>NC_080539.1:88063338-88380124 GCF_028640845.1 Ahaetulla prasina | reverse complement strand
AACTTGAAGCTTTCTCTGCAGTCAGCATATGAAGAAACCATTTTGCACAAATCTTCTGATACTGAAGATCATTAATGTGACTCAAACGTTTCTTAGATATGCCAAGCTTGAGCAGCTTCTCTTTGGGTGACCCAAATGCCTTTAATCAGTTCATCAACTTTTCTAACATTCAACTCATTGGTTGATATCTCAGGTCATATCTCTTCTGGTTCAATATTTTTACCTTTTTTGACCTAGCAATGCACACCACTTACATCATCGCAATCATCACCTGCGTTTGAAGGTCAATTTCAACTGGAGGGACTCCTTGGCAGTCAGAAATTTCAACCAGTGCATTGTTTAAAGCACACTGGTAAGTACTCATTGCAGATTTCCATTTGAGAAATAATAGCAACACAACCTATTCTCACAATAACTTCCAAATGAATCACTAGATGATAAAGAATATATCAGAACTTCGAGTAGCAGAGCTTCTGCCCCCTGTTGTAGGCAACTTATAACATTGAAGACATTACTTTTATTCAACTCTCATACTTCCAAAAATAATTAGAAAGAGGAGAGACTTATACCATTTTATTTGCATCACTTGTCTGAAAAAAATATGTGTCTAAAAAAAAAAAGCATGAAGCTCCCAAAAAGAATGGCTATATATATATTTACATACATACATACATACATACATACATACATACATACATACATGTGTAAAACCTACAAATATATATATATATGGTCACATTTGCTTATTAGAGTGATCCTTACCATTTTGTAAAATGGAAAACCTTTGTGTAAGGGCACTATACATAAACAAAGTTACTGCCTAGATAAGAAAATTTATCGACAAGGTCTTTGAAGTTACTTCTTTACATTCTGATCCAATTTTAGGATTCAGCATAATTGCAATTAAACAAATGCAAAGGTTATTGCAAATTTATTAATACACCAGATTTGCACAAGATTGTTGGAATGGGCTTCATATAGGTTTCCCTAAACAACATTTCTTATAGATCACTTACTGACAAGGAGATATGTACAAGAAGTGTGTGATCTGAACAACTACTCACATCTTTGAGTGTAATGATGTTTGGGTGCTGTCCATATCTCAGAAGAATCTCAATTTCTTCTGAAGGGTCTCTTTTGCTCTTATCAATTATCTAAGGGAGAAACGGAGAACAGAGAAAATTCAAAAAGAAAGGAAGCCTCATCTGTGCAATTGAAAGAAAAGCTATGCATAGATATTCTATGCTAAAATTAAACAGCAATCTATATTAATGAACAGATCATGGGAAACTGTTAACAATAGCAACCAGAGACAGAAAAGGAAATCATTTCCTGATTCTGACAATGAAGAGAAGCCAGGAGACTCATAACAACAAAATGGCAGTTTTGCATTCTCACTGGTGAAGCTAGAAGTAGACACACCTGCACTCCAGAGCCACTAAAAACTCTGAGTGCAGCCTCAATGTGTCCTTCCAAAGCTGTAATTTATAATGTGACAAAAAAAGGGGGAGAATTATAACATAACATAACATAACATCAGAGTTGGAAGGGACCTTGGAGGCCTTCTAGTCCAACCCCCTGCCCAGGCAGGAAACGCTACACCATCTCAGTCAGATGGTTATCCAACATTTTCTTAAAAATTTCCAGTGTTGGAGCATTCACAACTTCTGAAGGCAAGTCGTTCCACTTATTAATTGTTCTAACTGTCAGGAAATTTCTCCTTAGTTCTAAGTTGCTTCTTTCTTTGATCAGTTTCCACCCATTGCTTCTTGTTCTACCCTCAGGTGCTTTGGTGAACAGCCTGACTCCCTCTTCTTTGTGGCAGCCCCTAAGATATTGGAACACAGCTATCATGTCTCCCCTAGTCCTTCCTTTTGTTAAACTAGACATACCCAGTTCCTGCAACCGTTCTTCATATGTTTTATCCTCCAGTCCCCTAATCATCTTTGTTGCTCTTCTCTGCACTCTTTCTAGAGTCTCAACATCTTTTTTACATCGTGGCGACCAAAACTGGATGCAATATTCCAAGTGTGGCCTTACCAAGGCATTATAAAGTGGCACTAACACTTCACGTGATCTTGATTCTATCCCTCTGTTTATGCAGCCCAGAACTGTGTTGGCTTTTTTAACAGCTGCTGCACACTGCTGGCTCATATCTAAATGGTTATCCACTAGGACTCCAAGATCCCTCTCACAGGTACTAGTATTGAGCAAGGTACCACATATACGGTACTGGTGCATTTTGTTTTTTTTGGCCTAAATGTAGAACCTTACTTTTTTCACTGTTGAAATGCAACAATTATCAAATGCAAGACTCCATTAATTCTATTTTATTGATTAAATTAGAATGTAAATGAAAAGACCACTACTTTTGTCCTAAAATCTAATCGAAGTCTCATCAAATAACTTTTAAGGGAAGGAAGAGTATGCCCACATATCTAGCCTGGTGAGATGGGCAGATGCCCTCAGGGAGAGGCAGGATTGAAAACAACCCAAGGGCTTTAAAGGTAGTACATAACAGTGGTGTGATTCCAGGTGCCTAGAACTGCATGCAATACTGCATTCTGGACTAGCTTGCTAATGGAAACTGTACACTTTTGTTGTTTTTTCTATCTGATCAAAATGTCATATTAGCAAGTGCCCAACTACACAAACATAATTAACTCTGAGGTGCCAGGAGGACTGTGCATGCTTTAGACCTTATATAAGCAATTCAATAAAGCAGATTGAGTTTTTAGGGCTCTGTTCAAGGCTGAAAAACATTGCAGCTGCTTAAGAGTTCCATTACTTTTTGTGAAACCTCTTGAAACAGCAAAGTGACTTTTCATTTTATTTATTTATTTATTTATTTATTTATTTATTTATTTATGTCACACAATATATATAAGCATAAGCATGTAATAACTATACAATATATAAGCATATATATGAGTATGTAATAACTATATTAATTGGATATAACGAAAGGAAACAATAGGACAGGAACGGTAGGCACGCTTGTGCTCTTATGCATGCCCCTTACAGACCTCATAGAAATGGGGTGAGGTTAATAGTAGACAGTTTTTGGTTGAAGCTTTGGGGATTTTGGGAAGAGACCACAGAGTCAGGTAGTTTATTCCAAGCATTAACTCTGTTGCTGAAGTCATATTTTCTGCAATCAAAATTGGAGCGGTTAACATTAAGCTTAAATCTATTATGTGCTCGTCTATTGTTGCAATTGAAGCTGAAGTAGTTTTTGACAGGAAGGACATTGTAATAGATGATTTTATGAGTTAAACTCAGGTCATGTAGAAGGTAGCATAGTTCTAAATTTTCTAAGTCCAGGATTTCAAGTCTGGTGGCATACGGTATTTTGTTGTATTCAGAGGGGTGGAGAACTCTTCTTGTAAAATATTTCTGGACACATTCAATTGTATTGATGTCAGAAATGTGGTATGGGTTCCAGACAGTCGAGCTGTATTCAAGAATTGGTCTAGCAAATGTTTTATATGCTCTGGTTAGTAGTGTAGTGTTTTTTACATGTACATGTAAATATATAAATATATATAAAATATATAAATATATATAAAATGTAAATTTTAATACATGTTTTTTACATGTATTCATGTAGAAGATGGGCTGCTTTCATAATTAGCAGAGCGATGCTTTGCTTGCGCTTGCATGAGTCTGAATCATTTCTTTCACATTATTTTTGAAGTGTGTCCAAATAATGATTAGCATTATTTTAGGGGAATTTATAATTACTGTTTGAAGATGTCTTGAAGGAGAGAGGTTACTGACTGTAGCTGTTTCTATGATTTTGAATTATCTTGAATTTATGGTTGATTAACTTTGGTGATTCATTCATTGGACAGTAACATCATCCATAAAATTAGACTTATTATTTTAGGGAGAAAAAAAAAGAAATAAACTAGTAATATTTTAAGTAGCCTGGCTTACTGTATAAAAAGGATATGCCTGATTCCTTCTACCATTAATTGACAGCATTCACATATTTAACCTTCAACTGAATTGTTGTTAGCGTTCAAAGTATGTATATGCTGACACATTTTTTTTAATTCAAAACGTTTTACAAAAAATTTTTTTACCCCCTTTCCCCCCCAACCCCCCTCCCTTCACTAATCCCTCCCCCCTCCCCCCTGACTTCCCGGATGAAGCACAAGGTATAGATAAAAATAAAACAAACATATGCTAAGAAGATTTTCCCCCAAAACTATTATACCAATTTTCCCTCTCTAGCTCTGACTTCCTCCTAACACAACCAAAATCCTTCAAGAAAAAAAAATGAAAAATAAAAAAATTAACAATTAAGAATAACAAAATATGTAAATCAATAAAACAAATTAATCCTAAAGTATTTAAAACCAACTAAAACATAAAAATCCAATCCAATTCAAAGAATATCTCCCTTATAGCTTCTATAACCATATAATTTCCCCCCCAGGTCTTTCTTACATAAACTCTTTCAAAATTATTCTATTCAAAATACAATACAACTCATTATAAAATTTCAATACCAAGAATTACAGTAGCTATTCAAATTTAGTCCATCCTCGTCAAAATCCAGTATAAATCCAAATACCTAGTCTTTTATAATAGATATAAAACATATAATCAACCCATTTCTTCCAGATCTTCCTCACTTGTCTTTCAGGGACAGTAATATTTTTGTCTGTTAATAATTCAAAGGACAGTACTTTTGTCTTTTGCCATTTTTTTTGATTTGACACATTTAATTAACTCAATTAAACAGTTTTCATTGGGCCAAACAAAATTGTGATGGTTTTGCAAGTCCTTCAGTGTGGAAATACTATATTATATCTTTTTTGTTCTAAAATCTTTTAAAATATCACACAAAGGAGTGCAGAGTTTCTACAGTCAAAATTTTACAGGAAGAAAGAGTTTGGCAGACACAAGACCAATATTTTTATTTAATATTTATTTATTTATATTTATAGAACTGCCCATCTCACCTAAGTGACTTGAGCAATTTACAACAGTTAAAAAACCCACACTCCAATAAAAGAATTAGATACCAGTATGGAATATGTAAAACTTCAGAACTAATAAGAACTACAAAAATGCAACTATTCTTCAAGAGATCATACTTTTTCACATCTGTGATGAATCTTTTCAAGAAGAAAATTATATATAGATCAAAACGAATGAGAAAAGATCTACGCATAAGTGCACATTGGGCGATGTGCTTTCAAATTGTTCATTTATAAAAAATGTAGACAAAAATCTATAGAACAGGTGAATATTTTTTAAAAAATGTTCGTTCTTATCAAAATGCTCACAACATCAATATACAGAACACACAACACTTATAACTTTAATATACCTTGTCTATTAAACATACAGTGCTTCTCTGTATAAGAGAGAGAACTGTTTTGAGACTCTTTCATTGGTAGCAACAGACACATTGCTGGCATATGTTCAAGGACATTCTCGTTATTATTTATTCAAATGTTTCAGGAGTAGGCTTAGGAAATGTCAGTGTTGTGGTTCAGTTTGAAACCTGCCAGTTCAAAGTGGTTGTTTTATCCCATGACAAAATAATAAATTTAAATAATGGTAGTGTGTTAGTCCTAAGGCAGAAGTATGTTTGCTAGGACAGCAGATCACAGCTGTAGAAGTATGAGGAGAAAAGTGAAATGAGAAAAGATGAAAATTTATTCTGTGGGTCCTTTCATATATTAAAACAAGCCTCTCTCTTCCTGCCCCTCCCCCCCACAGTTCCTAGAATTATTCTAGTTACATGAATGATGGAAAACATCAGCCAGGATTTAATAAGTTCTCTGCATTTGTTGTATTCCATCTGTTATAGTACTAGCATATACTAGCAAAAGAAGAAATCAGCCGCCAATTGTAACATGAGAATTTATCCTCCTGTTTGTCCATATGACTATGTCTATAGTAAGCTTTCTCCAATCTGTTGTACAATCCCTTACACAGTATTATACAGACATTTCATCTCATTTATATCCATTCATTCTCTCTTACACAAGTGACTTTCCCCCCATCTAGAAGAGCACATATGCTTCAAAAAACCTAATTTCCATGAGTGGATTTCAGGTGGCACAGAATACTGGGGTGTTGTTGTTGTTGTTGTGGGATTTTAATCTTTTATATCCCCAATGGTTAGCCCATCTCCCAAACTATTCCATAAGTAAAATCAGGTTTGAAAAAAGATCCCCATTTACTATAATGGGAAACATTTTGATCAAAGGTCCATTGTGGCAGGATTCAGAAAAGTCAAAGGGAACCAATTGGGAAGGTCTTGCAGGCTGAAACTAACTGTTCTTGTACCCTTTGGTAATCAATAACTCTTCCAAGGAAAGGTAACTTCTCCAAGTCCATTCCTATTTTATTGTGTTAATTACCTGCAGACAATATTTTTTGCAAGCATATAAATGTGGAGTTTCTCATAGGCACTTCTATCACTCTTTCAACACTCCCCAACCCCTCAGTCTTGTAACAGTTCATTATTATTTTTAACTACAGACACTGCAAGAATGAAACCACAACATTAGACCAATGCTCTCCCTAGCTAAGAAATAAGGAAAAATCATGTCTGGCCATCAACCAGTCCTCTGATCTCCTCCTCCTTCTTACCCTATGACTTTTAAACAATGAAAAAAGTAAATAAAAAATACAGATCACTGGCTGCAGAGCTCTGTGCAAGGACACTGGCATGCCACAGTGGCTGAAGAGGCAAAGGAGCCAGGAGTTCTCACCCATGGAAAATCAGCCAGGCCACAGGCTGCATGAACCTCTAATACCAAAGATAAGAAAATAAAACAAAAGTGATTTGAACTGGGGAGAGCTAAGGTAGAAGAAAACTGGTGTAGTTGATATAAGGTTCCCTTCGCACATATGTGCTAGTCGTTTCTGACTCTAGGGGGCGGTGCTCATCTCCGTTTCAAAGAGCCAGCGCTGTCCGAAGATGTCTCCATGGTCATGTGGCCGGCACGACTAAATGCCAAAGGCCAAAGGTGTTTAGTCATGCCGGTGGTCCCTATTTTTCTACTTGCATTTTTACGTGCTTTCGAACTGCTAGGTTGGCAGAAACTGAGACAAATAACGGGAGCTCACCCCATTACTAGGGATCCCCCACTAGGGATTCGAACCGCTGACCTGCCGTCTATCGACAAGCTTAGCATCTTAGCCACTGAGCCACCGCATCCCTCGTAGTTGATATAGGGGGCATTTAACTGATCTGAAAACAATTCAACAATCCCAAGTAACAGTGCCCTTGGTCATTTCATACAAAAACCGGTGTTGTTTGTCATAGGGACAACAAAGCAGCAGAGACAAATCCTTTATTTCTTCTCAGCCTTATAAATTTAACATTCCTTACTTTTAATATTGACTATTTCTATACCTTCCTGCAATAGATTATGCAATGTAATATTTTGCTTTTTAAAAAAAGAAATAAATCAAGCAAGCAAAAATAAAGGACTCTCAGAACATCCGTGGCTTCTATTGTAAACATCGGTCTGGCTGGCCCCTTTTAGTGAATCAGAAGAAGTAAACAAATATTTAGGAAAGGAACCTGAAACTATCAGAACAGTTCTCGGCATATCTCTCTAATGCTTTCAACAGAGCTTTAAAGCACAGTGTTGGACAGCCAACTGTTTTTTTAGATCTTCAAGTCTAAATATTTCATGAGCCTTTAAATTGGATTTTGGGTTTTTTTAATCAATTTTATATAGCTGCCCATCTCACAAGAAGATGGGAGTGTGTATAATAAATGTATTGTGTTGATGTCTCTTCATGAATCAACATAAATATTATTACTATATAATCTAGTTAAAATCAAAACTGAATTGGATCAAAAAATAAAGCCAAAGTTGGATTATGTTCACTATTTACTTGTTAAAATACCCTCAAAATACGTGTCGTTTAAAATGATCTGATCTGCTAGAAGTTTTCATACTTGCATAACTATCGGGGTGAAAGGACATGGCAACAGTTTTGCCATTTGAAAAGAAGCAAGCTTTAAAAATCCAAGATAAATCTTATGGACTTCCTGTGGTTGGATCCAAACAGCCATGTGGCTATGACCATGGCTTTGTTCTCCTCTGATACTGTACTTAATGTCAAAGTTAACATGAAATGCATGAGATTTTCAAAAACATGACATAATATGACAAATAATTGTGATTGCTAGAGATTAATAAAAAAAAGAAGCATATACTGAGCATATTGAAATCATGCAAATAATCTGAAGAACATCTCTGAAAGCTGTGAGTGCTCCATTCATATATACCTTTTCCTCATGGGCTGACTTACATTTTATATTCAAAATTCTCCTTCATACTGTCTGGCTTCTATAACCTCTTGCCCTGCTGCATCAAGGCAGCATAACCTGTATTACTAGCCCTTGCCAGATTATCAGCAGACACCTCCACCTAGAAACAAACAACATACTCTCTAATAAACAATTTGGTTTCAGAAAAAAATTATCATGTAACTTACAACTTCTTCACCGCAAAAACATATGGACTACAAATCTTGATCAGGGCAAAGCAATAGATGCAATCTACATAGACTTCTGTAAAGCTTTTACTCAGTAGTACATGATAAACTTCTAAAACTAAAGAGGGGGCCTCTGGTGGCGCAACAGGCTAATGCAGCCTATTATTAACAGCAACTGCTTGCAATATTGCAGGTTCAAGTCCCACCAGGCCCAAGGTTGATTCAGCCTTCCATCCTTTATAAGGTAGGTAAAATGAGGACCCAGATTGTTGGGGGGCAATAAGTTGACTTTGTATATAGTATACAAATGGATGAAGACTATTGCTTGACATAGTGTAAGCCGCCCTGAGTCTTCGGAGAAGGGCGGGATATAAATGCAAAAAAAAAAAAAAATCCTATGGCATTTCAGGACCCCTCCACAATTGGATAACAGCTTTCCTGTCAAACAGACAAGTGGTCAAAATTGGCAATGCTCTCTCAAATCCTGTTCCTGTCAAAAGTGGCGTTCCCCAAGGCAGAGTTCTTGGACCAACACTCTTCATATTATACATTAATGACCTCTGTGACCATATTACAAGTAATTGTGTTCTTTTTGCTGAAGATGTCAAACTATTTAACACCACCAACAATACAACTACCCTTCATAAAGACCTTGACTTTGTATCTGAATGGTCTAAAACTTGGCAACTCCAAATCTCAACCAGCAAATGCTCAGTCTTACATATTGGAAAAAAGAACCTAAACACCAAGTACAAGCTTGATGGACATTTCCTTATAGATGACCCTCACCATACCACATTACTGACATCAATACAACTGAATGTGTCCAGAAATATTTTACAAGAAGAGTTCTCCACTCCTCTGAATACAACAAAATACCTTATGCCACCAGACTTGAAATCCTGGGTTTAGAAAATTTAGAACTACGCCGCCTTCGACATGACCTGAGTTTAACCTGAATCATCTATTACAATGTCCTTCCTGTCGAAGACTACTTCAGCTTCAATTGCAATAATACACGAGCACACAATAGATTTAAGCTTAATGTTAACCGCTCCAATCTTGATTGCAAAAAATATGACTTCAGTAACAGAGTTATTAATGCTTGGAATAAACTACCTGTGGTCTCTTCCCAAAATCCCCAAAGCTTCAACCAAAAACTGTCTACTATTGACCTCACCCCATTTCTAAGAGGTCTGTAAGGGGCGTGCATAAGAGCACAAGTGTGCCTACTGTTCCTGTCCTATTGTTTTCTTTCGTTTATGCAATTAATATAGTTATTACATACTCATACTTATATATATGCTTATATATTGTATAGTTATTACATGCTTATGCTTATATATACTGTGTGACAAATAAATAAATAAATAAACACACCACAGTGATTTCTTACCTTTACTGCAAACTCTGCTTCTGTGGCTTTGTGAATACACCTCTTGCAAACAGAATATGAGCCAATGCCAATGTCTTCCCGGATTTCATAGCCATCTGTAAAGTGAATATTGTTCCCATGTAACTGCTACAGAGGGAAACAAAACAGTAGCAATAAAAGGACAAGTCTTACGGTTGACTCCATCTGAAGACTCTCTAGCTCTAACAATTCAGAGACTTTAGTTTATTACACAGAACCAGTTAATTAAACAAGTGCTGCCTTAATTCTGTCCAGTTAATCTTACAATCCTTAGCATGCTTGGATTTCTTTTATATAAATCTGAAGAAGTAAAGTTATAGCCATATTAGTATAAAAATACAGTACAGTTAATCCAAAAATAAACATTCCATTAAAGTTAAACCTCCTTTAATGTGAATTCAATTGCTGATGATTTAATACAAATATCTCTGTAGTTTTCTTGGCAACAACATGAAACTTATTTGTCATGGGTTATAGAGTGGTTTTTAAAACTTCCACGCTAGCCAATGACACTTTCCTGATCTCTAAGGATAGAAGCTGCCATCTGGCTGGACTGGTATGGAAAAAGCAAATTCCATGTTTTTTTTAAGGAAAGGAATTAAATAAAAAAAGTAATTTCCCCTCCTCAGGGCATTTATTATTTAGCATTGATTCACTGACTGGCAGTGGCTGTTCACTGAATGTTCAAGTCATATTCCTTTGGGGGATTTTTCAGTTTTTTGGGAAATGTAGTGGATGATGATGATGATGATGACAATCATGAAGTTCATGATTTATATCTTGTCTTTCTATCAACATGGCATTCAGAGAACCTCGACTGGGAACTCTTGCACACAAAGGGAATACTCTACTACTGAAAATAAACCTCCTTCTCATATTAGCTTTCACTATTAATGTGAGTTTTTGGTTGCTGACCTTTGTTGTATTTCGCAAGCTAGGACTGGAGAGGAAGGACACAATAAGTTACTGCTGATACAACACAAAAAAGTGGGGGAAACAAGCTGTGTCACTTTGTAAAAAAATGGTTGATAATGGAAACTAAATCTTTCTATGAAATAAATGAAACTGTTTACATAAAGGTGTTAGTCACATCACTGATATACTTGTGGGTAATGTAATGTCTGAACAATTTCCCTTCAGTGGATATAAATCTTATTCAGGTCTCATTTAGCGGATCACTTTCTGGTACTGAAATAGGGTAATTCTCTTTTCCACATTATGAAATATTTCATGCTGGAAACATGAGAAATTGACACATGTATATGTTATTTTTAATAATTTAGATAGTACTGATATTACTAATGTTTTATATTTTACTGTAGGTATCATCAATTCTTAAGCTCCTAGAATATAATTGTAGTGGATTAAGGGAACTCTATATTTGCTGGGTAACTCAGGATTTCAAATATTCTCAAAACACAGTTACAGTTTTTTCTAGTATGAAGCAGGGGAGGGGATTCAGATGGAAATGAAATTAGCACTTTGTTTGAACTCATTCAGTCTTTTGTTAGAGGCCTGAAGGAAAACAGCCTCTTAAAATAAATCTGAAGCCACTCGGTCCAATGTCTGGAAAACTCTGGAAGACTGGGGTATCTAAAGATACATGTTTGATAGATTTGTGAGGATATTCTTTTAAGTAGCAGTTTATTCTATCTGGGATCACTTCATGTCTGGTTCTGTTCTCTGCCTCCCTGTTTCTTTCTCTATTTTCTCAGTCTATTTACACATTAGTGTTATCTTTGATTTGAAACTAAACGGCAATGATACTGTTCTCTCAAATCCTTACTTTGCTGCCGTTATGAAGAAAAAAATTTTTTCTTGTTTATTCTAATTTAATTTATAATCAGCCCATACTCCAAAACTGCTTGAGCAACTACTGTATTTTTTGGAGTATAAGACGCACTGGAGTATAAGACGCACCTTAGTTTTGGGGGAGGAAAATAAAAAAAAAGCTGATTGGCAGGTGGATTGGCCTCCTGGAATACCGCCAATCAGCTGTTCCAGAGGTGAATTTTAGCAACAGGTTCCTTGGTTGTGAGCTCTGTGCCTTGCTTTTTTTCCCCCCTGCCTCTGAAACTCTGTTTCAGAAAAAACTTTTTTCTGCCTCTGAAAGCCTCCAAAACAGAACTTCAGAAAAAAAGCCCCTGAAGCTCTGTTTGGGAACTTCTTTTCTGAAGCTCTGTTTGGGGGCTTCTTTTCCGAAGCTTCTTTCAGCCTCTGAAACCTCCATTTGAGAAGCTGTGTGGGCTACATTCGGAGTATAAAACGCACCAAGATTTTCACTCTCTTTTTTGGGGGGAAAAGGTGCATCTTATACTCCAAAAATACTGTACTTGCCAGGAAGAATCTTTTTCACCTGGATAAACAGCCACACAACTTGAGCAGAGAAGATCCTAGGGAGAATTCTAGGAAGTTGGGGTGGGTGGGGGGAGCAGGATAATGATACACCTTCCTCTTCTTTCTTACTGCTACCATCTTACATCATAAGAACTTAAATTATAAAAGAATATGTAACAAATAGAAGATTATTATCCTACTTTTTTAATACAGAAAGCTGTCACGGAAGCTAGCATAGTTAAAAACAGATACTGAAAAACACATTCAACCAATTCAAATGACTAAAAGCCTTAAATTATTTCTTAGAAATAGAAAGAGTAATTTTATTTGACTTAATGCTTGGAGAAAAAGTACGAGTAGTGACAATATGTGTTTTGCTATGTAGAAGAGAGCAATGATTTTTACTACAAATCCCACAGTCTGTTGTTGCCATTACTCCTTCCTGTGCTATCTAAAATATCTGGAGAATATTAAATGTTGCACAAGCAAAAGGAATAGCAGGAGAAGTACAATAAAGTACTGGTGAACTATGAAAGTGCTTTTTTGGGTGTCCCTGCTTATGTATTTAGGACTGAATTTAAAGGACTGAATCTGACATTTTTTGTAAATGGGGTTTCTACAGATTATAACAATTTTGAACTCTTACAATAAAACATCAATTTAATAGATTCTATTTAGTAGGCTTCAGATGCAATGAATATTTCTACTGAGACATTACCTGAAATAGTGAACATTCAGATAATATAAGAATTTGCTCATAAATACATAGCCAAACTAAGAAATTCACTTCCATAAGATGCTGACGATACCAACAAAAGGTGATTATTATTTATTAAATTTATATCACATCTTTCCTCCATGAATTCAAAGTGAAATACATAATCTTCCAATGTTAGTCTATAACAAGCCTATGAGATAGAGAGTGAATTAAGAAAAAAAGACTAGCTCAAAGTCACCCCAGTGTATTTCCTTAGAAGACTTGAATCTGGGTTAGACAGACAATTTTTCTAATCCTAGCTGTTTTTCTTAATGTTCTTTATGCTACGGTAATGCATCCAAATGAAGTGAAAGAGGTATAAACAGCTATACAGCCAAGTTCATACCTGGACAATTGGATGAACTGCAACTTTATGTGGTTCTTGCTGTACAGGTTCCTGCCCCAAACTGGATGCCACAAAGCTGAATCCTCTGAAGAGATGGTGAGCATTGGCACTTGGAGGGACACCTGGGGAATCTGAAGAAGAGAGATGACTCAAGGAACAGGGCATCTGGAGATTCCAATCGTTTCTCTATTATTCACTATTATTTTCCCTAGCAATGTTATAAAGAAGCAATTTGCACGCTAGAAACCAGCCATGCTATTCTCAACATGGAGTTATGCACCTTTCTCCATTTGAAATATCTTCCCAATCTTTGCTTCAACATAAAGCTGCATCAGAATTTCCAGAGCGACAGCTCTGAATGGACTGAGACAGTATGACCAGCTGTTAAAAAAGAGAATTAAGAGGAGCCAAATGACTCTCTGCCAAGAAGAGCCTTTAAAGTAGGGGTCTCCAAACTTGGCAACTTTAAGACTTGTGGACTTCAACTCCCGTTCTGGCTGGGGAATTCTAGGAGTTAAAGTTGCCAAGATTGGACACCCCTACTTTAAACTACTAAACTTCTTAATAATTAGTTAATTAAATATAATATATCATTAAGTGTTAAATTTGTACCCTATGACTAACATTGAGTGTTGTAAGTGTTGTACCTTGATGAAGGTATCTTTTCTTTTATGTACAATGAGAGCATATGCACCAAGACAAATTCCTTGTGTCTCCAATCACACTTGGCCAATAAAAAAATGTTCTATTCTATTCTATTCTATTCTATTCTGTTCTATTCTATTCTATTCTATTCTATTCTATTCTATTCTATTCTATTCTATTCTATTCATTAGTTAATTAATTAATAATAAACTACTTAATAATTAGTAGTAATAAACTACTAAAAACAGACTACCCATACTTTTATTTATTTTTTTAGCAGCAAACTGCACAACTGCTTGTACAATTCTTTGCATGCAAAGCCCATCTGAGGATCTCTGGCAGTGCAGAATTTAAATGTAAAAGCATTTTCCAGTAGGTTATACATGAGAGAATTAATGGGAAGCAACTGTGTTGAACCCGAGAGAGTCCTTCCAGAAGGACCACTCCAAGTGCTATCCAGAAACATTAGGGAGAAATTGTGGAAAATACTATACAGTATTTTAATTCTAATACTCTAATTGAGCCACACCATAAAATTCCAACAGTGAGTCTATGTGAGTACAAGGTAATAGATTCTTCTGGAAGTGACAGCAAATCATCAAGTCATAGCGATCACTTCCAAAGGATTAGTACTGTGTTGTTTCTACCTATCCTATCTAGTGAAGCAGAAAGGGCATACCCCGAGTCATGTCTGCCAAGAAGTGTCAAACTGACCGCCTAGGAAGGCAGACTTTCTTATTGTGGCATCTGCCCTCTGGAGTATCATTCTTCTGGAGATGGAATGGCCTTTGTGCCCTGGAGACATGGTTGTATGCCTGAGTTTGGGGCCTCGATGCATGAGAGAGCCTGTCTCCTGCTTATATTGATTGCTATTTGTGCTTTGTAATTATTGACTGTTGCGAGTCTTATGTTTTTAAATATTTTTATTATTTGAAACTTGTAAACCATCCAGAGGTAATATTAACCAGTGGTGAAATCCAAATTATTTTACTACCGGTTCTGTGGGTGTGGCTTGGTGGGGTGGGGTGGGGTGGTTTGGTGGGCTTGGCAGGGGAAGGATATTGCAAAATCTCCATTCCCACCCTATTCTGGGGCCAGCCAGAGGTGGTATTTGCCGGTTCTCCGAACTGCTCAAAATTTCCGCTGCCGGTTCTCCAGAACCTGTAAGAGCCTGCTGGATTTCACTCCTGATATTAACCCACCCATTTGAGATGAGTGGTTATACAAATGGAAGGAAGGGAGGGAGGGACAGCATGGTAAGTAATTCTTAAATTCTAGATATAATATGGATAGTTTTGCTTGAAAGGTTTTAAAAACAGATGTAAAAATAATACTGATATGCTTTCTTGTTAAGTACCTGTTGGAGTCCGTGATGTGAATTCAGGATCAAAATGGAAAGTATCCTCTGGCCGACCCACTGCAGGTTTAAAGGGTGGTTTGATTTCTCTTCTGTACAGTTTCTATATAAGAGCAAAGCAAAACAGAGGTTAATTCTCTTGCCACAAAGGACTAGCTGTAAGCCAAATAATTAATAAGCAATAAGTTAAAATAAAATAAATTGATTAAAATAATAGTTTTCAAAGCAGAAAGCTGCTTAAAGGAACAGAAATCAAGAAAAACGCTCTCTATGCTCGCTGCATTCTGACGAGGGGAAATACGTTTCATGTTTAATCCAGGGGAAGGGAGAAATTGAGAAGCATCACCCAAGAGAAAGTGCGAGGCTGCAATATTTTCCTCACTTAGGCTAAGTTTCCATGACAATCAATTAGACTTATTTTCCTTGCGGCAATATAGGTCTGTGCTTTTCAGAAGTTTTAACTGCACATTAAAATATATCTGCAGATATTATGAAAGTATTTGAAAAACAATAGCCTGATTTTTATTAATATAGTACATTCAGTACAGGACAGAGGGGAGCCTTTCCACAGAAGCAAAGTGTGCTCAGCATATTCTGTCTTTAGTGACATTTTCATAGGCTGTAATTTGAAAACGATAATGCAGATGCCCAGTTATCAACTATTAAAATAATAAAATAATGCATTTGTTTATTGTCTGACCTAAATGTGAGCTCATTACATATCAGTAGGTTTGATCTCTGGTTTTTAAACATATAAGTCCATTGCTTATGAATCCTAATTCTAAAGTCAGGCTATTCTGTTGTTATCCATCACTTTGAGCTGAATACATATTATGTAAAGAAACATAGAGATGGTAAAATATGGTATTTATTTAGGCACTTTGCACACTGATATGTGCAATACAAATTATACATTTCAGTAACAGAGAACTGTTTGGCACAAAAGTTGAAATATTACATTGGAAGTTATCTTTGAATATCTGAGAATCCACCATTTACTAATGTGTTTTTCTTTCACAGATTCTCATATTAAACCAGAACTACATATTATCAGGGTTTTCAACTGTATCAAGTCCTCTTGGAAGAAATTTATTCAGTTGTGGTATCTATGGTGAGGATATATCAGATACACGTCAAAATAACGATAATAAAATTTCAATTTAAAACAATTTTAAGTGGCATTGTAGCATTATTTCTCCCTAAGATTTTCATCGTAACTGTTTTATTAGCTTTGACAAATAGCAATAGCAATAACACTTAGATTTATATACTGCTTCATAGTGCTTTACAGCCCTCTCTAAGTGGTTTACAGAATCAGCACACTGCCCCCAACCATCTGCGTCTTCATTTTACCCACCTCGGAAGGATGGAAGGCTGAGTCAACCTTGAGCTGGTGAGATTTAAACTGCCAAACTGCAGCTAGCAGTCAGCTGAAGTAGCCTGCAATATTGCACTCTAACCACTGCGCCACCTCAGCTCTTAGATTTGGATTTGAAATACTGCCTTCATGCACACATTTCTTTACAAAATCTTTATTTTTTTGTTCTAAGGGTCCAACATCCTTACTGTAGGAGTTCCCTGCAAGTTTAAGGGGCTATTAGCACTTGCTGTGCTGTGATTTGAATGAACACACTACGGAAGAAAATAAGGAAGTCCCTAAGCATCCCATACTGAGCAATATCCTTCCTCATGAAGCCAAGAACACCTGATGTAACTCAACTTTAGCTTTATATAAAAGCAGAGAGAGACAGTCATATCCACAACCTTGGTATGCACCTGGTAATCATCCTCAAAGGAAATTCATTTCAGTTAAATCAAAGAATATATAGTCATTTCCTGGCCTGAATGCCCTGATGGAAATGAATGAGAACAGCAAGGTTGCACCTGCTGCTGGTATGTATTGGGTGGGAAGGGTATATTGATCAGGACTTGTTTACAAGGAACTCAAGGCGTATATTTCTATGGAAACAGATCCTATGCTTGCAATCTCTATTTTCCATTTTTGCAAGCTATTCTGGAGAGGCAGTTCCTTTGCACACATCCTAAACAGGATATGGAAGCTGAACTCAAGGCAGCAGCACATCCTTACGCTACCAACAGAAGAGAATGTATGTACCTCAGGGTTGACGTGTGGAGTCCTTAGTGCTCTCTGAGCTTGGTTGTTTGCTTGCAGAAATTCCACTACCCAACTAGGTAACATCTTCGGTGCTGGAAGGGAGCAGGGTTTGTTTTCTGTTTATATACAATAGCTTGCCCTGCCATTGTTTCCCCTTGGTAATTCTTTGATTAGGGTGTTGATTACTATTTGTTCCATTTGGTAGTTCCTTGATTAGGACATTGGTACTGCTTGATTGTCTGATGTTCATCCCGGTGATAATGCCTGCTAGGTATCAATTGCTAGAGAGGAGTTGTTCTCACCTATTTGCTTCCTTTTTCCCTTTTTTATTGACTCTTTTGAATGGCGTGTAAATATTACATGTCTATTGATGGTTAACAGCATCCCCAACATTCTCACTAACACTGACAGGACAAGCGACTGTATATAAATAGAGAGCAAACCTCACTTCCTTCTACCACTAAAGATGTTATCTAGTCAAGTAACAAAACAACAACAAAGCTCAGAAAGCACCCGGGACTCCACACCCTTATGCTCTTTTCCCCCATGTATTCATTTCCGTCCTGTTTAAATGTGTGCATTCTGCTAATGGCATCAATGAAGACGAAGCTGATCTTCAGGTGCCTTCCAGAAATAGAAAGATAGTGACTCATAGCAATTAAAATAGGCTTCATATAATAAAGGATTTTCATGAACAATACTCTTGCCACGAACTTAGGCACACACCCCCCCCCTCACCACATACATACTGCAATATGCAGGCGCAGAGATAAATTCCCTTCTAAAATATTATCTTTGGACTTTTTGTATCATCAAAATTGTTCGGTCGATAGATGCTAAATAAAGACGATTTTTGTTGTGAAAGATTTTCCTCTTAATAAGCATAAATTGTTTCTGTCATTAATTTAGGTTTATAAAAGCTGGACAAAACTTCCATTCTCCCTTAAAATCTTTGTTCCAGATGTAGCAAATACAAGAACATAGAATAGAATAGAATTATTGGCCAAGTGTGATTGGACACACAAGGAATTTGTCTTGGTGCATATGCTCTCAGTGTACATAAAAGAAAAGATACGTTCATCAAGGTACAACATTTACAACACAATTGATGGTCAATATATCAATATAAATCATAAGGATTGCCAGCAACAAGTTATAGTCATACAGTCATAAGTGGAAAGAGATTGGTGATGGGAACTATGAACTATGAATAAGGTTTTATTAAATATTAGGGTTATGCAGTGCTTCAAATTCTGTCTCCAAAAATCTGTTTTGGACCATACACATCACATCAATTATGCCATTTCTGCTGCCTTGCAACCCCAGGAAAAGATACAGCTGCTTTTAAATGCTGTAGAAGTCCTTTGCACTTTCAAGCACCTTTGGGAGATCAAAACCAAAGTCCAGCACAACCTGATGGAATTGAATAACTCATATCCTATGCTGGAGCCAGAGATCCTAAAACAAGAGGAAAAATAAAGGATGTAGTGAAAGTGCTGTGGGTAGACAATGCTGTCTGTGGA
Organism: Ahaetulla prasina; assembly: GCF_028640845.1. NCBI lineage: Eukaryota > Metazoa > Chordata > Lepidosauria > Squamata > Colubridae > Ahaetulla > Ahaetulla prasina. The sequence goes on along the minus strand of NC_080539.1, from coordinate 88,361,145 downwards.
CCAGTATCTATCACCTCTGCAGTCTCCACCACAAAGTCTTCTGGCTTACTTCTTTGCTTTGTTCCTTCTGTAGCTTCCATAAAAAACTGTTTCACAATCATGGAGTTTTGAGCTGAATTGCATTAGGCAATAGTATTTTTCTCAGCTGCCACCTGGTTTTCTGAGTTACTTGAATTCTGCAAATATGATAGGAATGTTACAGACTTCTCTCTCTTGGTGTCTGCTTGGTGTCAGTGGGTCAGTGCCACCACACCCCATCTGATGAGCTCTAGTAGAATTTTGGAGGATGCTGTGAGCAGATTGATTTAAAAACAGCACAACCAAATCTGATCCTCCATTAATCGCAGTACCTGTTTCACAAATAATCATGGGTTCTGGTGTAATATGAACATAAGGTACCTGAATTAAAGCCTATCAAAACGTTATTTGTTTCCTTACAGGAAAGAATACACGTTTTGCTGTTTAAATGTGAATTGTCTAATTAGTTGTCCATTTTATATACTATAGCTAATCCTCAACTAATGAGAATCGCACAGGATTATTTTAATTCTCAAACAATGTCTCAAATATGTTTCTTAGAATAATAGAAATGCTACAGCATGATGAGGGCAATTAAAAAATTGCCTCTTTTCTTCTAACTATTTCATGAAAATGTGTTTAATACTTTAGGACATATCCAACAGTGATAGTAAGGAAATATTTCTCCTTAATCAAAAATATCATTATTCATAGCTTGACTCTTTAGGATTGACTCATACCAAATTTTGTGAGGGATTCATCAATGCATGCCAAGCTTCTGATTAAGGCATAAGGTCATATTTGACCTTTTCCATAACAATAGTGACCAGGACAAACCAAGCACTTTTACTGGCTCCAGTCTTCTTTATTAATACTTTTCTTTTTCTATTCATGAAGAAGAGCTGTCTTTTTAGCAGCTGGAAACATCGTTATAAGATGGCTAGAACTAGTTTCAGAACTCGTGCTGGTACATATTCTGAAAATTATAAAGTCAAGTGATTTTCTGCTTTTTAAATGCATTGTTAAAACTGTATCAAAATCCTTCTCCTCAAAGTAGGGCACAAACCTATGTGATGCTGCTTTGCTTCCTACTAAAATTCTATCAGGATTTGTGAAGGTTCAATTAGAAAGTAGTTAGATTGAACTGCTGAGTCATTCTGATGTGTTGAACTGAATACGTTCACATCGATTAAGTGATGAGTTGAACTTTTGCGCAAGCATGAACAGACTTTTAAAGAAATCAATAATTTGAATAGATTTAGAAATTCAGATTGTGGCCCATTCATATGTCCTAATTTTGATGCCTCTGCCCTTAGTATTACAGATTCTATATCAGTTTTTCCTCCAGAAAGGAAATATAATGAGGCAATTTGGATCAGACAATAGCACTATAAGTTTTATTGGATGAAGGAAGTGCATTTAGAGAAAGGAAAGTGGCATAAAGAAGGAGACATGCCTACTTTTATATCCAGCCCTGCCATTGCTAAGTCTCACAAGATTATACCTTCCAAGGAAACTTAGTTCTCAATATTATTATTATTAAATATTATTAACTGGCACTGATGATTGATACGGGTTGCTGCCAGCATCCTAGATATCGACCAAGTATCTTCTTAAAATGTATGATGTTCCGTATAGCGCAGTTTTTTGCAGTTCCACTGGTGTTATTGCAGGAAGCTCTAATTTCTTGATGTATTTTGTAAAATTCTTGAACATGATGCCAAGTGCCCCGATGACAATGGATATCACTGTTATATGTTTCATCCATAATCATATAGTTTCGATAGCCAGATTGTGATATTTCGTGACTTTTTCTAGTTCTTTTTCTTTGACTCCTGGTACAGTGATATCAATAAATTGTATGCTTTGGTTTTCGATGACTGTGATATCTGGCATGTTGTGTTCTAAATGATGATCCATCTGTATTCAAAAGTCACACAAGATCTTCACCTTCTCATTTTGACAACTTTTTCCACTTTGTGTTCCCATGACTTTTCGGATACAGGTAAATCATATTTTTTACATAATGACCAGTGGATTAATTTAGCAACTCGGTCGTGTCTAGTTTTGAAATCAGTTTGCGTGACTTTGCTGCATTCACATATTAAATGTGAAATCGTTTCAACTTTGTCATTGCAAAGTTGGCAGTTTGAATTGTCAGTGGATTTTTGTATCTTCGCTTTCATGGCATTAGTTTGTAGTGCTTGTTCTTGAGCAGCGAGTATTAAACCTTCCATTTCTTTCTTGATGGTTCCCATCTTAAGCAATGCCCATGTCAAGTTGTTATTACATTTTCCTTCAATGTTTTTCAAGTGCTGTCCATGCAGAGCTTTGGTTTTCTATCCATTTAATCTGTCATCTAGCTGTTTTTCCTGATATTCTGCCTTTGTTTCTTTTGCTTTAATAATGTTCTCTATTTTCACAGCCTGCAGCAATTTTTCTGTACTTCGGTTCATATAGTCATTCAGACTTCGCTTTTCTTCTTCTACGGTTTGATGGGTTGCAATAGCTCTCTGCCACCTATTCTTCTTGGCAGATATAGCCTATCGACGTCACTTCATGGATGTAAAGCATGGTACATATTCAAAAATTTACGTTTTCCGATTGTTGTTGTTGCTATTTTGAACAGGCATTCACATTTTGCAGTCTCATGCCACTCACTTTATACTGTATCTGTCATATATTCCATGGCAGAACAGTACACCAGTAGTACAATGCCTACTTTTGCATAAGGTATCTCAGAGACAGACAGCCTTTAGGGATTAGGAGCCTATCTGACATTATGAAACCATATAGCAGACATTCATAAAATGGCTTCCAAAGTTTGGAGAAGTGTACAAACAAAATGGCCTATGTCTTCCTACAGTGCCTTATATCTTTTTCCTTCCATGAAGAAATCTAAGAGAAAGACAGAACAGCTATCCAGTGTTTTCAGATTGTTTGCACCACTGATATTCTTCCAGTCACAAAGAACAACATCCTTTCTAAAACTTGTGGTATAAAAGCAATAGCAGACTCTGGTAATCCTATTGAGTAGGTGCTCCAATGAAAAATTCTTAGCAGGGATCAATAGATAAGGAAAGAACCAGGTTATGGTTGCCTATGACTCTTTGGCCTAGATTACGTACTGTTGCCCTTTCATTAGCTCCATAGTTGACCCAGACTATAAATTGTTTATAGTCTGGGTCAACTATAAAGCAACCATTTAATGATGCTTGCTTAGAAAGCCATGTGTCCTCAGCCTCTTTGGTTACCATTTAGCGGCACAATCTTTCTTTTGTATTCTTTACTTTATCACCAAATAGCTTTAATGGGGTCCCTAAGTAACTTAGTCTTCCCTAGCTCCATGCCCTCCAGATGGATAAGGTATCAGTTTATCTGAATGTCCTGCAGGCTGGAAATTTAGAATCTGACATATCCAGTGCAGAGGTCTCCAAATTGGCAACTCTAATACTTTTGGACTTCAACTTCCAGAATTCTTCAGTCAGTCATGTTCTGCCATTTCCCCATGCTGGCTGTGGCATTCTGGGAGCTGAAGTCCACAAGTTTTAAAGTTGCCAAGTTTGGAGATCTCTGATCTAGAAGATCTCAAATTATGCCCAGAAAAGACTTTTGCTGCTACTGAATTGCTTACTCGTGTTACTTGGAATGGGAAAAAATTGTTTAGAATACTGAAATTGGGTTGCTGTTTGCTCAGTAGAACTTTTAAATGAACTGCATGATTGATTGATTAATCATATTATACAATATATCAGTTGAGTAAACTACTCACATTCCAGTCAATGGTAGCAAAAAAGGGATGACGTTTAATTTCTTCAACTCCATCAAGGCCAGCACCTGCCAAGGTAATGAAAAGAAGACACAGAGGGTGTCAAACCACAAGGTTTCTTCTGAGTTTGTCTTTTATAACTCCCAATCAAGAGAGTAGCAGAAACAAGACTAGAGGCTTTGGGAATGTTGAAATTGTTGAATTATTGTAAATTGTTGCATTGAATTATTACAGTTAATTTCCTCTAAGTAGTAAAGCAAAATATTATAATCATTGAATTACTGACTGGTTACTTAGTTAGAATGTGAGAATATATTAATATGTTGATATAGACAAAACAGATAACAGATAAATTAAGGGAGGGAGTAGTTCTATGGGGAGCCTAATTTAAATTCACACATCAAGTTACAAAGCTCAGTGGATAAAGAGTTTAAACCATCTCATAGCACATTCTGCATTTACAGTAAATGGATAAAATGGAGTGTTACTAGTGTCCCAATATACAAAGCGTTGCCCTTCTCAAAGTACAAACAGCTCATTTGCTTAATACATAAACAAATACGTATCTACTCCTCATTTTAATATTCAAGCTATTAAAATATTTAAGAACACATTTCATTTTAGACTCTCGAAAAACCAAATTAAAATAGCTCCATAATTTTAAAATGTTTGTGTTTTTTTAATAGAATTGCATCTGCCTTGTGATTACTTGTTTTGCAGTTTATAGAAGATATTGATATAATAAAATATTGAAGATATTTCCTTCAGTACAGTACAGGAAATTTGCACAATTCCAGACATGCATTAGAAGTCCCATAATTCTCAGATTGGGCACTTCTGCCTTTTCTGAGCAGAAGAGAAGTTTGAAGAACTTCAATCTCTTCCAATCTATTTATGCCTCTCTTCTTCACTTCAGCTTGTTTAATTCCTTTGAGTCAGCATTTTTTAAAGCAGCAACAGGTGCTCAAAAATCATAAGCAACTTGGATTTAACGGAGCCATATATTTAACAGTAGCATCTGTTATCCTAATGGAGAAGAGCACCTACAGTAAAAGAAAGATTATGCAGCAGTTTATACAGGCTGAGCCTGTGAACTACTGAGCATTTTGTTCAAGCAATTTCCATTTTCTTGAGTGGCATTTAAAAAATACTTGCAATGGACAATCAAAGCAGTTGTTTGGAAGCATATTGTGCCTTTCATAATATTGTCCCTTTCCTTTGGGATGTTTGTATTTTCTCGGGAAGAGCCTGGTTGGTTAAAAGCCAATCAATAAATGGCTGTGCAGACTATGTCCAGCAACTAGACAAAATATGTTCTCTACGTTTGTTCGATTGATGCTCAGAAATGGCTTTCGTGTAGTCTTTGCTCATCATCTGCTAGTGAGAGATCATTGAATATATAGATCCTATTGGTTTTATCTTGAGTGTGGCTGTCTCTTGTAGAATAGAATAGAACAGAACGGAATGGAATGGAATAATGGAATGGAATAGACTAGATTAGAGGAAGATTTAAAAGTTGAGAGAGACTGGAGATTATTGTTTATTTATTAAATTTATATGCTGTCCGTCTCCCTCTGAAAAATGACTCTGGACAGCATCTTTGTTGTTTTTAGCCTTTGACTAATTAAACATTCTGAGCAAAAAGCAACAAGTATAAAAATTCCATGTGTGCTCAAATCTTTCACCTAGATTCCCCTTCTAAATTTGCTTGGCCTCCATTCTCATAATTCTCAGCAAGCTTGGCCATAAAAAGGACCAATTGGCACAGTTTTTCCGTCACAAAGAGTAAAGGAATAAAAATTTCTTTTAATTTACAAATTTATTTAAATGTATACATTTATTTTATTTCAATTTACAAATTTAAATTAAGGTTTGGGAAATAAGTCTAACAGACTTTGTCTCGAAAAGCTCTTATCTGGTACCCATGAAGTCTTCTGTGCCCCATAATAAATTCTTTCCATAGCAATAGTTCGTCTGTCCTTCCTGATTTTATAATAAATGTAAATAATATAAAGCAGGCATACTGCAAATCAAAGTAGTAGCATCCATTTTCATACTTATTTTCAAGAATATCTCTGGGTTCTACAAGCTTTCTTAGAATATACTAAGAAACAGGCACAGTCAAATATTTACTACGAAAAGAGCTGCTTGGTCAGAAAACAGGCAAAGATATTTGAGGACATCTTGAATGTAAGTGAGATGAGATACTAGAGAGAGTTGTAGGTAGCATTCTGTTAAACTTTTTTTATGCTCCCCCATGCAAACATTTTTTTTTTAATTTACATTTACATCCCGCCCTTCTCCGAAGACTCAGGGTGGCTTACATTGTGTAAGGCAATAGTTTCATCCTATTTGTATATTTATATACAAAGTCAACTTATTGCACCCCCAACAATCTGGGTCCTCATTTTACCTACCTTATAAAGGATGGAAGGCTGAGTCAACCTTGGGCCTGGTGGGACTAGAACCTGCAGTAATTGCAGGCAGCTGTGTTTTAATAACAGGCTTCTTACACCCTTGAGCCACACCGCGGCCCATTTTGTGAAGGTAGAACAACCTCAAAGCTATTTTGCAAGATCACCCTCAATATGTTTACAAATTTCCAAGAGTCCCTATAGACCAAAAGGCTGGGGACCCTGGTCTTGGTAATCCAAGTTCATAGTAGACAAGAGAGAATGTAGTAGACAAGAGACCATTCTTGAATCACAACTTTCAATCTTGTCAACAATGCAATAGGATCGTACATTTCAATATTTTTTCCATATCTCTCTCTCTGTGTTTCCCTAAGTGCCTCAGGGAAAATACAAAAACAATGCTTTTTTAAAAAGTGACATAGCCTATAGGTAGTACTCAAGAGAGCCAGGGGAATTATCTCATTTGGATTGAAGCAATTAGGCAAAGGATGGGTTAATTGCTCTTGGACTTTTTCAGTTCTGAGTCTTTTTTCAATCGGTTTTAAGGAAACTTGTGCTTCCCTTAATTTCTCACACCAATTGAGAGACATGCAGTTTATAAATAATGTCAGAAATGCAAACTAACGTATCTAAAACACATTGCAGCTATACATCTTCCACCTAAATATGCATCTTTCTTCTCTTTTGTACTGCTATTTCTAGCAAAAACTTTCAGAGTTAAGCAGCAGCAAAAAGAAAGAAAATCCAAGGCAGTTGTTTTCTCTTCCATGCATTATTACATGGAAGACGTATAGCTCAGCCAGATGGTCATGAAATGAGCTGTCAAGAGTCCCGATAACAACTCCCCATCCAAATGCCAGCACTGGGAGCAGCAGATCAAGTGTTACTGTTTTGCTGGTTATCGTCACACTTCTTTCAGGAGTATTTTACATTCATACAAAAAGCCAGTAATATAGCTTTGAAATGTTTCCATTTCTTTGCAGTTAGTCTGTTGTGTCCAGGGGTGATCTCAATGGAAAGATCAGGGTGGGGGGAGCAGGTGGGTATGTCCAATGCAGCAACATGTTTGTCTTCCTATTTCCATTTCAAATTCATTAAATTGAAATTGCAAACAATACAATTAATAGTATTGTTATTTCAAACATCCAAAATGCAGCACGCAGCTTGCCCATCCAGAAATCCATTCTGTATCTCTTCTCCAGATAAACTCTTGAGTCAAACATTATATGAAAGAAATATTTTATTGAAAGAAATGTAATGAGATCCACAAATTTCATTCACTCCTTGTTCAGTGATGGGTAATCTGTTCAGAACCTTCCTAGAAGATGGTAACAAACCCCTTTTAATGCTGTTTCTGAATAATCTAGAAATCTAAGCAAAGAAATAAATAAACATTACAGACACCTATCCACAAAACCACCAGGAATTGAATGGGACTAAAAGGATATCTTTATTTTTTTATGATAAAGCCACCATGATTATGATTAAACTTAGCTTAATTATTCTTACTATTCTACGAGAAAATGGCCAGTAATGATTAGAAAAAGTTTGAAAATGAAGTTGTGTTCTTATCTAATGTCACAACCAAAAACAGGTTTCATGGGGAGCAAAAAGTTAGGCTATGAAAATTCACTGCCTTTGGGCATAATTAGGTAGATAACAACATTACACTTGCATTGAAGAATTAGCAATAGCACTTAGACTTATATACAGCTTCATAGTGCTTTACAGCCCTCTCTAAGAGGTTTACAGAGTTAGCATATTGCCCCCAACAATCTGGGTCCTCATTTTACCCACCTCAGAAGGATGGAAGGCTGAGTCAACCTTGAGCCTGGTGAGATTCGATCTGCTGAACTGCAGCTAGCAGTCAGCTGAAGTAGCCTGCAATATTGCACTTTAACCACTGTGCCACCTTGGCTCTTCCCACCCATTCAGGCCAAAATCAAGCTTCAGTGATTCTACAGCAGACACCAGAACTAAAAGAACACATTACATTTTACTTTTTTTCCTACAATGGAAAAAAAGTATGAGAACATAAATCTAGCTCAGTCCTGCTTCTCTCTGCCTCTAGCATTAGGTACTGACAGGTATTCTGTATCTGTCAGTGGATGATTTTTGCTTCCATTCATGTGTAGCATCTTTTCCAACAGTCCCAAATATGTCATCAATTAAAGTGAAATTACCTTGTAGCTCTCCATCATACACTGTTCAACTGTATCACATATATGAGACTAAATGATAATTAACTAAAGAGAAAAAACAGCTGGGGAAATTTGCCCCGTGTTATGCAGCAATAAAATAAATTCCCATACCTAATCTGTTAGATGGATTCCTCTTGAAAAGAGCTCGCAGCAAACTCTGAGCTTCTATGCTCAAAAACTGTGGCATTCCTAGCTTGGCTCTGAAAAAAATAAGACATTTTAATGCAGGAATAAAAAGCACTGGTTCTTTTTTTAAATCTACACATGTATGTAAATGATTAAATACATCAGCAAAATGTATAGAAGTCTCAAATGAACATTTAAACTTTCTATAGACCAAGTTTTGGGATAATTTTATTAAACATTTTAATTTAAATCTCTGTGCAACTGATTTAGAGAATTTGTCATCCCTTATGATTGTGGCTAAGTCATATATAGCGAGAATAGAATAGAATTCTTTATTGGCCAAGTGTGATTGGACACACAAGGAATTTGTTTTTTTCCTGGCTTTTGTCTGTGAAATAGGACTTGCACTTCCTTTTCTGTGATCACAAGGGGTTGTGAACCCAATGGGATGGGGTCAGTTGTAGGAGATTTGGCTGTTGTTGGTGTGTCTGAGATGGGGTCAGTTGTAGGCGGCTTGACTGTTGTTAGTGTGTCCAAGATGGGGGTTGTGGAGATAGGTGGCTGTAGTTTCCTTTCAAAGAGTCACAATTCTTTCTATTTGAATGGAGTGTTCTCTCAGTCTTGTTTCTGTGAAATTCTCTTCTGATGCCTTGTTCTTTCAGCCATGTTATTTAGAATTTGGCAAATAAATCAAACAAAATAAAAATCCTATATGAACATTCACCTGCATTTTTGTGCATTCACCTGCATTTTTGTGCATGATTTTTTTAACGTGCATTCTATGTATGGACTTCTTCTATGGTGCATATTTTTAGTTTTCATTTGCAGCACTCAATCAATTGCAAAATTATGAACATGAAGATGTTGTATGGATAGGAAGTGTACATAGGTAATTTGCCCCAGTTTATACTAAGTTTGTATGTGTTTGTTTATGGGTGTGCGTGTGTTTTAGCTCTTGAAGGGCATAATGCTGAATTCGACCAGGAGTGCCAGTGAATATGGCACTCCTGCATCTCATCTACATGCAACATGTTGGGCAGTCAGAGCAATATACAACTTGGAACAATCAGGTCTTTATTATGTTACAGAACAGTTTTTGATCCTTTTATAGTTAAATGTAGGATTGAAGGGCACTGTAACAAGTCTTCTCTGCAGGCTGAAGAGTAAGCAAAGAGAGGTTACTGGAACAGATTAACTTTGTTTAATGAGATGTGTGCTTAAGTAACTGCACCAGGAAGGGATTGCGAGCGGGGATGGAAGAAACTGAAAACTGCTTGTTTCCCAATTTAGGTAACAATCCTATATCCTTCCTTCCTTTCCAAATGTAACTATGGTACAGTAATCTAATAATTCTGCTAGATCACATTTCTTATCTCTTCTATTCCTATTGCTAGTCAATGAGCTCTTCGCTAATATTTTGAACATGCAGTTCATAATGCAATACGTTGTGCCTTAGATTTAGGCAGCAGTGCTAAGTTCCCTGGTAGGATGGAATGGGCTCTGAGAACATCCCAGGAGATTTCCATAATTTAAATAGGTTCCCATGCTGCAAGTTGGAATTAAAAGTGGATTTGAACTGTGATAAACGGCTGGAGTTTTCAGCTCCTTGATTAAGAGTGGTCCCTGGACTACTAGCTACTGTGTTTTAGATACATTTGGAATATAATTTCTTGTATTTTCTGCAAGAAAATTTATAGAACCCAAAAGTTTATTCTGAGTTATAAGTTATAAGCTATAGCTATAAATAGATATACAAGTTGGGAATTTGCTACTCACTTGAGAATGAGTGCCATTGTTTCCTTACGGTCTTTCCCCTGAAATGGTAGTGACCCTGTCAACATTTCAAACTGTAAAGAAGGAACAGAGATGCTAAGAAGCATGAAACAGTGTAAATATAAACATAGCATATAGTCTATTGTATTTATCTTAACAATGCAGAATGTTCATTCATGCTCCATAAAAATTAGTACCCCCATTAAACCCATATGTGGAACATACATGAAGTTAAGGAAGAGTATCTTAACCTCTAAGTTGTGGGCCCTTATTTAAAAGAGCATAATAACAGAATAATCAAGTTAGAAGGGACCTTCAAGGTCTTCTAGTTCAGCCTCTGCTCAAGCAGAAGATACTGTACCAGTCTGGACAAATGGTTGTCCAATCTCTTAAAAACATCCAGTGATAGAACACCCAAAATGTCTGGAGGCAAGCCATTCCACAGATTAATCTTCTCACTCTCAGGAAATTTCTTCTTAATTCTAGGTTGGACCTCTTTTTGTTAAGCTTCCATCCATTACTTCTTGTCTTGCCCTCAGATGCTTTGAAGAATAGGTTGACCCCTTTTTCTTTGTGACAGCTCCCCAAATATTGGACGACTGCTATCATGTCACCCCTAGTCCTTCTCTTTGTTAGACTAGACATTCCCAATTCTCAAAACCATTCATTGTATGGTTGAGCTTCCAGTCCCCTAATTATCTTCTTCTCTGCACTTTTTTAAAAGAGTCTCAACAACTTAATAGATTCATAATAGATTCACTGGACTTTTGGTGTGAATAGTAAAGTTGTTCTAACCTTATGATGATCTAATAATAAAAGCATTCAATCAGATCAGATCAGATCAGATGCTGTCTTATACAGTGAAAATATTTTATGTATGAGTCCTGTGAAAATGTAGAAAAATTACCCAAAAAGGCTTCATGCTAAAGTTCCCTGCATCTCATGACTTTCAGACAGCCAGTTGCAAAAGATCAGTAATGAACATGGAAAATTTAACAATCAAGTGTAGAAAACAATAAAAAACAAGGAACTTTTTATACATCCACTTTATTAAATATTTAAAAGAATAACAGAGAGGGAAATAAATAAATAACACCAAGTTGCCATAAATTAAACATGATATGAAGAATTCGGTTGGAATAAGAATAGCCAGTATTTTAACGGAATTTAAAGAATTCACTAGAAAACAAAAGAATATCAGGTGCTATTTAGCAGAATGCTTAAGTCTATGTTCCTGCTTAACATAGTTTAATTCAGACTGTAAATGAACTTTTTGATGCCTGGGAACAGAACTATGTCAACTCCTTATATGGGGCATTTACATAAGAAGACTGATAAATGCCATACAAATAGGCAGGATCAGAATATTTGGTTGAGTTTCTTTTCTTTTTAGTGGCTTTTGAATTGAATTAAAATGTTATGCCTCCTTTAATATGCTATGGTTTTTGTTAAGTTCGGGAAGTAACGAGGCTGGAGACCAGGGTAGTGACAACAGCTCTTTAATATATGGTGAACCCAGCAACAGGCTGGGGAAAAACAACCCTTTATATACTGTTTAACCGGCGGCTTCAACCAATCAGCAACGTGCTTGTTTCCCGCCTAAATATTTAAAGATACATAACACTCCTCCCCTCCCAGAAAACACTTTACCACTATTTACATATTATTTACATGTTATTTTTCGACGTAGTCACGCAAATAACCTGGGCGTCTCCTAATTCTTTCGGACCTGCGCGGTTCAGTCCTGGGTGGTGTTTTGAGCTGGTCGGAGGGGCTTCTTTCTCCTCCCAGCTCTCTCTCTAGGCCATCGGGCCCTGGATTACTGGCAGTTTCTTTTTCTTGGCCCTCCGGCCTTGGATTACTTTTTGAGTTTTCCCTGCTGTTTCCATCGGGAACCTGATGGCGTCGCTGGACCTCCGGGACCTCAGCTAAGTCTTGCGCCTCCCCCGGGTTATGGTCAGCTGTGGATTCAAATAGGGAGTTGTCATTTTCTGTCTCAGCTAGCTCGGTTTGTTCAGCTAGTCGTTTCCTAATCTGGTCTATGTGGCGCCTCCATACTCGGTTGTCTTGTAATTCGACTAAGTATGACTTTGGACCGGTTGCTTTTATGATTTGCCCTGCGAGCCAACTTGGGCCGTCCCCATAGTTGCGGGCCCACACTCGGTCGCCTATGCCCATTTCTCTCGTTTTTTCTATTTCCCCCTTGTAACCCTCTGGTGTGTAATGGGGATTCAAACGGTCAAGTGGGCACCGGAGTTTCCGTCCCATCAACAATTCGGCTGGGCTTCTGCCTGTAGCAGTGCTTGGGGTTCTGTGCTGAACGGCCAGAAAGAAATCTATCTTTGTTTGCCAGTCACCTGGCTTGAGCCTGGACAATGCCTCCTTAGCGCTCCGGACGGAACGCTCTGCAAGGCCATTCGACGCAGGGTGGAAGGGCGCAGAGAGGGCATGTCGGATGCCTTCCTCTGCCAAGTATTCCTCAAACTGGGCTGCCGTGAATTGCGGGCCGTTGTCGGACACCAGAGTGTCCGGCAACCCGTGGGTTGCGAATAGGTGGCGCAGGGCTGCGATTACTGCCTCGGCCGTGGTGGATTTCATGAGTATGATCTCCAACCATTTAGAGAATGCATCGACAACCACGAGGAAGGTTTGGCCGTGGAAAGGGCCGGCAAAATCAATGTGGATTCTTGACCAGGGCCCTTGGGGTTTCTCCCATTCCCTGACTGGGGCCGTTGGGGGTAGAGGTCTGGACTCTTGGCAAGCCTGGCATTTCCCTACCCTCTCAGCAATCTCTGAGTCCATGAGAGGCCACCACACATAGCTCCTTGCTAACCCCTTCATCCTTACGATCCCTGGGTGACCCTCGTGGAGGAGGTCCAATACCTTTCCCCTTAATTTATCCGGGATTACCACACGATCACCCCACAACAGGCACCCCCCTTGAGCCGAGAGCTCATCACGTTTTTTCACAAATTCCTTAAACCGTTCGCCCGGCGCAGCGGGCCACCCTCTTTGTACCCAACCGAGTACAGTCCTTAACATAATGTCCCGGTATGATGCCCGAGCCACTTCCTTAGATGTGACTGGGCCAGAGTCCAAAGAGTCAATCAGCAGGATGGGCGTCCCCGGAGTGGGATCTTCGATCGCCCCTGGTAGTGGGCATCTGCTTAACGCGTCTGCATGCCCCACTTCTTTTCCTGGTCGATGCTGCAGCTTGTACGAATAAGCGGCTAGGAAAATAGTCCATCGAGTCAATCGTGGCGAAAGTGCCACAGGCGTTGGGCGGTCGCCAGCCAATATTCCTAACAGCGGTCTGTGGTCAGTCACAATTTCAAAATCCCGCCCAAAAACATATTCGTGAAATTTTTTCACCCCTGACACAATTGCTAGCGCTTCTTTATCTAACTGGCTATAGTTCCTCTCTGGGGAGGACATCGTTCTGGAGTAGAAGGCTATAGGGGCTTCTGTGCCGTTTGGCAGTCTATGGCTGAGTACAGCTCCCACCCCGTAAGGGGAGGCATCGCAAACCAGCACTAGTGGTAATGAGCTATGGTACTGGATGAGCAGGCTGTCGCTCGAAAGCAGGTTTTTTACTGCTTCGAAAGCCTTGCTCTCCGACTTCCCCCAAGACCAAGCAGTATTTTTTCCTAGAAGCTTATGCAGCGGTTCAGCAACGGTCGCTTTGTTTTTCAAAAAAACCGCGTAAAAATTCACTAGCCCTAGGAATGCCTGAAGCTCTGTTTTGTTTTTGGGCGCTGGAGCCTTTTTAATTGCCTTGACCTTGCTCTCAGTGGGGTGAATTCCTTTCTTGTCTATTCGGTAGCCCAAGAATTCGACGGATTCTACCCCTATCTGGCATTTGTTCACTTTAACCTTTAGTCCGGCTGACCGGAAAATGCCCAGAACCTTTCTCAACCGCTCCCCCAATTCCTCTACGTTTTCGGCTGATATCAGTACATCATCGAAGTAGGGAACTACCCCTGGGATCCCTTGGAGGAGACGTTCCATCAAATTTTGGAACAGCCCCGGTGCCACACTCACCCCAAATTGTAATCGGGTGCACTTGAAGGCCCCCCTGTGAGTTACAATTGTTTGGGCTTCGGCTGTGTTGGCGTCTACGGGCAGTTGTTGGTAGGCTTGGGCCAAGTCTAACTTTGCAAAGACTTGCCCTTGCCCCAAAGAGTGCAGCAAGTGTTGCACCACGGGAACTGGGTAAGCGCTTTTCTGTAAGGCTTTGTTTAGCGTCGCCTTGTAGTCAGCGCAGATTCTAATTGACCCATCTGGTTTTACTGGGGTGACGATTGGCGTCTCCCACTTTGCGTGATCGACTGGCACCAAAATCCCCTGATTTATGAGCTTATCTAGCTCCTTGTCAATTTTTGGTTTAAGGGCAAAAGGGACTCTCCTTGCCTTTAACCTAATGGGAGCTACCTGGGGGTCTAAGTTGAAGGAAATAGGGGTCCCCTTGTACTTGCCCAGGCAGTCCTTGAAGACATCTTGAACTCGTTCATGAGCATGTCTTTCAGATTACAGTCACTTCTGTAGATGCCAGTCACTCCCATGCCCAGTGCACGAAACCAGTCTAGTCCCAACAAACTAGGCAGGGTCCCTTCGACGATCGTGATGGGCAGGGTCTTCTTGTGTGGTCCGTACTCGACTCGGACGGAGGTTGTCCCTCGAACAGGGATGCGATTCCCTTGGTAGTCGTGGACTCGTAGCCGTTGTGTTTGCAGGTGGCGCTTCGCGACCGACGGCAGGGACTTCGCCAAAGGGTCCCAGGACATGGTGGTGATCGCTGACCCGGTGTCTACTTGGAGTTGGCACCGTACTCCTTCTATTTTGGGTTTGGTGAAGATCTTCTTCTCCACCTGGGTTGAGGCGCGGCCTATGACCACCGTCGTTTGGTTTGAATCCGCGCCTTTTTTGTTTGAGCCAATCGCGGGTCGCCTTGCCGATCCTGCGCTCTGATTGGCCGATTTGAATTTTCGGCGGAAGGTTGGGGAGCTCGACAGACTTGAGCTAGGTGCCCTTCTTCTCGCACCGCCGACATGTTGCGTCCTTGAACTTGCAGCGCTGGCGCTGGTGTTGACCTCCGCAACTTCCGCATTCGTCGGTCCTCTTTGTCGCGTTTCTCGGTTCGGCAGACCCCTTCCTCATCCTCACCGTCGGATTCGGTCTGGATCTCTTCTTGATGCACCGGGGTTGACTTTGTGCTCGCCTTTGGTGTGAGAGGCTTTTGCAGCGTCTCCGCCGCTTGGGTGGACATTTCATGCGCTCGGGCTTCGTCCAGGGCGTTTGCCAGCGTCAGATTGCTTTTCGATAGCAGTCGCCTCCGCAAACGCATGTCTCGGACCCCCCTGATGAGTTGCTCCAGCAGCACCTCGTCCAGGTCTCGGTACCCACAGTCTTTGGAGGCTTTCCGCAGGGCGGCCATGTAGTCGCCGATGGATTCGCCCTCTAGCTGCCGGCGCTCTCCAAATTCAAAACGCCGCACGTATTTGGACGGCGTTGGCGCGAAGTGGTTTTTTAGCAGGGTTTGCAGAGTTTGCCACGATACCGATTGTAACGGCGTTGGCTCTGCCAGGGCTTCCGCGATGTCGATGACCTCGGGACCGCAGTGGCTCAAAAAGTATGCCCTTTTGCGGTTGTCTGGAACTCCTTGCAGTTCGTTGGCTTCTAGAAAGCTTTCGAAACGGGTCATATACGTTCCCCATTTCTCTTTAGCCGGGTCAAACGGTGCGGGCGGAGTGTAACTGGCCATCTCCGTTTTTTCTGCCCTGTGTTTGCTGGGTTCGGTTCTGGTGCTCCTTAGCCTCGAGATCCCATCCTCGTCGCCAGTGTTAAGTTCGGGAAGTAACGAGGCTGGAGACCAGGGTAGTGACAACAGCTCTTTAATATATGGTGAACCCAGCAACAGGCTGGGGAAAAACAACCCTTTATATACTGTTTAACCGGCGGCTTCAACCAATCAGCAACGTGCTTGTTTCCCGCCTAAATATTTAAAGATACATAACAGTTTTGGTTTGTTCCCTTCCTAATAATGGAACACTATACTGTTTTTCAATAATAGCATCTGGTCCTAAGTCTTCAGGTGTCCATTCTTGTTATAATTTTTTGCACAAAAACCAAATGATAAAATAGTATTCCAAGTGGAGCATTGCCTGCAGCAGAATTTTTGGGAAAAAGAAGTTGCCTCTTTGAATCAGTACAATTTTTAAAATATCCTTTCAAATACCAGAGCACCAGGAGGCTCCAGCTAGTCCAGAATGCGGCCGCGCGGGTGATAGAGGGAGCACCGCATTGCTCCCATATAACACCTATCCTGCGTGGCTTGCACTGGCTGCCGGTAGCCTTCTGGGTGCACTTCAAGGTGTTGGTTACCACCTTTAAAGTGCTCCATGGCTTAGGACCAGGATATTTACGAGACCGCCTTCTGCCACCGTTTGCCTCCCAACGACCTGTGCGCTCCCACAGAGCAGGTCTCCTCAGGGTGCCGTCGACCAAACAATGTAGGTTGGCGGCCCCCAGGGGGAGGGCCTTCTCTGTGGCAGCACCAGCTCTATGGAACGAGCTACCTCCGGGGTTACGACAACTTCCCAACCTCCGGGCCTTCAAGCGTGAACTGAAGACCTTATTATTTCATCGAGCGGGACTAGCCTAAAGTATATTTTTAAACGAAATTTTAAATGGTTTTAAAGCGATCTTTGACCATTTTTAGTGATTGGGCCATTAATCTATTTGGTTTTAATTGTTTTTAATATTGTTATTTATTACTTTGTATTTATCTTGTATTTTAATATGGCTGTAAACCGCCCTGAGTCCTTCGGGAGATGGTGCGGTATAGAATCTTAATAATAAATAAAAATAAATAAATAAATAAACACTGCCACAACCTACCCTTTCTTTGCCCATATTATTGCTCAAAGTGGTTTTTTTTTTTAAATGATGTAAAGCGCAAGACTTTCAATTGGTGACATGGAAATGTTTCTCTCTTTCACAAAATAATATATCTCCTTCAAAGCTATAAAGAATGCTGTGCACCTAAAACAGTAGAAGTAACTAGAAGTGGTAGAACAATTGGAGCCCACAATTGTTCAACTACAACTTCCATCAGCCCCATTAATACTGCCTGTTTGGAAGGAAGGTACTTGTTCATCAAATAAATGTACATCACATTGTTGTTGTTGTTGTTAGTTGCGAAGTCGTGTCCGACCCATCGCAACCCCATGGACAACATTCCTCCAGGCCTTCCTGTCCTCTACCATCCCCCAGAGTCCATTTAAGCTCACGCTGACTGCTTCAGTGACTCCATGCAGCCACCTCGTTCTCTGTCGTCCCCTTCTTCTTTTGCCCTCAATCATTCCCAACATTAGGCTCTTCTCCAGTGAGTCCTTCTTTCTCATTAGGTGGCCAAAGTATTTCAGTTTCATCTTCAGGATCTGAAGTCTATATCACGTTACAGAACATTATTCCTGACAAAGTTTGTTCCTGTTTTCTTTTTTTAGCCCTGAGACCACTCACCCATCTTATAGACATTTCCCCCTTAAGCATATCAATGGAATGCTAACATCTGCTCTACTTTGATTAAAACAAATTATAATTAGATACTAAATCTAATTTAAGTAGCTCAGAGTACATCTTTCAGTTCCATTTCAGTAAATGAAAGCAATAAAAGAGAAACTACAGTCCCCAAGGAACAGTAATTCTAGATTTGCGCTGATAGGTAATTTAAAAAAGCAGAACCAGAATGATGGCAAGAAGAACTACACTAATTTTAAAAGCACTCTCATTTTTTTTTAGGTTTTAACTAAAAAAAATGTCATTTATTTGATACAAGTGGCCTGAATTCACTGTTGCAACTGTTTATGCTTAATAAACAAAATAAATAAATAAATGAAAATTAAAGTAATAAAGATTTGTATTCTATTCTATTCTATTCTATTCTTTCTACTTTATCTATATACTCACTCATCACACACACACACACACACACACATACACACACACACACATAAATGCAAATATACACACTGTTCTTTTCTTCCATTTCTGTATTTTCTCATTTTTATTATTTTACTTTTTTATTTTGGGTCTTTCTTTTTTAGTTGTAATGCTCAATAAAATTATTATTATTAAAAGAAGGAAACCTTCAACATTGTTGTAGAAAATTTTTCTTAAAAGGACACACACCTTCCACAACATTGTAGGATTTGTTAGCAAAACCACTTAATACAGTGAAAGCCGATTGTTGGGGAGGGAAAAAGAGGGAGCAATGATATTTTTTTTAGCAGGATGAGGAAAATGACATTTCTTTCAACATGCAAGATGTACTTGCCCACGTACAGTAAGAGGAATTACCTGAGAAACATTCGCTAAAATGATTCTAGCTACTTTTGTGTAATATTACTATGTAAAAAATTTGTTGATTTTTAAAGTTCAGCTTACATTATAGATTGATTAAATCCTCATAGGGAAAAAAAACATCATTACAGAGACTATGAAATCCATATGTAACCTAATTTTATGGGTATAAAAACACAAGTCTATATATCAATAGCAGATTAAGAACAGATTTTTTAAAATACAACCCGCATGTAGACCCAAATAGACCTGAAAAACAAATGTTATCATCAGAATTCCCAAAGTTTGCTGAGGTACATACTATGGAAATGGGGGGGGGGAGAAGAAAATAAACAGCTCGACAAAATCTAGCCATGCTTAGTAGTTATAGAAATCTGAAAGTCATTAGGGAACTAATATGAAACACACATGTACACCAAATACAGTGTACTATAATATCCTATTGTATGTCTATAGTTATAGACTAATCATTTCCCTTTTCAGAGAAGCAGGGTGGAGAAGAGAAGACAAAAGTATGGAGAGAAAAGAAAGAATGAAAGAGGAGAAAGGTGAAAGAGGATTTCTTTGTCAAGGAAAAAGAGAGAACATTATGACTGGGGTGGCGCAGTGGTTAGAATGCAGTATTGCAGGCTAACTCTGCCGACTGCCAGAAGTTTGATTCTCACCCAGTTCAAGGTTGACTCAGCCTTCCATCATCCTTTTAAGGTCCGTAAAATGAGGACCTAGATTGTTGGAGGCAATATGATGACTCTGTAACCGTTTAAAGCAGGCTGTAAAGCTCTATGAAGCAGTATATAAGTGCTAAGTGCTATCTTCCACATTTCTATATGCAAGAGAAAATAAGAATATGCAATAGTCTACAACCCAAGGTGAGGAATGTAAAATACAGTATCAGTAGAAAAAAGCTTCAGTGGGAGTCAAAGTCAAGCCCAGATCTTGAAATAGTACAAGCAATGCCAAGATCTAATAAGAAAGCCTAGACAGATTCTGGGCATGCTGGTAGAAGGGAAAGATGGAACTAATGTTTTTCTTCAGCACTTAATTGCCTTTTGCTCAAAGTTTTATGCATGACTGTCTAGACCCACGTGGTTGGTAAGAAGATTCAAAGAAGCAAGAGCAGTGTGGACTTTAAGAAGATGTCTTCCAAATACCGAAACTTGGCTCTTGAAAGAGAACAATGTACTAGGGAGAAGTTCCTCAAAGCCTTGGACTTCGGGATTACTCCTGTCCTTAGTGCACTACTTGATACCAGATGTGTGGGATCCAAAAGGCAGAAGAACTTCGCTCTTTCTTGCCAGTTCTGAGAATAACCCTCTCCCGCCTCCCAGGGTTTCTTCTGTTCCTAGGAGGGCGAATTCTTCTGAGGAGATCATGACACTTCTCATTAAAAGCTGCAAGCCATACCACTAAATATTATATTTTGGTCCTTTCACTATTCTACCTTGTGATTAACAGGGGTTGAATGCTAACATTTCTGAAATGTAACAGCTCACGGCAGGAAGAAGAGGAGGTGATAGTGGCTATGACTGTGATTTAGGAACATAAAACAGGATCAGGTTTCAATTGCATGACTGCAGTCATTTTCTTGCCTTTTTTAAAGAAAACCATGCCTACTAGGCATTTCAGGTCGACCTGGTTAAAAAGCAGACCTTGCAGAATAATAAGAATACTTATTATTGTGGTAGAGTTTAATAACAGAATCTTGAAAGTCAATGCAAGTTTCCCTCTGTCTCCCCCTTTATAAAGGTAAAAGGTAAAAGTTCCCCTTGCACATATGTGCTAGTCGTTCCCGACTCTAGGGGGTGGTGCTCATCTCCGTTTCAAAGCTGAGGAGCCAGCGCTGTCCAAAAACATCTCCGTGGTCATCTGGCTGGCATGACTCAATGCCAAGGGCGCATAGAACGCGGTTGCCTTCTCACCAAAGGTGGTCCCTATTTTTTCTACTTGCATTCCGAACTGCTAGGTTGGCAGAAGCTGGGACAAGTAATAGGAGCTCACCCCGTTACATGGCAGCACTAGGGATTCGAACCACTGAACTGCCGACCTTTCGATCAACAAGGTCAGTGTCTTAGCCCCTGAGCCACCACGTCCCCCTCCCCTTTTATATTAAACACAATTAAGATGAGTTTCTTTCTCATGCTTCCTTCTATCTTTAGATTGTGTACTTCCTTGAGCTTAAACGGCTTGCTCGTATCAGCTTTACAATCTCTTCTTGCAGATACTCTTGGCTTGAGCTAAAACCTTCTTTATGTGAGGCTAGGAAAACAATGCCACTTAAGGATGAATCTGTCTGTTTGTGTCACATTTCTGGCATTTCCTGTAGTTCTGAAGTAATATAGACATAACGGTTGCAGTTTCTATAATCTGGCATTAGATGCTGTCTTACATTGTCTAAGGTTACTTCCATAAAAAAAAAAAAGAAACTATTGTTTGAGGCCATAGATGTTGCCTTGAATAATGGCTCCATCACAATTCAGAGGATGAAACAGAATGAATGAAGTTTTTACAGGGAGAGGGGACTAAATGCATAAATTATACACTGCCCAGCAGAGTCCTGAAAGACATTTCAAGATGTGCATGACAGAGGTAGTAATGAAAAGAAGCTTCTAGGCATTATGGAAGACAGGCCTTTTAATCAAATGTTCATTAAGATTTCAGGAGGATGCTTTATTATGACTCCCCCACCTTAAAAAATTGGGCTAGGCGATAGAACTGTTGTTATTAATTGGCTAGTATAACTGATGTGAACTTGTGAATGCTGAGAAGTAGGCTGTTGGTTTTCTGGTTAAACATATATGAATGAATGAGTGCTATAGAATCCATAGTGATCCTTAGGTTGGACCATGGGTTTACCTAGGCCATTGATGCCAACTAACAGTGATTCTTCAGCATTTTGTGCTATAATTTTTTCCCCAATCTAATATAATGGGACAAGGAGAAAGACCACATTACCTTCTCCATGAAAATCCATATAATCTAACACTGAACCAAAACCTGGTCATAAACATAGCCTCCTTCGGCTGGCCTCAGCCTCAGAAACAAAGGACATAATCTCACGATGATATCAGAAATTTTAAAAATGGTCAACTCATGGAGAACTGAATCACTTTCAGCTGCACTAGGCCCTAAGGGGCCCAGGCTACATCCAGTTGCTCCCTAACATCTCTGCTTTCCAGCTGGTCTCTTTTGTCCTTCTTCTGGTAAGGCTCCAATGCCTTATTTCTTCCCTAAATACTTGCATTTCTAGTTCTATCAGGAACTTCCAGTTTCTGAATGACTGGTTAGCCACTTCATAATCCTTAAAAGACCAATCTCTGGCAATTTAATTTCCCTCTCTTTCGACCAGTCTTTTTAAAAATTAATTCAACTGTCTATAAAATAAAGCTCTCCTGTCTCCTAGCAACAGCAGGCTAGGGATGGGGATGCTGCACTTCCCTAATGAGCCATATCTGTGGCAGAAGCAGACATGGTAGTGCTCTCCTACTCCAAATTGGATTAAATGTAAAAAAAAAAGGGGGTGGGGGAGGGAGAGAGATTATACAGCTTTAGAAGTGCATAAACCCTCCATAGAAGAGGGCATAGTGGAAAAACTGCAGAAAAAACTCGGTCACAGTACAGAAAGGTGAGAGCTGGGAAAAAAGTGATTTGATAAGAAAATGAAAAGTTCTGCAGTCAATTCCATGGCAAAGGAATTAGTATCAAGATGGTCAGGATTGGGAGTACCAGGGTGCAAAGGTCTGTAAAAACAGATTAGGAACAATTCTCATCTCTAAGACAGGCACTATGAAAGCAGTCCTTATTATTTATGTCACCGTCAAAGCTGACACCAAAGAGAGCAAAGAAAAACCTCAAAAAAAAAAATCGTGCAAGATCAGATGACATGGAGAGACTACGCCCATAGAATTGCCAAGAGCCGGACCCAACTAAATGTATATCATCATCATTATTATCATCATCATCATCTATGTACAGATTCAGTTTTTTCCTAAATATTTCTTAAACAGGGCTAACACAATGTGCAGGCCTAGCTTAAGCAATCCTACGTGGAAGAAAAAGAAGACAACACAGCATTCGGCCTTGTGTGACATATCAAGTGACTCAATAAAACCTGTCTAGGGCAAAGAAAGTAAGTACTGTAGCTGGAATTAAAAGGAAAGTAAAAAGGCTGGGAAAAATCTTATTTAATATATTATCCAAATTAATGAACATTTTGTTTAGACAATAGCTAGTTGCCAAGATGGTCAAATGACAGGAATGAAAACCTTAACAGTCCATATTATACAACTTCCTACATACTACTTTTACCACCAATGAATTACTCTATTGGTGATTTCACAGATGAGAATGCTTCAGGAGACACATGCTGATACTTCTACCTAAGGATATAGCCTTCCTCAATGTAAAATTAAATACCAACGCATCAAGATTCAGGAAGAAATTACAAAACAACCTTACAAAGGTTGATGGCAGCTTTTCATCCAGGATAAAGAATGTCCATCGTGCCCTTGGAGACAGCAGTGGCTGGTACCTCCCAAACTACCCACACAACTCTGAAAAACTGTACAAATTACACACAGTCCGCTGGTTAAATTACATCAATTGTATAATTATGGACTGAAAAGTCATGAATATCTGGATGGCAGGAGCTATAAGGGCTGAAATCACATTTTAGGACAGAAGAGGATTGATGTTAACACAGTACATGAAATGGCTCTAAACATCTGCAGTCAATTTTTACTCCACATTTATATTTAGATACGGATATCCAGTTTTGCATGAAACGGACTCTGGATTTAATCCTGAGTGCTTTCACTTGAAGAAGAAGAATCCGTAGGGTGTGGAAAAAGTTCTGCTTAAGACTTTGCCTCCTACAGTAAGCCATATTGAGCTAAAAGAACTAATATCCTGATCACTTCTTTAGAATTTAATAGGACTGAACCCAGAATTAGTCATACTCAAACATACAATCACTGGAATCAATGGATCTAAACAAAGCCTTGATCTAATCCACAGTGATGATAAAATTGAGAGGATCTTGTAAATGCAAAAAAATTCCCAAGCTCATAAATATGCTCCTCACAATAAGCTTACATTCTCATATTGATGTGTCAGTCAATTAGTGAATTGCAGAAAAAAAGTTCTGCCCTTACTTACCATTAGGACACCAAAGGACCACCAATCTGCACTCTGGGTGTGCCCTCGCCGGTTGACCACCTCTGGTGCCATGTATTCTATTGTCCCACAAAATGAATAAGCTCTCTTGTCATGGTCAATGGCTTCCTTGCTCAGGCCAAAATCTTTAAAAAAATGAATATATACTACTAAGTATCTTGAATATTCCAAATAGAGTGCAGTAGTCTTCAATTTACAAACACAACTGAGCCCCAAATTTCCATTGCTAAGCAAAAAAAATTGTTGTGAATTTTGTCTCATTTTATGACCTTTTTGCCACAGTTATTAATTTAGCAACATGGTTGTAATGTGAATCTGGCTTCCCCATTGCCTTTGATTGTCAGAAGGTTGCAAAAGGTGATCACATGACCCTGGGACACTGTAACCGTAATAAATACATGTCAGTTGTCAAGCATCCATATTTGGATCATGTGACCATGGGGATGCTGCAATAGTTCTAACTGTGAAAAACAGTCACTTTTTCGGTGCCACTGCAACTTCAAACTGTCACTAAACAAATACTTTGTTGTGGTCTGTCAGCAGCCTACAGAGCTGGCAACGGAGTCGGACAGCGATGAGGCTGAGGTGAGGCCAGGGCCATCGGGAAATGAGGTGCAGACTCCAGAGCCTCCAGAGACTGATAGTAGTGAGGCAGAGGAACAGGAGGAGCCTGTTCCTAATGCACGCATGAGAAGAGCTGCCAGAAGGCAAGAGCAGCTCAAGCAGAGAGGACAACTCGGGAGTAGGGCCAAGAGATGATTGGGCCTCTCTCATAAGGCTTAAAACAGAGCAGCACTGGTGTTTCAGCTTTGCCGGAAAACAACATTGTAGCTGCGTCTTCTGCTTTGTCTTCTGCTTCATGTACGTCTTTGTTTTTGTGGCTTCTGGACATTTGCCAGGAAGGGCCTTTGGCAGTTTGCCTAATTGGACTACGGTTTGTGAGATAACTGAGGAATTTGTGTTGGGAGGCATTTGTTTTACTTTGAGTTGAACGATGCTGGGAATGAAGTAATTCCCAGCTGTTCGAATAAAGTTTGTTTTTCCACAGATTAAGTTTATTACTACCTACTTGGGCCTGGTTCACAACAGACTTCCTGTATTAGTGCACCAAAAGTAGATCTATCCATAGTTATTTCTTTCTTGCTCAGTTTTGGATGTCAACTCACATCAGTACGATATATTCCCAGGACTAAAGACTGACTATGTCTACCTAAGCAAACAGCTCTCCTGAGCCTGCACACTTATCTGGTTGCAGATTTGCTGCACTATTATTTGCACTATTATTACCTGCACTGTCTGCACTATTTCAGAATGTTGTTGGGCACATTGTTATCATGGCTGCTTCACACTGCTAGGGGTACTGAAATTAAAGCAGCAATGAGATATACTTTGTAATGAGCCTGAGGTCCTGATGGCAACTCAAATGTGCTAGCTGATCTGTCATCAAGCTGATATATGATAGAATAGATAACACAGATACAGCTGTTGTAGAAAGTAGATCCTTACCTGTAATCTCTTTTTTTTGTAAAAGTTTCTATTTTTTTAAACAAACATTCAAACAAACAATACATCCTTAATCATTCAATGTTTCATCTGAGTGCATATTTTGTGTCTTCTACTCCCTCCTCTATCATTTTCATATTGTATTTCTAGCATACCTTTATATTTTCATTCAGATTGTTACATCATTCTTTCCAAATTTCTTATGTTTATATTATTCAATTATCTAAATTTTTATATATATCTCTTCTCTAACCATCGATATAATTGCCCCCATACTTTAAAATAACTCCAATTCTTCCTTTTCTTTAATTACCAATATTAATCTATCCATTTCTGCACATTCCAATATTTTCTTAATTACTTCTCCCTTTAAAGGGATTTTCTCTGCTTTCCAATTTTGCGCAGATACAATTCTCGCTGCAGATTTACCTGTAATCTTAATGTGTCCTTCTTCATCTAGAAGAATGCTAGAAGACAATGTAATGAAAAGTTATTATATTAAACCAAAGCAGATGTCTAGAACTGTAACTTGAACAATGACAAACAACATTCTAGATTTTCCTTTCCTCCTCATATGTGTAGTGATGCATTCTTCAAATTTGTTTATATTCATCCTTTAGGAATGAAATTAAAAAGAGATACAGTACATAATTCCCCTATCTCAAGATTTGTTGCTTGAAAAATATTGCCTGAAAAAGAAAACTACACTGTCTCTTTTTTAGGTAGAGTTACCTTTTGTCATGAAAAGTAACTTAAAAGGACGTGGTCTTCTATAAAATTTTGGTAGGCTGATAAGAGACTGTCACTGTACACAAATGAATAATCAACACTAACAGTTGTCACTACTAGTATTTAATAAATACTATTTTATCCTTTATGTGTCGCCTTTTGACAAATTTTGCTTCCTTGAATAATGATTGTATATCAGCTGCACCACTTGCTTCTCAATAACACTATATTTAAGAAAACAATCCAGTTCTGTGATCCCTTGATCTATAGATAATTCAGAGAACACTAACAGCAATTGATCCTTCTAAAAGAAAGAAACAGTGAAGCTACATTGTTTTTTTTTTTCTAATGCTTATCAACCTTTCTATTTTTTTTTCCTAAAAGAGGCAGTGATATTCTCATTGGTAATTTAAATCATGCTCAGGCAATGAAAAAGTAGCATATTCTGAAAAATTAAAAGTATTTACTGGAAATTGGTCAGCATGGACAGGAAATTGAGGCAAAAGTATGGCCTATGCCAAATATGGGAAGAATATAGTGGGCTTTCACTCTAGAGTGGTGGTGTGGCCTAGAGGTGGTGCTCTCACCTCACAATCAGGAAGCTATGAGTTCAATCCTAGGTACAGGCAGATATTTCTCTCTGGGCATAATGAGAATATATCTACTGAACAAAACTCTGCATTGACGACAGGAAGGGCATCCGGCCAGTAAACACTCTGCTAGCTCCACTCAGTTGCCCAGATTTCTATCCTTAGTCAGTTTTCTATGCATCTTACAACAAGAGAGCAGTATGAGTGCTGAAGATAATGGCTTTAACTTTTAATGAAATGCATTTCTTAAGATCAGTATGTCTCAGAACAATTCACAATATGCTCATGTTTTTACAGGCAATTTTTTTTAAAAAAAATACATTTTCAGAATCTGCCCCTGAAATAAGCCCCTCTACATGAGATATATTGAACATTTAGACTCTTGAAACAAATATCTCAGTTGAGCTTCCACCGGCTTCAATAATCTCTCTCTCATCATCTATCTTACTCTTGACCAGATGATGCAATATATTTATTTTCTTGAAAGTATGTGAAACATCCTACTTGACTAAGAAGTATTATGTATGTTAGAAGCCTACCAATCATTTATAAATACTTGCATGTTATTTCACTTTGTTCTTAGTACATTAAAAATACACTATTTGGAGTAGAGGTAATTATCTTTCATGCAGCTGAAGCTAGAGATGTCACATCATCAGAGTGGGTGTGGCACATTTTTTTCTCCTTGTTTGGGGGAAATTCTGCCTGTTCATTTTGGATCAGACAATTTAGGTGGTAGAATGATTATTAGAACTTACATAATTTCATGTACATTTTGTGACTACAACAAAGTAACTTTATTTAAAACTAATGTGTTTCTGTATTAACTTACTTTTCTGGTTTCAAATCTCTGTATATAATACCCAGACCATGAAGATGATCTAAAGCCAAGGCCAGCTCAGCTAAATAGAATTTAACATCTTCTTCTGTAAACATTACCTGGAAATGAAAAAATAGCAGAGTGCATCATATACAGGAAAAAGTTTATTTATATGGAGCTACATTCAGTCATATTTAAAGGAAATCACAAATGTCAATGTAATTTAGAATGGTCACAACGTAGGATCAGTTAATTTCAAGGCTAACTTTAGATTAACCCTATGGGTTTTTTAAAAGAAACAACAACAAACCACGACTTCAAAAAACACAGAAGCAATTTAGAATTAGAAAGAATTAAATTAGGTGGAGGGTCCATAGCAAAGTAATAAGCAATGAAATAGATGTGGTATCTACAGATAAAGCTGGACAAATTTCTGCCTGAAACTATGGACAGCTACTACCAGTCATTGTTGACAAGAAAGTCCAGGTGCCTCTTGAAAACTATGACCTGGAACAGGGGTCTCCAACCTTGGCAACTTTAAGCCTGGAGGACTTCAACTCCCAGAACATCCCAGCCAGCAAAGGCTTAAAGTTGCCAAGGTTGGGACCCCCTGATCTGGAGGACTGAGAATCTCCATAGACATTTAGAGAGGATTTTATCCTATGTAGCACAATTGGGTATTGCACCCTGTTTCATACACAAAAGTAAAAATGCCAATTCTCATATAACTGACTGCATTATGCCCCTTTAAAACCTTACTCAGTATTATATATATATATATACCTCAGAAAACAAATATTAAAGCTCAGAAAACATATATATATATATATATATATATATATATATATATATATATATATATATATATATATATATATATATATATATATATATATATATATATACACACACACATATATATATATCTTTGAGTAAAATTGGAAGTGTCTTGGCGCGTTTGACGAAGTCTCATTCGTCATCTTCAGGCTTCAGCTTGGAGCAATGTGTGATCGCAGCTGTTTCTTCCTTTTAACTGCTAGTGGGGTTTGAACTGATTGGGTGGGAGCTTGGCTGTGCTCTGATTGGATGGGGGTTTTCTGTGCTCTGATTGGATGGGGTGTGTCCTGTGTTGGTGGGGGCTTGGTTGTGCTCAGTCTAGTCTGTGCTGCAGGGGGATTTGAGCTGGTGAGATGCATAGCTGTTGTTTGGCTTTGTGGTCGTGCTACATCTTCATAGTGGGTGTCAGTCTGCTGCATGAATGGATTGGAGGGTTTGAAATGGCTAATGTTGCAGCTGCGGTCTGGCTTCTGGTCCTTGGTGCTTCATGATCAGTGTGGGTTTGGGTCTGCTTTCTGGGTGGATGTGCGGTGGTGACATCCTGTGTGGACGTGAGTGTGGGTCTGGTGTCATTCCTCGTGTTAGGGACTCGTTTGTCAATAAGGCGGGTTTCAAATGGCTGGTAGGCGGGAGGTGTCATCTCGTTTGTTCATGCTGTGTGGGCGTTTCTCTATCTCAATGGCTTCTCTGATTATTCTGTTGTTAAAGTGTTCAATTTTGGCGATAGTTCTGGTCTTTTAAAGTCAATAGTGTCCTGTGACTTTAAAGTGTTGGACCAGGGAAGAAGTTAGTTCCTCTTTTTGAATGAGTTCCTGTGTTCTTCAATGCGTGCACTTATTCTTCTGTTGGTTTGTCCAATGTATGTGGTGGGGCAGGCGGTGCATGGGATTTCATATACTCCTTGATTTTCTAACTCAATTTGTCTTTGGGGTTTCTTAGGGTGGTGGATAACATTTGTGCAGAATGTTGTCTTGAGTTGTGTTGTGGAGGATCTTGCGAATTCTGTCTGTGGTGCCTTTCAGGAATATGGGAGGACCTGGTTTTTCACAGGACTCTGTCTTGACAGGTGGGGGTTCTTTTGGACCCACTATTTGGTAACTTATTTCTCTGCCAGAACCATTCCAGTTTTGAAAAATATTACAGGGAAATTGTTTAAATATGGATAAAAAGCAGGAAAAAGTATCAAGGCACCATGACGAAGACATCATCATTTCCTTTCAAAATAAACATGCAGTTTACTCTCTCCAATCCTGTTCTCTTCATAAAACCATTATTCTGACCTTAAGACTTTGATAGTATTTTAGTATTTTCCAGTATTTCAATTATCTGTGATTAATCCTCATGTTAAAACAAAAGGATCTCGGCTGATTTTCCCTTCTCTCAAAGAACAATTCCTAGATATAGAGTATATATAGCCGTGATGACGAACCTATGGCAAGTGTGCCACAGGTGGCACGTGTAGCCATATCAGAAGGCATGCACGCTCAGCTGCAGCGCATATGTGCACACTGGCCAGCTGATTTTCAGGCCTTCTGGGCCCATCAGAAGTAGGGAAACAGGCTGGGTG
The DNA here is from genome assembly GCF_028640845.1 of Ahaetulla prasina. NCBI lineage: Eukaryota > Metazoa > Chordata > Lepidosauria > Squamata > Colubridae > Ahaetulla > Ahaetulla prasina. Next base: position 88,331,265 of record NC_080539.1, on the reverse strand, counting down.
GTGGCCCATTTCTCTCTCTCACCTGGATCCAGAGCCTCTCTAGGAGTCTCTGGAGGTTGGGGACAGCAAAAAACCTCACTTCTGGTCTAACCGGAAGGTGGCAAACAGGCTGTTTCTGGCCTCCAGAGGACCTGAAGGCTTTCACTCTCCCCAGACTCATATAGAGGCTCTGGAGCCAGGTGAGAGAGAAAAACGGGTCTACTGGGCCATCATGTGCCAGGAGCAGGGGGAGCGGGGGTGGTGATGGTAATGCATGCATGTGTAGAGGCAGAGTGCATAGAATTATAGGTGTGGGCACACGAATGCATGACACCCCCCGTCCTCCCCTCCTGGCACGTGATGGCAAAAAGGTTAGCCATCACTGATATATAAGAAGCAGCCAACAAGGACCAAGTAAAAAGAATATTCTGTTTAGGTTTCATCATGCATTTTATGAACTTGGTACACTTTGCTTTTTTATAGAAAATAAATATATATATACACACACACAGAGTAATAGCTCTAAAGTTTGAGAAAACAAAAGCCAAATAGATTTGATTCTGTCTTCTCCAAGCCAGCAGAAATCAGTTTTTCACAACATGATCAACAAAATGTCCTATAAAATAAATAAATGTGGTTAACCGTTCATAAGATTGCATTTGCTATCATTCCAGTTTTTGAAAAATATTACAGGGAAATTGTTTAAATATGGATAAAAAGCAGGAAAAAGTATCAAGACACCATGACGAAGACATCATCATTTCCTTTCAAAATAAACATGCAGTTTACCCTCTCCAATCCTGTTCTCTTCATAAAACCATTATTCTGACCTTAAGACTTTGATAGTATTTTAGTATTTTCCAGTATTTCAATTATCTGTGATTAATCCTCATGTTAAAACAAAAAGGATCTCGGCTGATTTTCCCTTCTCTCAAAGAACAATTCCTAGATATAGAGTATATATAGCCGTGATGACGAACCTATGGCAAGTGTGCCACAGGTGGCACGTGTAGCCATATCAGAAGGCATGCACGCTCAGCTGCAGCGCATATGTGCACACTGGCCAGCTGATTTTCAGGCCTTCTGGGCCCATCAGAAGTAGGGAAACAGGCTGGGTGGTGGCCCATTTCTCTCTCTCACCTGGATCCAGAGCCTCTCTAGGAGTCTCTGGAGGTTGGGGACAGCAAAAAACCTCACTTCTGGTCTAACCGGAAGTTGGCAAACAGGCTGTTTCTGGCCTCCAGAGGACCTGAAGGCTTTCACTCACCCCAGACTCATATAGAGGCTCTGGAGCCAGGTGAGAGAGAAAAACGGGTCTACTGGGCCATCATGTGCCAGGAGCAGGGGAGTGGTGATGGTAATGCATGCATGTGTGGAGGCAGAGTGCATAGAATTATAGGTGTGGGCACACGAATGCATGACACCCCCCGTCCTCCCCTCCTGGCACGTGATGGCAAAAAGGTTAGCCATCACTGATATATAAGAAGCAGCCAACAAGGACCAAGTAAAAAGAATATTCTGTTTAGGTTTCATCATGCATTTTATGAACTTGGTACACTTTGCTTTTTATAGAAAATAAATATATATATATATATATATATATATATATATACACACACACAGAGTAATAGCTTTAAAGTTTGAGAAAACAAAAGCCAAATAGATTTGATTCTGTTTTCTCCAAGCCAGCAGAAATCAGTTTTTCATAACATGATCAACAAAATGTCCTATAAAATAAATAAATGTGGTTAACCGTTCATAAGATTGCATTTGCTATCGTTCCAGTTTTTGAAAAATATTACAGGGAAATTGTTTAAATATGGATAAAAAGCAGGAAAAAGTATCAAGGCACCATGACGAAGACATCATCATTTCCTTTCAAAATAAACATGCAGTTTACTCTCTCCAATCCTGTTCTCTTCATAAAACCATTATTCTGACCTTAAGACTTTGATAGTATTTTAGTATTTTCCAGTATTTCAATTATCTGTGATTAATCCTCATGTTAAAACAAAAAGGATCTCGGCTGATTTTCCCTTCTCTCAAAGAACAATTCCTAGATATAGAGTATATATAGCCGTGATGACGAATCTATGGCAAGTGTGCCACAGGTGGCACGTGTAGCCATATCAGTAGGCATGCACGCTCAGCTGCAGCGCATATGTGCACACTGGCCAGCTGATTTTCAGGCCTTCTGGGCCCATCAGAAATAGGGAAACAGGCTGGGTGGTGGTGGGGAAGGCCCATTTTTCTCTCTCACCTGGCTCCAGAGCCTCTCTAGGAGTCTCTGGAGGTTGGGGACAGCAAAAAACCTCACTTCTGGTCTAACCGGAAGTTGGCAAACAGGCTGTTTCTGGCCTCGGGGTGGGGAAGGCGTTTTCACTCACCCCAGACTCATATAGAGGCTCTGGAGCCAGGTGAGCAGTCTACTGGGCCATCATGTGCCAGGAGCGGGGGTGGTGATGGTAATGCATGCATGTGTGGAGGCAGAGTGCATAGAATTATAGGTGTGGGCACACGAATGCATGACACCCCCCGCCCTCCCCTCCTGGCACGTGATGGCAAAAAGGTTAGCCATCACTGATATATAAGAAGCAGCCAACAAGGACCAAGTAAAAAGAATATTCTGTTTAGGTTTCATCATGCATTTTATGAACTTGGTACACTTTGCTTTTTTATAGAAAAATAAAGTTGATAGGGTGCGTTTAAGGAATAACTACAGGATGACTGTGTCTTATTCTTTGATGATCTCAGTTGCTGAAGAGATTGAAAGCCACAGGAAGAAAAATAGCTGGCAGTTCTACTGTGGTTAAAGAAAAGGCGCCCGGGAAGAGACTTTTAAAGTCCATCTGCTCAAAGGTAATGACAACATCCATTTGGTATTGGCACAGCTGCTTAGAAAGTAATAAGAGCTGAGTAATCACTGTGGTTTACCCAGACTGAAAACTCTGAAGACCAACATAGGTGAGAAAAAGGTGACTATATAATAATAATAATAATAATAATCATCATCATCATCATTAAACATGAAATTCAGTCAACTGAACATTTAAAAATGTATCACAAATATTATTGACTGGCACTGATGGTTGATACAGATTGCTGCTATCATCCTAGGTCAGTGATGGCTAACGTTTTTGCCATCGCGTGCTGGGGGGGGGTTGCGTATGTGTGTGCCCACACCCATAATTCTATGTGTCCCACCCCCACGCTACCCCCCTACTTCCCCCGCTCCTGGCACGCGATGTCAAAGTAAGCCCATTGTTTGTTCTCCCCAGCCTCCAGAGTGTTTCTAGGAATCTGGGGAGGGCAAAACGGCCTTCCCCACCCCCTGGAGGCCCTCCAGAGGCAGAAAATGGCCTGTTGGATGCAAGAAGCACTGGCACCGGCAGGCAATGGGGTGCAGAGCTGGCATGAAGAACAGGATGGGACTTCCAGCAGCCATGCATCCCATTGCCTGCTGGTGCCATCAGAGGCTGTGAACCAGGCCAGGAGGATGGCCTGCTGATGAGCTTCAGGCTGGTGCTGCCCTGGCGTATCCCCCCGTTCCCCTGGCCCGCCACTGCCATCACGGCCCTGTTCTTTGGGCCGGCCGAAGCCACTCGGAAGGCAGCTGCCACAGCCTGTCCCTGCTACTTAAAGGCAGCTTCCAAGGCAGGAAAAGTTAGGGAAAGTCATCTCCTTCTCAGCCTGAAGCACACAGAGAGCATGCACATATCTCACAGTGCCAGGACCTTCTGTGAGGAGACGGTGTTACGTGGGAGCTACGGTAGCTCCCTCTATCACCAGCGCAGCTGCATTCTGGACTAACTGAAGCCTCGAATGCACCTCAAGGGAGCCCCATGTGAGAGCATTACAATAATCCAGCGAGAGGTAGCGGCGTGAGTGACTGTGCACAAGGCATCCCGATCAAGGAAGGCGCAACTGCGAACCAAGCGAACCTGGTGGAAGGCCCTCCTGGAGGCGGCCGTCAAATGATCTTCAAGCGACAGCCGTTCATCCAGGAGGACACCTAAGTTGCGCACCCTATCCTTTGGGGCCAATAACTCGCCTCCAACAGTCAGCTGCAGCGCATATGTGCACACTGGCCAGCTGATTTTCAGGCCTTCTGGGCCCATCAGAAGTAGGGAAACAGGCTGGGTGGTGGCCCATTTCTCTCACCTGGATCCAGAGCCTCTCTAGGAGTCTCTGGAGGTTGGGGACAGCAAAAAACCTCACTTCTGGTCTAACCGGAAGTTGGCAAACAGGCTGTTTCTGGCCTCCAGAGGACCTGCGGTGGGGTGGGGAAGGCCGTTTTCACTCACCCCAGACTCATATAGAGGCTCTGGAGCCAGGTGAGAGAGAAAAACGGGTCTACTGGGCCATCATGTGCCAGGAGCAGGGGGAGCGGGGGTGGTGATGGTAATGCATGCATGTGTAGAGGCAGAGTGCATAGAATTATAGGTGTGGGCACACGAATGCATGACACCCCCCGTCCTCCCCTCCTGGCACGTGATGGCAAAAAGGTTAGCCATCACTGATATATAAGAAGCAGCCAACAAGGACCAAGTAAAAAGAATATTCTGTTTAGGTTTCATCATGCATTTTATGAACTTGGTACACTTTGCTTTTTTATAGAAAAATAAAGTTGATAGGGTGCGTTTAAGGAATAACTACAGGATGACTGTGTCTTATTCTTTGATGATCTCAGTTGCTGAAGAGATTGAAAGCCACAGGAAGAAAAATAGCTGGCAGTTCTACTGTGGTTAAAGAAAAGGCGCCCGGGAAGAGACTTTTAAAGTCCATCTGCTCAAAGGTAATGACAACATCCATTTGGTATTGGCACAGCTGCTTAGAAAGTAATAAGAGCTGAGTAATCACTGTGGTTTACCCAGACTGAAAACTCTGAAGACCAACATAGGTGAGAAAAAGGTGACTATATAATAATAATAATAATAATAATAATCATCATCATTAAACATGAAATTCAGTCAACTGAACATTTAAAAATGTATCACAAATATTATTGACTGGCACTGATGGTTGATACAGATTGCTGCTATCATCCTAGGTCAGTGATGGCTAATGTTTTTGCCATCGCGTGCTGGGGGGGTTGCGCGTGTGTGTGCCCACACCCATAATTCTATGTGTCCCACCCCCACGCATACGCATGCTACCCCCCTACTTCCCCCGCTCCTGGCACGCGATGTCACAGTAAGCCCATTTTTTGTTCTCCCCAGCCTCCAGAGTGTTTCTAGGAATCTGGGGAGGGCAAAACGGCCTTCCCCACCCCCTGGAGGCCCTCCAGAGGCAGAAAATGGCCTGTTGGATGCAAGAAGCACTGGCACCGGCAGGCAATGGGGTGCACAGCTGGCACGAAGAACAGGACGGGACTTCTGGCGGCCATGCACCCCATTGCCTGCTGGTGCCGGTGCTGCTCGTGGCCAGACCAGGCCAGGAGGATGGCCTGCTGATGAGCTTCAGGCTGGTGCTGTCCTGACGTATTCCGCCGTTCTCCTGGCCCGTCACTGCCATCACGGCCCTGTTCTTTGGGCCGGCCGAAGCCACTCGGAAGGCAGCTGCCACAGCCTGATCTTGCTACTTAAAGGCAGCTTCCAAGGCAGGAAAAGTTCGGGCAAGTCATCTCCTTCTCAGCCTGAAACACACAGAGAGCATGCACACATCTCACAGTGCCGGGACCTTCTGCAAGGAGACGGTGTGTGGGCACGCACCATCTCCTCACAGAAGATCCTGATGCCATGAGGTAAGTGTGCCTGTTTGCTTAAGGCCAAGGAGGAGACTTGGCTGAATTTTTCTGCCTCCTTCTCTTTTGACACTGGCCAGGCAGGTGAGCAGCCTCCTGACCCATGGGGCAAGTAGAACCACATGGCCCTGTGGTTCCTGGCCAGGGGGGAGAGAGTGTTCTCCCAGCTAGCATGGCCATGCGGCTTCTCAGCCGGCATTCAGAGGCAAGCAGGAAGCTCCAGGAAGCACGGCAATGGAACCGCAGCACTGGCAATGGAGCACGTGCAATGGAGATATGGTGGCAGCAGAGCTAGCCAGGCAAGGCCGGGGACAGAAGGGGGGACAGTGAAGCGGCCGCAACCTAGGCTGGTCCATGGGTCAGCACTCAACTGTGGCTTTCTGCGGCAGCAGGTAGGCTGGGTGGGCCGGGCCAGGAATCGACTTGACCGGGGCTTGCGGCCGGAGTGGTATTGACGTAGCTTATCTACCAGTTCACAAATGTGAGCAACCACCTCCATTTGCACCACCTTTGCGCATGTGCAGAACCTTCTGCACATGCGCAGAGCATAAACAAAGGACGTGATGATGTTTGGGTGGGTGGGCGGAGCCTCCAGCAGCCACAGCTACCGGTTCACCTGAACCGGGTAGAACCAGCAGAATCCCACCACTGGTTATGTTCCAAGTGATGATCCGTCTATATTCGAAAGTCCCACAAGATCTTCACTGTCTCATTTTTGATAACTTTTTCCACTTTGTGCTCCCATGACTTTTCGGATACAGGTATGTCATATTTACATAATGACCAGTGGTTTAATTTAGCAACTGGTTGTTGTTGTTATTATTATTATTTGTGGTAATACAGTGATAAGTGAATAGCAACAGCCTTGACATATACTGGTGGATTTACATCTCCCCCGCCCCGGATAACGAAAAGTCACTAGAAGCAGTTCGAGTAGCTACTAACCACCGGTGGCTAAAAGCTCAAGTGGAGAAATACTTCTTCTAGAGTGCTATAATAGCCTAGCACATGGCATACAGCACAAGGCAAAACATCACATCCCAGTACTTGGGAAAACTGAAACTCTTTCCCATGAAATATTCTCACAAGTCAGCATTTAGAAGGCATGGAAAGAATGCCATGAAATCAGTAGAAAAAGGAAGGTTGGACAGAAAGGAAGGTCAGATACGACTTATTTGTGTATACTAAATTACAGGTATGATTTACGAACATTCATTTAGAGACGGTTTCAATTTACAATGCTGCTGAAAAAAGGAACTTATGATCAGTCCTCCCATTTACAAAGCCCTGTAGAGTCCCCAGGGTCATGTGATCAACATTCAGATGCTTGGCAACCGGCATGTATTTATGACAGTTGCAGTGTCCCGGGGTCATGCGATCACCATTTGTGACCCTCCCAGCTGGTATTCAACAAGCAAAGTCAATGGGAGAAGCCAGTATCACTTAATGACAGCAGATTCACCTAATGATCACGGTAATTCACTTAACAACCACAATAAAAGAGGTTGTAAAATTGACTGCCACTCACTTAACCACCACTTCACTTAATGATGGGAGTTCTGGCCCTAACTGTAGTTGTAACTTGAGGACTACCGGTAGAAATTAAGATACAAAAATAGCCATCAAATAGCTAAAACAAAGTAAACAGACAGAAAGGGAAGAAGCAGGAGTTAGAATGAATACCAAATTAAGCTCAACTGAATTATATGGGATTTATTTATGACCAGACATATATAGAATTGCATTCTGAATATTATGTTTCAAAAAGAATGATTTCTCTATTTTGCCCGGTGCAACAAATAATATTTTTCTAACACAAGCCAGAACTAAATCTAAAATATTAGACTGATACCATTGTCAGTAAATTGTTGGTGTTCAATTATTTATATTCCTTTGTACATTGCATTCAAAAGCTGCTTTGCAATGTGGGAATATGTAAAGTATTAGTATTTAGTATTTATTAAATTTCTATACCGCCCTTCTCCCGAAGGACTCAGGGCGGTTTACAGCCAACATAAAAAACAATATTTATAAACAGAATTAAAAGACAATATAAAAATCTAATTCAATTTGGCTAGTACCTATTAAAAATTATTCAAAGAACAATGATAAAACCCCACTTAAAACAATAGTATCTTAGGCCAACCCTGCTCGGTGGAATAAAAAAAACTTGAGCTTGCGTTGGAACGTCCGGAGGTCGGGGACTAATCGTAACCCCAGAGGAAGCTCATTCCAGAGGGTGGGTGCCCCCACAGAGAAGGCTCTCCCCCTGAGGGTCGCCAGCCGGCATTGTTTGGCTGACGGCACCCTGAGGAGACCCTCTCTGTGGGAGCGCACAGGTCGATGGGAGGCTATCGGTGGCAGCAGGTGGTCCCGTAAATAGCCCGGTCCTGTGCCATGGAGCACTTTAAAGGTGGTTACCAACACCTTGAATTGCACCCAGAAGACCACTGGCAACCAGTGCAGCCTGTGCAGGAGGGGTGTTATATGGGAACCACGAGTAGCTCCCTCTGTTGTGTCTTGCCCGCCCTCAGAGCAGCCGGGGCCTTCTTATCTGCTCCCGAACACGGAGGAATGTATGCCTCCCGGCCCCAGTCCTGGCTCCATGCCCAGACAAACTGCAGAAGAAGGAGCACCTCCCGGCCCCAGTCCTGGCTCCATGCCCAGACAAACTGCAGAAGAAGGAGCACCTCCCGGCCCCAGCCCTGACTCCATGCCCAGGCAAACGGAGCAGCTAGACCCCTCCCCCTCCTCCACAGCATGTGAGCCTGAGGAGGGTTTATTACCAACAGCTGATTGGAGTGACCCTCACATCAGAAGATTGGATAGGCGGGGGCAACAGAAGGAAGGAGGGCAGGCCTTAATGAGTGCTGAGTCATGGAGCCACACCCCATGGCCTATATAAAGGATCTGCTTTCTGGCAGTCTCTGAGTCAGGCAAAAGTCGAACTTATCTTGCTGAAGTCACTTACTGGTCTCCTGCCTGCTCTGAGGACTTTGCTAGGACTTTGGGCAGAGCTGCAGAGGCAAGCCTGATTCGGATTTCCCTGACCCGGCCGTCAGCGGAGGAGTGGGACACGACACCCTCTATCACCCGCGCAGCCGCATTCTGGACCAGTTGGAGCTTCCAGGTGCCCTTCAAGGGGAGCCCCATGTAGAGAGCGTTACAGTAGTCCAGGCTGGAAGTGACGAGGGCATGAGTGACCGTGCACAAGGCATCCCGGTCTATGAAGGGGCGCAACTGGTGTATCAGGCGCACCTGATAAAAAGCTCCCCTGGCGACGGCTGTCATATGTTCTTCTAACGTCAGCCGAGCATCCAGGAGAATGCCCAAGTTGTGGACCCTCTCCATAGGGGCCAATGATGGGCTGGACTCTGATGGGGTAACCCCCGAACCCATAACCTCCGTACCGTGAGCTCTCGCAGGGCCCAGCCGTATCCCTGATGGATTTCCCCCACAACTCATCTCAACCCTCCCTCCCCTTAAAAACCCCTTAAAATCAGATATTAAAAAATTCCTACGTCTCTTTTTCGCCGCATGCCACCTCTCGGGATTCACTAATTTTTGAACTGTTAAAAAGACATACATTGTTTTCAAGGTTCACTCAGCCATCCAGAAACTGCTGTAGTCTGTTCCATGCATGTGCGTGTAAGAATACTACTTTGCATGCACACTGGAAGAGAGAGAGAGAGAGAGAGAGAGAGAGAATTGGACACAGCTTCTACAGCAGCCTTATCACCTTTGCAAATGGCATGGATGCTTGAACAAGGCAAAAAGAGGTGCTTCTGCATGTTGAAAGGTGTCTCTTTTTACTTCTTTGCAAAGTCCTATGGCTTCTGACATAAAAAGGAGCAAGAGGAGAAAAGGGAGAAGAGAAGCATGGACAATTTTGTCTGTGGCACATGGCAAGGTATATTTCAAGAGAAAACGTGTTTGGATGCTAGAAGAAATACATGGTTATGACTGATGGCTGGCCAGTTCCAAGAAATCAAGTGAATGCCATCTCTGTTGCCAGGAAATAGTTAGCAGAAGGCTTTCCTCCTCCTCTTCCCAGCTGTTCTATTATTCTTCAGATGGTGCTTTAATCACTATTCGCATTCTGGGATGGCTGGCCAAGTTTTTCTGAGTCTTTATAGTGTGTCGCCCCCAGGGCTGATAGAAGCAAGAAGAGTAGGGAATGTATTCTGGATGGCAGTCATTTCCTTATAATCTTAGCCTGCTCTGGTATTTACTAGCTACTTTTAGAACTTTTTGATGGTCCTCATCTCCTGGGAACCTCTGCTTTTAGAATGATCAAGAAGATGACTTGTCGCTTATTGTTTAAAGCAACTGGGCAGGAACAAATGAATATGAATAATGAATATTTTAATTTGTATACTGCCCTTCTCCCGAAGGACTCAGGGCGGTGAACAGGCAGATAAAATACAGATACACACAATAGTTAAAAACATCCCTTAAAAAACTAATTTAAATTTGCCCAAATGTTAAAATAACACACTCCCCCATAAAATTACAAAACTTTAAAAACCCATCAAATTCACTGTCTCATTTTTGATAACTTTTTCCACTTTGTGCTCCCATGATTTTTCGGATACAGGTATGTCATATTTACATAATGACCAGTGGTTTAATTTAGCAACTGGTTGTTGTTGTTATTATTATTATTTGTGGTAATACAGTGATAAGTGAATAGCGACAGCCTTGACATATACTGGTGGATTTACATCTCCCCCGCCCCCGGATAACGAAAAGTCACTAGAAGCAGTTCGAGTAGCTACTAACCACCTGTGGCTAAAAGCTCAAGTGGAGAACTACTTCTTCTAGAGTGCTATAATAGCCTAGCACATGGCATACAGCACGAGGCAAAACATCACATCCCAGTACTTGGGAAAACTGAAACTCTTTCCCATGAAATATTCTCACAAGTCAGCATTTAGAAGGCATGGAAAGAATGCCATGAAATCAGTAGAAAAAAGAAGGTTGGACAGAAAGAAAGGTCAGATACGACTTATTTGTGTATACTAAATTACAGGTATGATTTACGAACATTCATTTAGAGACTGTTTCAATTTACAATGCTGCTGAAAAAAGGAACTTATGATCAGTCCTCAAATTTACAAAGCCCTGTAGAGTCCCCAGGGTCATGTGATCAACATTCAGATGCTTGGCAACCGGCATGTATTTATGACAGTTGCAGTGTCCCGGGGTCATGCGATCACCATTTGTGACCCTCCCAGCTGGTATTCAACAAGCAAAGTCAATGGGAGAAGCCAGTATCACTTAATGACAGCAGATTCACCTAATGATCACGGTAATTCACTTAACAACCACAATAAAAGAGGTTGTAAAATTGACTGCCACTCACTTAACCACCACTTCACTTAATGATGGGAGTTCTGGCCCTAACTGTAGTTGTAACTTGAGGACTACCGGTAGAAATTAAGATACAAAAATAGCCATCAAATAGCTAAAACAAAATAAACAGACAGAAAGGGAAGAAGCAGGAGGTAGAATGAATACCAAATTAAGCTCAACTGAATTATATGGGATTTATTTATGACCAGACATATATAGAATTGCATTCTGAATATTATGTTTCAAAAAGAATGATTTCTCTATTTTGCCCGGTGCAACAAATAATATTTTTCTAACACAAGCCAGAACTAAATCTAAAATATTAGACTGATACCATTGTCAGTAAATTGTTGGTGTTCAATTATTTATATTCCTTTGTACATTGCATTCAAAAGCTGCTTTGCAATGTGGGAATATGTAAAGTATTAGTATTTAGTATTTATTAAATTTCTATACCGCCCTTCTCCCGAAGGACTCAGGGCAGTTTACAGCCAACATAAAAAACAATATTTATAAACAGAATTAAAAGACAATATAAAAATCTAATTCAATTTGGCTAGTACCTATTAAAAATTATTCAAAGAACAATGATAAAACCCCACTTAAAACAATAGTATCTTAGGTCAACCCTGCTCGGTGGAATAAAAAAGACTTGAGGTTGCGTCGGAACGTCCGGAGGTCGGGGAGTAATCGTAACCCCAGAGGAAGCTCATTCCAGAGGGTGGGTGCCCCCACAGAGAAGGCTCTCCCCCTGAGGGTCGCTAGCCGGCATTGTTTGGCTGACGGTACCCTGAGGAGACCCTCTCTGTGGGAGCGCACAGGTCGATGGGAGGCTATCGGTGGCAGCAGGTGGTCCCGTAAATAGTCCGGTCCTGTGCCATGGAGCACTTTAAAGGTGGTTACCAACACCTTGAATTGCACCTGGAAGACCACCGGCAACCAGTGCAGCCTGCGCAGGAGGGGTGTTATATGGGAACCACAAGTAGCTCCCTCTATCACCCGCGCAGCTGCATTCTGGACCAGTTGGAGCCTCCGGGTGCCCTTCAAGGGGAGCCCCATGTAGAGAGCGTTACAGTAGTCCAGGCTGGAAGTGACGAGGGCATGAGTGACCGTGCACAAGGCATCCCGGTCTATGAAGGGGCGCAACTGGTGTATCAGGCACACCTGATAAAAAGCTCCCCTGGCGACGGCTGTCATATGTTCTTCTAACGTCAGCCGAGCATCCAGGAGAATGCCCAAGTTGTGGACCCTCTCCATAGGGGCCAATGATGGGCTGGACTCTGATGGGGTAACCCCCGAACCTATAACCTCCGTACTGTGAGCTCTCGCAGGGCCCAGCCGTATCCCCGATGGATTTCCCCCACAACTCATCTCAACCCCCCCTCCCCTTAAAAACCCCTTAAAAGCAGATATTAAAAAATTCCGAAGCCTCTTTTTCACCGCATGCCACTTCTCGGGATTCACTAATTTTTGAACTGTTAAAGACATACATTGTTTTCAAGGTTCACTCAGCCATCCAGAAACTGCTGTAGTCTGTTCCATGCATGTGCGTGTAAGAATACTACTTTGCATGCACATTGGAAGAGAGAGAGAGAGAGAGAATTGGACACAGCTTCTACAGCAGCCTTATCACCTTTGCAAATGGCATGGATGCTTGAACAAGGCAAAAAGAGGTGCTTCTGCATGTTGAAAGGTGTCTCTTTTTACTTCTTTGCAAAGTCCTATGGCTTCTGACATAAAAAGGAGCAAGAGGAGAAAAGGGAGAAGAGAAGCATGGACAATTTTGTCTGTGGCACATGGCAAGGTATATTTCAAGAGAAAACGTGTTTGGATGCTAGAAGAAATACATGGTTATGACTGATGGCTGGCCAGTTCCAAGAAATCAAGTGAATGCCATCTCTGTTGCCAGGAAATAGTTAGCAGAAGGTTTTCCTCCTCCTCTTCCCAGCTGTTCTATTATTCTTCAGATGGTGCTTTAATCACTATTCACATTCTGGGATGGCTGGCCAAGTTTTTCTGAGTCTTTATAGTGTGTCGCCCCCAGGGCTGATAGAAGCAAGAAGAGTAGGGAATGTATTCTGGATGGCAGTCATTTCCTTATAATCTTAGCCTGCTATGGTATTTACTAGCTACTTTTAGAACTTTTTGATGGTCCTCATCTCCTGGGAACCTCTGCTTTTAGAATGATCAAGAAGATGACTTGTCGCTTATTGTTTAAAGCAACTGGGCAGGAAGAAAGGAAAGCAGAGTTCAAGGAGCTCACTCCATCTTGCATAAATTATTCCAAAATCCATAATTAGATAATAGCTTTAATAGCATTGATCAAAATGCTAGAAATCCTGTATTTTTTTTTAATTGCATCAGATTATAATAAGAATTGCCAAATTTTGGTTGTGGGGCGGATATGTGTGGATGGGACCAACAATGCAAAATGGGAAGATATGAATGTGTCACCTATGTTAGCAGGGCTGGGATCTTTCAGGAATTTTCCTGATTCTGAGGAATGGGTGGGCTTTTGTTTTTGTTTTTATAATTATGTTAAATCGATTTCAAAGCTTCCATTTGAATCTCTTCATTTCCTGCTCAAAATGCTAGAAACAATTTTCAGCAGTACTATTATTGCTGCTAAAATTTGGCAATGGAAATCAAAGGGAATTCTGGCAAGTACAAAAAAGGAGTTCAGAGGATATCGGCAGCTGTCTGGCTGCAGGTTGCTGAGCCCAGGATTAGGTGATACTGAAAATAGGAAATGGGAAAGAAAGAAGTCCCAAATTAGATCAGGTTCACAGCCGTGACTTTTAAATCCAGTCTCAAAATAGATATTGTAGACAAATTAGCTTCTGCAAATGGTTGCTAGTAATATCAGTTGATAACTTGGTCAAAGAAACACTGGTCCTATTTCTGAAAGATAACATTTGACTTTATCCCAGTTTATAAAATGCAGTTGGCAGAAAAATAGACTTGGTTCACTTATAAAGAGTTGATTAAACCAGTTTTCTTTACCTTGGTATTTTTCTAAATAGGGTGCACTCAACTAATGAACTGCACTAAAAAAGGCTTGCATGAAAATGAAGCCCCAAATCTGCAGATCATATACAAAGCAGAAACTCTAAAGATGGATTCTGCTATGAAGGAACATAAAAGCAGCAATTTATTATTTTGCTTTGTTTTTAAAAATTTGTTGGGCTTACCTCTTTAGAAAGTCTGGTAAAAAGGTCCCCTCCTCGCAGGAAATCTAGTATGAGATACAGTTTTCCTTCTGTCTGAAATGCTGCAGTGAAGAAAAAGTTTTTAATAATAATATTCCACACAGATTGTAATTGAATGTGCTTAGGTGCGGCTAATGAGTTCATCATTATTATGCATAATTCTAAGAAGATGGGATCAGACATTACACCTATCAATTTTTTTCTTCTTCCGTTCAATGGTGATTTTCAGTGACTGCCTGGACAGGTTTTCTTGACAAGGTTTTGCAGAAATGGTTTGCCATTGCCACCTTCTTAGGCAAAGAGAACATGATACAGGTAATCCTCAACATACAACCAAACAAAATCTATCCACTGTTGACCTCACCCCATTCCTAAGAAAACTCTAAGGGGCGTGCATAAGAGCACAAACGTGCCTACCGTTCCTGTCCTTTTGTTTCTTTCCCTATATATATATATATATGCTTATACTTCCTTGTTTCCCCTCATATATTTGTTTATACATTATATAATCTTTTAGTGTTATGCTTGTATATATTGTTTTGACAAAATTAAATAAATAAATAAAATAAATAAATAAATAAATACAACCATTTGTTTAGTGATGTTTGAAGTTACAACAGCTCTGAAAAAAGTGACCTTTAACTGGTTTTCACATTCACAACCACTGCAGCATCTCCATGGCCACATGATCAAAATTCACTTGGCAACCGGCATGTATTAATGACAGTTGCAGTATCCTGGGTAATCACCATTCGTAAACTTCCCATCTGGTTTCTGACAAGCAAAGTCAATGAGGGATCCCAGATTCGCTTAACAACTGCAGTCATTCACTTAACAAGTGTGGCAAAAAAGGTTGTAAAATGGGGCACAACTTAGCAGTGGAAATTTTGGACTTGGTTGTGGTTGTAAATCAAGGACTACCTGTCAAAGACACCTGACTTTGTGCGTAAGGCAGAACTAAAACTCACGATCTGCCAGTTTCTATTCTGATACCATTACAAATTAGCTCTGGCTCTTTATTTTAACTATGAATATTTTAACAAAACATAATAGGAAGCTTTACTTATAAAATTAAGCTGTTCATCATAGATGACAAAACATAATGCCCGGTTGAATGGTTAATGGATTTTGATTTTGAACAGTACAGGATGATATATCCAGCTGAAAATGCCCATAGAGCCATACGAATTCTAGATTAGAGAAATTATATTAGTGAAACTATATTAGAGAAATCTTACCGTAATGAAGTTTTACAATGAAAGGATGATTCACTTCAGCCAAAATGTCTCTTTCCATTTTTGATCGTACACGATCTCGGACTACAGGAAAAATAATAATAAAAAGAGTATCTTCAGATTTAAGAGCCTTGTATTGTGAATTTTGTGGGCTGTATGGCTTGCTATCATGAGCAAAAGAAGATATATATATATGTGTGTGTTTGCATATAGTCAGAATTTTTGCAAGATTAATATTATCTCCTATTGCTGGACTGACTGATGCTCTAGTCAGAAGGACAAAATCCCTATTTGAACAATTTCCTCCTAAAATCATTCTTTCCTGCTTTTTGTAAATATGTGCAATACATACATACAGAACATTATTTGTTGCTAGAAATGCCCCTTACAGCAATGATACTCTTAGAACAGTAATCTGACTGAATGAGCTAAGAACAGCTTTTAAAACGAGATATCTACTCAGCTAAAGATAAATGGCAACGAAATATCTAAATATCTAATCTAATCTAATACTAAAATATCACTTCAAATTTTAAATACAGATGGAAAAAAAGAGTGATGAAACTTTTGAGCTAACCACTCTCTGGAGATCTAAGGACTTTCAGCATGTCTACTCAGGAATAAGTCTTACAAAGACAAAGATTTCATGTGTTTCAATTTAATTGAAGTAAACCATTTGATACGGTTATGTCTTTCTTTATAATAATAAATAAAATAAGTATTAACTCTCCCATTCTCCTTCATCTGAAAGAAATAATGAACATATGGTTTCTGGAATTCTCATTGCCTGGGGAAACAGGGATACATAACAACATTAAATCATATCAAAAGGTACCAGCTGGAGGTCACTTCTAAATACATTTGAGTATGCTTTCTGATCTAATGTTATTGGACAGGATGACTCATGGAACATCATTTCCTGGATACAGCCTTGATAAAAACATTCCATGTTCCAAACAATTAGTAGAAAAGAAAAGTCAAAAACTCATGTAGAGGAGATGAATTTTATTTTCTTGCAAAGAGGGACAGAAATATAATTAGGGAGCATCTTCTGGATTCATACTAATTTTACAAAATGACAAGAAGATGCATCACAACAGTGACTAACTGTATTTCATCATAGTTTGCCATGCTGTAGTTATTAGATTATGTCACATGATCCCAGATAATTTATTAGTACCTTGATCCAAATCTGAATGGGGTTGCATATGCAGTATTTATCTTATTAAGTACCCTTCTTTAACTCTTATTTAACTATTTGCTAGACCAATTCTAGAATACTGTTCGCCTGTCTGGAACCCTCACCACATTTCTGACATCAATACAATTGAACGTGTCCAGAAATATTTTACAAGAAGAATTCTTCACTCCTCTGAAAACAACAAAAAACCTTATCCCACCAGACTTGAAATCCTAGGCTTAGAAAACTTAGAACTCCTTTGCCTTCGACAAGACCTAAGTTTAACTCATAGAATCATCTATTGTAATGTCCTTCCTATTAAAGACTACTTCAGCTTTAATTGCAATAATACAAGAGCAACCAATAGATTTAAACTTAATGTTAACTGCTTTAATCTAGATTGCAGAAAATATGACTTCTGTCACAGAATCATCAGTGCTTGGAACACTTTATCTGACTCTGTGGTCTCTTCCCATAATCCCAAAAGCTTTAACCAAACACTTTCTACTATTGACCTCACCCCATTCCTAAGAGGACCATAAGGGGCGTGCATAAGAGCACAAACGTGCCTACCGTTCCTGTCCTATTGTTTTTCTTTTCTTCTTCCTATATATATATATATATATGCTTATATCTCCTTATATTTCCTCATATATATGTTTATATACTATATAATCTTTTTGTGTGATGCTTATATATATGGTTGTGACAAAATAAATAAATAAATAAATAAATAAAATATTGTCTCAACATACTATAAAAGAATAATATTTAACTCAGCAAATGGTGGTGCACGTGTCTATGAATTTGAATATGGGTTTGGGAAATCCTGCAGCCAGCTTATCCTTTTCATGCTTAAGAATGAAAGCATGAGATTCCATAGGCTGGAGTCTCTTCAAGAATTGCTACATAACCATAAAGGAACCTCTTCAGAAACTGCTAGAGACTGAAGCATATTAGTTGGAGACCTGAAAACGGAGCACATAAACGTATTCCTGCATTAGTCATAATATAGTGCTATCATAAGCACTGTAAACCACTCCAAAATTGATTGCAGAAAATATGACTTCAGTAACAGAGTGGTCAATGCATGGAATGCACTATCTGACTCTGTAGCTTCTTCCCCAAACCCCCAAAATTTTAAGCTCAAACTGTCTACTGTTGACCTCACCCCATTCCTAAGAGGCGTGCATAAAGGGTGTGCATAAGTGCACCCCGCGTGCCTACTGTCCCTGTCCTAATATTTCTTTTTTACTTACTATTTATTATTTATTTATTTATTAATTAATTTCTAGACCGCCCTTCTCCCGAAGGACTCAGGGCGGTGTACAGCCTTATTAAAACACATAGGTACACAATAAATTTAAAATACATTTAAAATGAAATATTTAACTGGCCAATTTAAAACTAAAAACGGTCAAACGACCGATATAAAACCCTAAACTATAAAATCATAAATAGATTAATACAATTTAAAATCAATTAAAACTAAGTTAAACTAAAATATCAAAATTAAAATAATATTTAGGCTAGTCCCGCCCGATTGAATAGCAGAGTCTTCAGTTCCTGCTTGAAGATACGGAGGTCAGGAAGTTGGCGTAACCCAGGAGGTAACTCATTCCATAGGGTCGGTGCTGCCAGAGAGAAGGCTCTCCCCCTGGGGGTCACCAGCCGGCACTGTTTGGCTGATGGCACCCGGAGCAAGCCCGCTCTGTGGGAGCGCACAGGTCGTTGGGAGGCTATCGGTGGCAGAAGGCGGTCTCGTAAATAGCCCGGTCCTATTTCCTACTATTTTCATGTATCCAAATTATGTTTATACTTTTACCTGTTATCTTATATATGATTTGACAAAATAAATAAATAAATAAAAATAAAATAATAAGCACCTAACAGCATGTATCCAAGTCTGTCCTTTCTTCAACAGAAATAAGAAACGATTGAAAAGCTTTTTGCTGCCTGTTATTTCAAAGATAATTATAAATGATTGGAAGGAAGATGTGGCTTCTTTTTTGAGAGCCGTATTTATTTATTTATTTTATTTATTTATTTATTTGATTTTTATACCGCCCTTCTCCCGAAGGACTCAGGGCGGTGTACAGGCAGAATAAAAACAAACAAGACAATATACAGTATAAAATACAAAATTAAAAAACTTATTATAATTAGCCTAAAAATTTAAAATGTATAGAAAAACTAAAACCCCATTTAAAATTCATAATAGAAAATTATAAAATCCATAAAATTTTAAGCCAGCCCCGCGCGAATGAAAAGATGTGTCTTCAGTTCGCGGCGAAAGGTCCGAAGGTCAGGTATTTGGCATAAACCCGGGGGAAGTTGACTGCTAGAAATGTAACCTGAATCTAGATCATGTAAATCGCTCTGGAATAATTCATGTTCTGGTTATTGGTTGTTTAAAGATCCTTTTTCATTAGACTCCAGATCTGGTTTTGTCATTTCAGAGAAAAGAACGGGTTGGATGTGACTATGTTAATTCTCCTCTACCCCTCAGCCCTCGCAATACCATCGACCAGAATTAGAGGCATCATGAGGGTAAAGGTGGGCAGTGACAATTTTTTTTTTCGTTTACATTTATATCCCGCCCTTCTCCGAAGACTCAGGGCGGCTTACAGTGTGTAAGGCAATAGTCTCATTCTATTTGTATATTTACAAAGTCAACTTATTGCCCCCCCAACAATCTGGGTCCTCATTTTACCTACCTTATAAAGGATGGAAGGCTGAGTCAACCTTGGGCCTGGTGGGACTTGAACCTGCAGTAATTGCAGGCAGCTGTGTTTTAATAACAGGCTTCTTACAGCCTGAGCCACCACGGCCCTTACTCTGTTTTAACACTGTTTTGTCACCTTCACTCCTGTTGTAGTTTTTTTGAGACATCTCACTCAACTACAAAAGGGCAAAACTCTCAGTGAGATGTTGTTTTCATAATTTTGATGAAATCCTGCAGATGCTTATGATAACAATTTCTTCCTGGATAGGCTGTCTCAACCAAGCATTAAATATACTGTATATATTCTGATTATATATCTATATAATAGTGTCATTCTTACATGGGGACAATAACAACAACTGCTTTATTGGGGAAATGGGAGGCATATAAATTTAATAAATAAATAATAAGATCAGTGATAACATATAAGGGTTCTTTGGTAAACTTGCCATGTAACATGATCAGCCAGCTAAGGAAGGCGATGGATATGTGACACTGAATTACAGTGGTAATTGTTATGAGTTTTCTACTTCCATAAACACTTTAGACCAAGTTGTATAATTGTTTACTGAAAGTGCAGATGTTAGGAACTTACTCAAAAGCCTGTTTAGTAGCAGGAATGTAGTGGTTTTTATTCAACTATTTTACAGAATAACGCAAAACATTTAGCAGGCTTCTCTTTCTAGCCCATGATTTCCTATGGATCAGAGTATTAATTTTGAAAATCAAGTCATAGGTGCTTCTACATTGTAAGGGTTAATTGCTTGTGAGATGTAGTCTGAGGCGAACTGTATTTTAACTAACATCACTATGTTCGTTAGTGCAAGGCAAACCATTCATGTTCCAAGGAAGATTAGCACATTTTTCTCCTGAGAGAGATTCTGTGGGTTTAATGGCTATATGATATGCTTTAGTTAAATAGGTATGATTTGCCTCAGTGGGAAAATAAGATGTTAAATTAGTAGACTTAAATGTGCCTGTGGAGTAGCTGTCAGGTGGGTAAGCTGCATTTAGACAGAAGGTTTTTTCAAAGCAAAATCAATTTTGGCGTACTTTAAAGAGACAATAATTCTGGATTCCAAAGACTTCTTTTTCCTCAGGGAGCGCCACTGAAGAAAATCCTATTAAAGCTCTAACAGTACATGGTGCAAAAACAGAATATGTAAGGGAGCAGGTTTGTAATTGCCTACTTGAAGCCCCTCCCTACTATCTGAACGCAGCCTTGAAACAAGAGAAAAGGAAGCCTTTTGGTAAATCTAAGGTGATTTTCTTCTGCTGAAACCAATGAGAGAGGGAAAAATCAGTGCAGAGGAAAGTGGGGGTGGGGATAGTGGAAAAAAAGTTAACTTTACAGGGTTAGTATTATAATCAAGGAATGCATGGCGTTTCTTTTCCTCAAAAAATAGTCCCATGGCATTTTAAGAAACATTTTGAGCCATAAGACGTTTGCAAATTACAATCAATTTGACATGCCATAAACATTTTTGTAGAATCCCTCAAATCTGACAAATTAGTTAAATGTTAAATCATTAATGATTTAGCTTGGGTACGTTTTCAAATTAAATCTACAAGGCTTTGGACCAAGTATATACATAACAGTGCATCTATTTTGTAAATAAAGCAGGGGTGAAATCCAGAAGGTTCTAATAGGTTTTGGAGAATCGGTAGCGGAAATTTTGAGCAGTTCGGAGAACTGGAAAATACCACCTCTGGCTGGACCCAGAGTAGGGAGGGAATGGAGATTTTGCAGTATCCTTCTCCTGCCACGCCTACCAAGCGACACCCACAGAACTGGTAGTAAAAAAAATTGAAATAAAGCTGCTTGGAAATGGGTCCTGTTGATTTCCATCATGCCTAGTTCTGAGGAAACCTGGAGAACTGCAGCCAGAAGCATGCATTCAAATGTGATACCTTGTAGAATAAATCGTAATATTGCATTGAAGTCTGCCTTGTTTCTCTTAAAAAAAAAATCCTTGTGAGAACATTTCTTTTTATTTTCTATTTTATTTTCATTTTGCTGATGCTTTTCAACTTATTTTTCCTCCTCCTCCTCCTCCTCCTCTTTTGTATTATGCATCCCTCTAAGAACAGCAAGGCTTTGTGTAAGTCCACATTTCAGGAGCTGAAAAAAGCCCACTGGGAGGGTTTTCCTCAGGATGCCTTTGCTTCTCTTAGAGTTTTCTTGAAAGATGGGAAACTGAAAGGGTCTGTAGGTTACTATAATACTTATATTATTATATACTTTATTCATTAAACATGAAACTCACTTAACGGAACATTTAAAAATGTTCACAAATATGATTGACTGGTACTAATGGTTGATACGGCCAGCGTCCTAGGTATCAATCAAGTATCTTCTTAAGATGTACGATGTTCCAAGAAACACAGTTTTTTGCAGTTCCGCTGGTGTTATTGCAGGAAGCTGCAATTTCTTGATATGTTTTGTAAAATTCTTGGACAAGGTACCAAGTGCCCTGATGACAATGGGTATCACTGTTACATGTTTCATCCATAACTGCATACTTTTGATGGCCAGGTCGCAATATTTCGTGATTTTTTCTAGTTCGTTTTCTTCGAATCTGGCATCTCCTGGTACCGCGATGTCAATAATAATAATTATTATTATTATTATATTTCTGTTCTGTTTACACTCCTTTCATTTTCTTTCTTTTTATTATTGTAAGCCCTCTAGAGTAGCTCCACATCAAAATAGGCAGAAAATAAATTTAACAAACAGATAAATATACTTTGTATTTTTGCATTTGTTTACTGAATAGGTGGCTAAGTGCCCATTATTTTGTCCTGGTTGATTTGAGAATTGTACAACTACAATTTACAATTATAAATACAACCAATTTCATCCAATGTACAATGACAATAAAGGCTATACTATACTAACTACCATACCACTTCTACCAAATCAAGTGTGCCTTTACATGTTCTGTAACTTTTTAAAGTTGTGCTACTTGATGTTGAATAACAAAAAATGGTTCCCTTGGAAATGCTGTATGGGTTTTGTATGTGGTATTTTTTGTTTTGAAAAACAAATTCAGAAATTGCATTATTAAATGTTTTGCAAAGCAACTGTATTACTATGCAGACCACTCTGAAATTAGAGAATATTGTATGTCTATAGATAGAAGAGGAATACAACTTATTCTCAAATACATGGCAAATGCATTCTAGGAAATCATTATCTAGTCAATGCTGCCTTGTTAGCAAGCACAGAAAAATAAAAAATGATACAAAGAAATACGTTATTTAGCAGTTATGGTTCACATAAAGGTTGCTAGTTTTTAAAATTTAATAGCTTATGAAGTGACATCCTTACATAATCGCATCACATTTTCACAGAAAAAGTTCAGGAGTGGCATTTCAATAAAGTTATTTTGTTCTTTTCATACTGATGCTCTTTTTATATAAGAACACCACACTGACTTTCTTTCATTCTTTTTAGTAATGAAATAAAAACAAAATAAGAGGGAACAAAAGGTGAAATACAACCCACGAAACCCAAGGAGAGGCAGTGGCTTAGTGGCAGCACATATACTTGATTTCACACGGCTCTTTTTCTAATCCCTGTCACTTCCATTAAAAGATCAATGGTCTAATGATGGGAAAATCTTCTGCTCACAAATCCTGAGGATCAGGGAATTATTAGGTTAGATTACTAGCATTAAAAAATTGGTTCTTTCTGCTGCGCATATTTCCTCTCAAAGCCCACCCTAAAGCTCTTCTTCTCAACAGGCTCAAACCCTGAATTGTATCATGCTACATCTGTCAGGGTTCCAACTAACACCTCTAACCCAGGGTGAAATCCAGCAGGTTCTGACAGGTTCTGGAGAACCAATAGCGGATATTTTGAGTAGTTTGGAGAACCGACAAATACCACCTCTGGCTGGCCCCAGAGTGGAGTGGGAATGGGGATTTTGCAGTATTCTTCCCCCAGGAGTGGGGAAGGAATGGGGATTTTGCAGTATCCTTCTCCTGGAATGGGGTGGGAATGGAATTTTTGTGATATCCTTCCCCTGTCATGCCCACCAAACCACGCCCACCAAACCACACCACGCTCACCAAGCCACGCCCACAGAACCGGTAGTAAAAAAAATTTGGATTTCCCCGCTGCCCTAACCATGGAAGATTCCGAGGCCAGTATTTCAAAGTTCTATTTTATTAGATATGTCATATTGGCACATTTAGGAAAACCCGCACCTGAAAGCCCACAGGTTTTCCCCACCCAAAAGACCCTTTCCCTGCACCCACATGTCCATTGCATGGTCCAATCAGTCCACCATCCCAACTGGAGATGTTCCCCAGCCATGCCTCTCCTCTCTTTGGATCTTCAGGGCTGATAACATCGATGCACCTTTCTTTCTCCAAGAGATTTTTAAGTAATGCTTTCTAACACTCAAGTTTTTTCTCCGAACAGATCGAATATTTCATCTGACTTTGATAAGACTATATTGAAGGCCAAAGACGATTGACAGATAGCCCTCAAATTTCAACCATTTGTTTAATGACAATTCAAAATTATAACAGCACTGGGGGAAAAAAGTGACTTTACGGCTGATCCTTGCACTCATGACAATCGTAATATCCCCATGGTCATGTGATCAAAATTTGGGTGCTTGGCAACTGGCATATATCTACGACTGTTGTGGCATCCAGATCATGTAATCTCCATTTGCAACCTCCAGCCAGCTTGTGATAAGCAAAGTAAATGGGAGAAGTCAGAATCACTTAATGACCAAATGAGTCACTTAACGATTGCAGTGTTTTGCTTAACAATCATAGCAAAAAAAAAAGGTAATAAAAACAGGCCCGACTCACTGAATAATCACCTTGCTTAGCAGCAGAAATTCTGGTCACAATTGTGATAGTAATTGAGAATTAGCCTTGCCTATACGGTATACATGTACTATTAAATAAAGTAAATACATTCTCCATCTTGTTTATACTTCTCTACCATATTAAAGGCAAAGACTTTTTCAAGCCACAGTTAGATCCAGTCTGGTAATTACGTGGTCACAATTGTGCAGTTTTTCTTAAAACAATGCAGCAAGAGTTTGTCACTGCATTCTTCAGGGGTGTTCTGTCATTTCCCAGTTCTGGAATTTCCTGCTGATCTAAGTAATAATCTGGGCCAACCCTGTTTAGCTTTTGAGCCCAGATATGGTTGGCCAGATGCTGCCTTTTGCTAAGACTTTTTCCATTATGTTACGTAGTTAATGTTTTTCCCAATTAACAATGCTGCTGTTGGTAATATCTGATTTATTTTGAAATGATTAAACATCGTTTACAGGACTGGGAACATGATTCCCTTTGGAGTTCTACTGATGGAGTAATTTATGGTCTTCAAGCTGCCTGATATTCTCATGTTTCCATTTTAAAATTTTTACACTTTTCATAGAAGATTTTAGGCAATTGTTTTACTGTATCATACGCCAATTTATTTTATTTATTTATTTATTAAATTTTTATACCGCCCTTCTCCCGAAGGACTCAGGGCGGTGTACAGCCAAAGATAAAAAGTTGATATACATACAATTTAAAACCAAGATTTAAAACTAAGCAAATTACAAAAGGCCAATATTAAAATTTAAAAATTTAAAAAACCCTAAGACAATAAAAACCCAATTTAAAATTAATAACACTATTATGCCAGTCCTGCTTGAATAAATAGATGTGTTTTCAGCTCACGGCGAAAGGTCCGAAGATCAGGTATTTGGCGTAAGCCAGGGGGAAGTTCATTCCAGAGCGTCGGGGCTCCAATTTAAAAACAATAAGAAATAAAAGTCTGTTTTATTTGTTTATTCAGCAACTTTACTTAAATAATAATCAAAATCCAGCAAAGCAAAATCTACAAACAATTGGAATAAAGTGACTGAACTTTGTACGTGATAACTGCAGCAATATTGTTGCATGCACAAAAATGGGAAAATTCAGCATTATCCACAACAGAGGAATAGTTGGTAAAAATGATGGAATATACTGAGATGGCTATATTTTCTATTTTTTTCTTTATTTTCCCCCTTTTTTGCACCTACATTTCTCTTTCTGTTCTTTTTCGTACTTCATACTAGTTCATGTAACTTTCTATATTATTTTTAAAAACCTTTAATAAAATTGTGTATGTATATAAAAACAGCAAAGTCACTCTATATCATGGGTGTTGAACTCACCATGTCATGTTGCCATCACGGGATGTTTCATGATGTTTTCCCCATTTGCGAAGCTGGGTGGGCATGGCCTGTGCATGACGCATTTTGACACCCCTACTCTATATCCTAAGAATATTATAAATCATGCTGATCTAGACTTACCAAATTCCAGCTGCTAGCAACCATGTAACTAAGGCAGATGTTAACGGGCTGTTCTTGAAAAAGCTAAGTGGGATAACACACTAGAACTTCAAGGGCTATGGGCAAAACTATTAAGTCAATAGTTTTCTATTGCTCCTTATTGCTGCCAAGAAACCTAGGCAGACACATTCATGAAGTTATCAGGACTCTAGTTCAATTCAAATGAAGATTTACCTCTAGCACTATATAAGAGGCAGACAAGGACAGTTGCAAAAGAATGCCCCTTCAAATGATTAAAATTGTTAAATACTATGGAAATCTAAAAGTTGTACCATTCTGTATTGTTTTGTTTGGAAGATGGGTTCATAATTTTAATCACAGAAGGGCCAGTGCATAGCCCAATCTGAAATAAAAGTAGAACCTGGTTAATACTTAAAGAGAAATAGAAAGTCCTAAGAATTTAGGTTGAAGCAGAAAGTTAGAAAAGATGTCTCTGTAGTCTCCAAGAATTGAGCTTACTCCTGGGAATATTTTCAATTGAGGTTGCAAATAGAGATTTTGAGAGAATAGCAATAGATGCAGGGCCCATGATAACAGCATCACAATAATTCCAAGATTGAAGCTGAAAACTTGGGACAATCAGCTGTTGCAGAGAGTTATTCCTGGTTATGGAGCATGCAGTTTGCAGTAACTAAGAATATCCTGCAAATGAATGGGTAGCTATGCTAGTTGAGAGTGAAAAAGAGATGGAACTCTTCATCAGCAGAGATACAGGATGCTCTGCCCCAGTAAGAACCTGGCAGGAAAAAAAAGTCTATGAAGCTTGCAGAAGTGCAGCTCGAGATGGAGTAAGTGAGTGAATGGTGTGGAAGAAAATAATAATAAACATGAAGGTTGGGAACCTGTCAGGGGAAAGAAAAAACACTACAGGGCACATCATACCTATTTCCTTAGTTTCTTATGACTATAACTTTGTCGTTTGTATCTCATGATTTATGCTGATCGATTATTTAGTATCCTATGATTATCACTGAATGTTGTATCTTATGATTTACAATGATGATTGTATTTTATTATGATGATTATGATTTATCACGTGTTATTTGTATGTACACTGAGAGCTTATGCACCAGAGACAAATTCCTTGTGTGTCCAGTCATACTTGGCTAATAAAGAATTCTATCATGTTCTAACTGTGAAATAAGGAGGAGGAGGTTGACAAAAGGCAAATTGATTACCATTAGTATAATCAAGGAAGCAAAAATCCTTGAAACTTGACATAGTCTCCAAATCTGAACTTTTGCATTTTATTTACCATCTATATTCTAACAAAGGCATAATGCAATCATTATCTCTATCATCTTCATCTTCATAAAAAGAAGATCTTGAGGGATCTCCTCTATGAGTTGTTTATAATAGGAATTCTTTCTGGCTTTCATCAATTACAACTTCCCTTCACACTGATTTACATTACTGTATAATGTTTTTTTATTGCCTTATGAATATCAATAACCAGAACATTTCACTGGGAATGGAAGAAAAACAGATGACAACATTAACAGACAAACTCATGCCACTATTAAGATATTTTTGTAACCAAAGCATTTATCCTACTGTTTGCATTTTAATTCATTTAATGAATGATGCTGGTCAGGACAAGTCTGGAAATACAAATAAATCCGTGCAAGCAAAGTAGATGTAGAAACATCCTCTGTAGATTTGTATGACAGTGAAATAGTGCAATACGTGAAAATGTTTTTTGGTATGGCATGAATCAGTAGCACTGAATGGAATCCATATTTTTTTTTTGTATAAGTAAAGTAAGGGGACAGGATTCTAAACATATATTTTGCACAAAAGTTCATTTTAATATTTTTTGCATGGGTGCTCGGGCAAGATAGTGCCCAAACCAAATATACTGTATGTGAAACTGTGGAAACATTGATAGCAAGGGTCATCTTTACTTGCTGCGTTGATAGTAAATTACACGATTTAATTCTGACTTATTTATTTAATTCTGATTTATTTACACAATTTGTAATCCAATCAATTCTACACACTCTGGGAGGCTAGATGGAAAGAATCCAAATGTCACTTTTGCCTTCTATCATTGTATTCAGGAAAATATTCCCAGAAATGGAAAATTACATCTTTCCAATATAGTGGAGGAAGTGGAAGAAAAGCAAAAGTGATTCAATTCTGCTACAAGATCCCTTCTCAGGGCTTTTATGAATTTTATACTAAGAAAAATTCAGCCACTGCAACTCAGCTTGTAACATCAATAAAAGCTCAACCAGGACAGATTTACTGATCTGTTTACTGCTAGTAGAGGAGATAATTCAGAGCACTTACTTAAACCTTTAATTTAGCTGTTGTAATAACTGCCCTTTAAGTCCAAAAATGACATGGTAGTGCATGTTGGGAATTGTGATTGATTTTAATTTAAAAACCCTGCTTCTGGTTAAAGAATCCCAGTGCCAGTAATAGGAATGTTCTGCAGCAATCAGAACAATGCAGCAATAATTGATGCTATGTTTACATTACTGCATTTCCATTCTTCAGTGAGAAAATAATATTTCTTACCATTTAAAAAATTAGCAGTACGTTATATATACTATATAAGAGTTAAGAACAGAAGCATTGTAATGCAGTGTTGCTACTCCCTAGACCAGGGGTCTGCAACCTTAAACACTCAAAGAACCATTTGGACCCGTTTCCCACTGGGAAACACTGGGAGCCGCAAAACCTGGGTGGGCGTGGCCAACTCCATGTCACTCACTTCCATCACTCACATGACACCCACCCAGCCACGCCTACCCAACAGTCATTAGGGCAGAGAACCAGTTGTTAAAAAACACCAGGAACCACAAAACCCTTTTGACATCTCTCTCTCTCTCTCTCCCCCTCCCTCCCTCCCTCCCCCCCACTCTGTATCTATCAGTCTCTGCCCTGGCTGCTTCTCCATCCACCGCCGTTGCTCTTACCTTCTCAGGCCAGGCAAGGAGTGACTGGGAGGGGAGGACAAGGGGCAGGGCCAGCCAGTGGTGAGATCACCTGACAAGGAGCCACAGCAGAGGGCCCAAAGAGTGGCTCCAGAGCCGTAGGTTGCTGACACCCTCCCTAGACCTCCCAGGTGATTAAAAAAAGGTACCATAGATAGTACTGAAAACTGCTGAGATGTCAGGAATACAATTATAATCGCTATCTGATGATCCCCAACGATAATTAATTAGTCTAACAGCCTCAGTTCCAGAGCCACAAGGGAATTTGAAATGGGTAAAAAACAACCTTTTCCTAAATTGCCTTGCTCAACCATGTAAAAGGTTTGGCCGTTCATGCCTATGTCCCAAGGCACTAGCAGAGACTTCTTTATAAGTGGACTAATAATTACCTCTTTTAAGAAGGCAGCATCCTGTTTAATCCTCAGAGAGGTATTTATGGTGTTAACAAAAACATTTCTAATAACCTCTTATGAATTAACTGGAAGCTAAACTGAGCAACAATGTAAAGAATAAGAGGCAAAAGATATTGCTCAAGCTACCTCTTTATTTTCTTGGGTGACAAAAATTGAAACTGATCCAGTTAACCTGTTTAACAGATTTATGTTTAACAGATTTATTAGATATCTTCTGTAGTAATACTGGCATTCACACCGGCCTGAATACAAGAACTTTTTTTACAAAATATGTTTAAAAGCACTATAGTGAGACTTTGAGAATTATATGATTCTGAAAGGAGGAAGAAATGAACAAAGAGTATGATTCAGCCCATTCACAACTCATTTGTTGCAATCTAACAAACACAAATTTGAGATGTATCTGGACAAAGAAAAATGGCTTTTCTGATGTACTTATCATCACAGCATAGGTCTTCAAATGGGCTTTATGCTGTGCCTTATTAGATGGAAGATGAATCTTCCTTCTCTAATGTTCTAGTGTCCTGATGCTACAATTTAGCATTGCAAAGGAACAAGATTAAGGTGGTAGAGTCTAGAACAATTCTAGAGATGGGAGGTATCATCTGCTTAGTCCACCTTTATCAGGTCCCTGTTAAGAAAAACCATCAACACCTTATGGGAGGGATCTATATCCGCAACCCCCAATAGGTAGTGCTGGAGAAATGCTATTCAACATCTAGGACACCTAGAGGGCCCTAAGGAGCTTCTCCCCACCATGATGCTCATAAAATTGCTGGAGAAGGTCTCCAATATCTCCAATCCAGAGATTCCGTATCAGCAGTACTTCTCCAAGTAGAGAAATAGATCCAACTCTATTGCCAAGTGTAGAAGTTTTTAAAAAACTCCTGCTTTGT
The DNA here is from genome assembly GCF_028640845.1 of Ahaetulla prasina. Taxonomy (NCBI): domain Eukaryota; kingdom Metazoa; phylum Chordata; class Lepidosauria; order Squamata; family Colubridae; genus Ahaetulla; species Ahaetulla prasina. The sequence continues at coordinate 88,301,226 of NC_080539.1, read as the reverse complement.
CTTGCTGAAAACTTTATGTGTCAGGAACAGAAGAAAAAACGGAGAACCTAATTCTTACCAACACACATGAAGTGATTGAAGAAACAAAGATGAAGATGCATGATATCATTGGCAGAAAGTGACTATCTTGACATCATGATATCAAAGTGAGGAAAAATAGAGAAGAGCACACAATTTTTACTGGAAGGAAAAAATGAGAGACATCTAAAAAACGCTCTAAAAGGCTGAAAAGAAAAGGGTAAAATGTATAAGAAATAAAAGGAAAGGCATATAATCAAAGAAGGCACACAAGGCAGTCACCAGAAACCAGAATTTGGTCAAAAATATTGAAAGTCGAAATAAGCAGACACTTGTGAGAGATGGGGATACCCTGAAAAAACCAAAGAGTTTATATTGTGAAGAAAAGGAAATGAATGTGTAATGGATAGTGACAAGACAACAGAACTTCTGAACTTTGTATTTTACATCCATTTTACATCTCAGAAGAGAACAAAGAATTAGCTAGCCATCAGGGTACATATTGAGAAGATTTTTTAAAAACCTCACAATTGATTTAAAGTGAATTCAATTCTTCAGGGCCAGATGAATTACATCCTAGCTTATTTGAGGAATGAATAAAGGTTACTGTAGAAGTGCTAACTTTTGAGAACTAGTGAGTTCTCAGAAGATTGGAGGATAGCAAATTTTCAAAAAAAAAAAAAAAGAAAGGAAGGAAGGAAGGAAGGAAGGAAGGAAGGAAGGAAGAAAGAAAGAAAGAAAGAAAGAAAGAAAGAAAGAAAGAAAGAAAGAAAGAAAGAAAGAAAGAAAGAAAGAAAGAAAGAAAAGAAAAAAGAGGAGGAAGTGGAAAATTACAAATCTATCCATTTGCCTTCTATATTCAGAAAGATGATCGCGTTTTTAAATATCTATTTAGTGAGGACATGGATAAGTGTGGATCAATTAGCAAGAGCCAGCATGAATCTTATTATAAGTCATGCCAAATTTACTTTACTTCTTTTTTTAATATTTACTATCTTAGTAGATCATGGGAATGCCACAGACACAGCAGAGCATTTCATCATATATGTTATGATATAATCAATTAAATGGTAAAATGTGCTATATGATATAACTGTTAGCGTGATTTATAATTGAGTGAGACTTTATCCTGACAGAATTGATAAATGGTCCCAATGAACTAAGAAAATTATTATCAAAGTTACAGATGATACAACACTGGAGGAGTAGCCAACAACCTAGAAGACTCAAAATGATCTACACAGGCTTAACAGGGAACTGAAATAAACATAGAGAGTGTACTGTCATGTGTCAGCACAGAAAAGATGGAAAGCACATGTATAGAAAGGGAAAGACATGGCTTGGCAATTATATATATGGAAAAGATCTGAATGTCCTAGTAGACTACAAACTGAACACAAGAAGATGCTGCAGCTGCTAAAAAGCAAATTTTATTTTGGATTGTATTTGTTAACGGAACACAGTATTCACTCAGGGAATAATTGTCTCACTATAATAATAATAATATAATAATAGTTGTCCCTAGTGCCATGTAACAGGTAACGGGGTGAGCTCCCTTTACTTGTCCCAGCTTCTGCCAGCCTAGCAGTTTGAAAGCATGTAAAAAATGCAAGTAGAAAAATAGGGACCACCTTTGGTGGGAAAGTAACAGCGTTCCATGTGCCTTTAGCATTTAGTCATGCCGGCCACATGACCACAAAGACATCTTCGGACAGTGCTGGCTCTTCGGCTTTGAAGCAAAGAGCACCGCCTCTAGAGTCGGGAATGACTAGCACATATGAGTTGTTATGTCTTCGGCTCCCGAGCCTGGCCTCCTGGCAGAGAGTGACTAAGAGTGAGAGGAAGAGCCTTCCTCTCTGGCTCCGCTCCAGGTCCCAGAGGCAGGCCAGGTGGAGGAGATGACAAGGCCTCTTTCTCCCGCACCTTCCCCCTCCCAGGCAACGCCTCAAGACCCAGCTACTGACAATCAGTCCTGGTTAAATCCCAGGCATCGCAGAAAGGAGAGGCGGGAACAACAAAAGAAAGGGTGGGGCAGGCCTAGAGAGTGCTGAGTCACGGAACCACACCCCACAGGGTATAAAAGCAGGAGGAGCTGCTCTATAGCTTCTTGTGACAGACAACAGAACTTCTGAACTTTGTATTTTACATCCATTTGTCTCAGAAGAGAACAAAGAATTAGCTAGCCATCAGGGTACATATTGAGAAGATTTTTTAAAAACCCCACAATTGATTTAAAGTGAATTCAATTCTTCAGGGCCAGATGAATTACATCCTAGCTTATTTGAGGAATGAATAAAGGTTACTGTAGAAGTGCTAACTTTTGAGAACTAGTGAGTTCTCAGAAGATTGGAGGATAGCAAATTTTCAAAAAAAAAAAAGAAGGAAGGAAGGAAGGAAGGAAGGAAGGAAGGAAGGAAGGAAGAAAGAAAGAAAGAAAGAAAGAAAGAAAGAAAGAAAGAAAGAAAGAAAGAAAGAAAGAAAGAAAGAAAGAAAGAAAAGAAAAAAGAGGAGGATCTGGAAAATTACAAATCTATCCATTTGCCTTCTATATTCAGAAAGATGATCGCGTTTTTAAATATCTATTTAGTGAGGACATGGATAAGTGTGGATCAATTAGCAAGAGCCAGCATGAATCTTATTATAAGTCTTGCCAATCATGGGAATGCCACAGACACAGCAAAGCATTTCATCATATATGTTATGATATAATCAATTAAATGGTAAAATGTGCTATATGATATAACTGTTAGCGTGATTTATAATTGAGTGAGACTTTATCCTGACAGAATTGATAAATGGTCCCAATGAACTAAGAAAATTATTATCAAAGTTACAGATGATACAACACTGGAGGAGTAGCCAACAACCTAGAAGACTCAAAATGATCTACACAGGCTTAACAGGGAACTGAAATAAACATAGAGAGTGTAATGTCATGTGTCAGCACAGAAAAGATGGAAAGCACATGTATAGAAAGGGAAAGACATGGCTTGGCAATTATATATATGGAAAAGATCTGAATGTCCTAGTAGACTACAAACTGAACACAAGAAGATGCTGCAGCTGCTAAAAAGCAAATTTTATTTTGAATTGTATTTGTTAACGGGAACACAGTATTCACTCAGGGGAATAATTGTCTCACTATAATAATAATAATATAATAATAATTGTCCCTAGTGCCATGTAACAGGTAACGGGGTGAGCTCCCTTTACTTGTCCCAGCTTCTGCCAGCCTAGCAGTTTGAAAGCATGTAAAAAATGCAAGTAGAAAAATAGGGACCACCTTTGGTGGGAAAGTAACAGCGTTCCGTGTGCCTTTAGCATTTAGTCATGCCGGCCACATGACCACAAAGACATCTTCGGACAGTGCTGGCTCTTCGGCTTTGAAGCAAAGAGCACCGCCTCTAGAGTCGGGAATGACTAGCACATATGAGTTGTTATGTCTTCGGCTCCCGAGCCTGGCCTCCTGGCAGAGAGTGACTAAGAGTGAGAGGAAGAGCCTTCCTTTCTGGCTCCGCTCCAGGTCCCAGAGGCAGGCAGGTGGAGGAGATGACGAGGCCTCTTTCTCCCGCACCTTCCCCCTCCCAGGCAACGCCTCAAGACCCAGCTACTGACAATCAGTCCTGGTTAAATCCCAGGCATCGCAGAAAGGAGAGGCGGGAACAACAAAAGAAGGGGTGGGGCAGGCCTAGAGAGTGCTGAGTCATGGAACCACACCCCACAGGGTATAAAAGCAGGAGGAGCTGCTCTATAGCTTCTTGTGACAGACAAAAAAGGACTCTTGGAAACTTTGGCTGCAATATTTCGAGGCTAAGAGTTTGGCTTCTGGATTTCTGTTTATTTCTGAACTTTTGGTTGCTCCAGCAATGAACTGCAGTTACGCTGGCTTCTGAGGAGATAAGAGAACTTGGCAAGCAATCGCAGGTTTGTTGCCAGAACTGATATCTGTCGTAGCAATAAATTGCTGGCAGATATAGTCAGCTTGCATATGTCTTCTTGGTTGTGGTTGTGGGGGGACAGAACATATGTGAGGGGAACCTTTACCTTTACCTATAATGCCTTAGTCAGGCTTCATTTGAAATACTGTGTCCAGTTTGAGGCACCACAATATATAAAAAGAAACAATAAATTGGAGTAAGGTCAGCTACCAAGATGGTTCAAGATCTGGAAACCAAACCTCATGAGGAATGATTAAAGAATCTGGATATGTTTAGCCTGCAGAAAAAAACTTAGGGAAGATATGATAGCAATGTTCCATTAGCTGAAATGTTGGTATCCAGAAAAAGTGGAATTACTCTTTGTTGTGCAGAGGATGGCTTTCAATCAGAAACTACAGTATACCAAGTAGGGGATTGGCCTCTGAGCAGGGGTGAAATCCTGCAGGTTCTGACAGGTTCTGGAGAACCGGTAGCGGAAATTTTGAGCAGTTTGGAGAACTGGCAAATACCACCTCTGGCTGGCCCCAGAGTGGGGTGGGAATGGAGATTTTGCAATATCCTTCCCCCAGGAGAGGGGAGGGAATGGGGATTTTGCAATATCCTTCCCCCAGGAGTGGGGATTTTGCAGTATCCTTCCACTGCCAAGCCACACCATGCCCATCAAGCCACACCATGCCCACCAAGCCACGCCCACAGAAACGGTAGTAAAAAAATTTGGATTTCACCACTGCCGCTGAGGTTATTTCCAATTCTATGATTCTATGATGCCTCAATAAATATACCTTTTTGATATATGCAGGAATTATACAAAAATGTCCTGTTTTTTACTAGAGTACATCTATATTGCTAGAGCAAATTACTACTGGACAAACTCAGAGAAATATTCTGTAAGTGTAATTCTAATGCACACTGTGTAATTCAAGGGACTAATTAAAACTGAAAGTTTTATGTGGGAACTAATCTGTAAGAAGCCATTGTCAAAAATCAAATCTCTGGAAGAAAGAAATTGAATTAGGAGCTGATTAAATCTAAAAAGTGGAGAGACAACATCTTTCATCTCAGTATTTAAGTTGTAGGTGCTTCATCACTGGAAGGTTTTAAGAAAAGACTGGACAGCCACCTATCTAAAATGGTATAGGGTGTCCTGCTTGAGCAGGGGGTTGGACTAGAAGACCTCCAAGGTCCCTTCCAGCTCTGTTCTGATAGGAACACTAACATTAAGACTATTGTGGAGCCCCGTGATGGGTCCATTGGAACAAATCTGTTTGCAAAATGTCTTCCTTAATATCTTACAGTATTCATGTCTCACCTGACTTTATGGTTTTATGTCTGACCAGGCCACCAGACTAGTGAATATGATTCAAATATGATCTCGGCCAAAGCAGATAGGACTCTTCCTAATTTTATTCTTGTCTACAATTTCATTATCTAAATTCTGGCAATTTTCCCAGATTCCTAGTCTAGACTCCTAGATTCCATCCCTAAATTTAAAAGGATTTCAAAGTATTCTTCTTGCTGTCCTTGTGTTCGCAGACAGTTGTTTTTCAATAGAGGGGGTGGAGACTTCATGTTTTTTCCGGACTCTCCTCAGTCCAGGAAAAGTAACAATTATGGAACAATGAAAAGAATCTCATCCACATTCTGAACAAATCATTTCTAATGTGACAGCTAACACTACGTGAAGCATCATAGAGCCGGTTCAATAATAGTGATCATCTTATTCTCCTAGGACCATAACTCCCTCCATCATTGTCAATCCCAGAGAAAGCTTCTGCTGTTGAATCTTATATTTAATAGCAATGTCTGCTATTTACTTACATTTTATATATGCCAGCAAAGTACACCATCACACCCCTGCATCGTAAACCAATTTTATTAATACTATAAATAAGTCCGATTATTAAAAAAAAAAGGAATTCACGCACACTTAGCAAATAGTAAAATATTTCTTGCTTTACATGCTTTGTGGTAAGAAAGGATAAAACACGTGAACTGACTCAGTGACCTTTTCCTGAACTCCAGCTATTAATCAGAATATAATAGGAAACAGAACAGCAGCTTATTTTCTGTAAGAACAATATTATCTTTGTTTTTCAGATGCAGTTACAGTATTTGCAGGAGACACATCACTCCTTTCCCCCCCCTCTCTATTTCATTTTCTCCCATCAGAGCGAATCTATACTATGTGGGTTTCTCTGGCAATATCCTTCCCCAGGAGTGGGGATTTTGCAACATCCTTCCCTCAGGAGTGGGGAGGGAATGGGGATTTTGCAATATCCTTCCCCCAGGAGTAGGGAGGGAATGGGGATTTTGCAACATCTGTCCCCCAGGAGTAGGGAGGGAATGGAGATTTTGCAACATCCTTCCCCCAGGAGTGGGGATTTTGCAATTTCCTTCCCCAGGAGTGGGGATTTTGCAATATCCTTCCCCAGGAGTGGGGATTTTGCAATATCCTTCCCCAGGAGTGGGGATTTTGCAATATCCTTCCCCAGGAGTGGGGATTTTGCAGTATCCTTCCACTGCCAAGCCCCGCCATGCCCACCGAGCCACGCCCACAGAAACGGTAGTAAAAAAATTTGGATTTCACCACTGCCACTGAGGTTATTTCCAATTCTATGATTCTATGATGCCTCAATAAATACACATTTTTGATATATGCAGGAATTATACAAAAATGTCCTGTTTTTTACTAGAGTACATTTATATGAGTCCTTATACTCAGTTTTTTCTTTCTTTTTCACATTATACCGGATGGCGCAAACTTGGCGGGCTTTTGCATTAGCGGGAAGCCCTGCCGGTGCAGTGAGAGGCGGGCGGGGAGCCGCCAGCCTTCTCGGCTGAGGGAGGAGGTTTCCCGACGGTAGCTGCCTCATTTCCACCTTATACTCGAGTCCCCAGTTTACCCCAGTTTTTTGGGGTAAAATTGGGGACCTCGGCTTATACTCGGATCGGCTTATATTCGAGTATATACGGTATGTGAAGATACAAATCAAAGGACACAGGTCAGGGGTGTCAAACTCGCATTGTCACATGACGTATCGCAACTTTCCCCCCTTTCGCTAATCCGGGCGTGGGCGTGGCCAGCACGTGATGCATCCGGCCCACAGGCCGCGAATTTGACAGCCCTGACATAGATGATGTCAGCCAAATCAGGAAGACCAAACAGGAAATACAACCGACAATCCAATTCTATTTCATTGTAAAGCGACATTAACAGAACCCTGCATGTCTAAAAGTACAGTTCTCCCACTGTCACCTTTTCAGCCTGAAAATTAAGGGAGGATCCCTCTGAGCCTCTTGCCTCTGTCCTGCTGTGGGCTATGCTGTCTCTTATCTGACCATTTCCTAGGCAGCATCTCTTTGTCCTGCCTCTCAAGATCCTTCCAATATACTAGATGCTTGCCATTTCTGCAGTTTCTTTCAAAGTATGGTGGTTTATAATAATCGATAGTAAAGAATAATAATCAGATCTTTGATTAGTAAAAATAAAACGTAGCTAACATTACAAACTGAGCCGCAGCTTCAAAAAGCAGAATCCAGATTGGAAGACAATAGGAGTACTATCTTGAAATATTTCGCTGCATCACGGAACAATAATGGAAGTGGGAAAACTGGCAGATGGGTTTTTTTCTGAACTGCACTGAGGTTGTTTTTTTTAAATACATGTGTAATCTCCAGTGATCTGTAAAATTAATTCAAAAACTGTTACAAATATCAAGCAATGCCTAAATCATAAATTAAAATTATAAAGATAATTAAATTCACACCTATAAAATCAACTTCCATATCTAAAAATCTAAAATGGGATAGAATAGTTTAGCATAAGAAAAGGTAGCACGCCATATTGGGTTGAATGGAATCACAGTAGAAGCAGAAAAAAACCCCAATATTCTTAGAAATGTAAAGCCTGATGTTCCATTTATGAGTACTCTGGTGGAATATTGACTTTACTCCAAGCTCTTATTTCTCACATTTTATGGATTAGGATCCTTTGACACAATTAGGCACAATTGTATCCATTAGGCAAAGGATTGTGTGTGATTGAGAGAACAGAAATGGCATATAAATCAACAAACTAAATAGGAGAGTGCAAGGACATTGTATTTCACCCATTATCTTCTTTAGAAAGATTTCTAAAGTGCATTATTTTTCATCAAACTGAATGAGAACCCATCAAAAATAAGGCAGAATTTGTCTGTTCATAACGTTCCTGGCAGAAAGCTATTTAGCTTCTTCTTGAATGTATTTATAACAGAGAAAGCTTTCTAAATTCTACTACTGAATTACTTTTACTTGGAGTTTGTTTTTTGTCTGATTTGCAACTGCCTTTATTTTTACTTACTTATTTATTAAATAACCTAATACATATTGCTGCCTATTTGTCAAGAAGGTCTAAGCAGCAAACAAAATAAAAATAGAATTTCTTTAAAACGGTAACTGACTAAAATTGCAATAAGGCTCAATAAAAATACAGAACAACTAGACTAGGGGTGTCAAACTGGTGGCCCACAGGCCGGATGTGTCATGCACAGGCTACGCCCACTCCAGCTCCACAAAGGCAAAAATCATCACAATACATCACGATATGTCACATGATGTGATCCGAGTTTGACACTCGTGCACTAGACACATACATTTATGTTGGAGTTCCCATGCTAATGTCCCAACTCCCAATATTTGGGAGAAAGACCAGATTTCGTGGCCTTGCAAAAGGCCAACAGAGTAAGAGCTGTCCGTATTTTAGTGGGGAGACTGTTCTATACGGTAGACAGCGTAACAAAAAAGGCATACTTCTAGGGACTCACCAGATGGCATTGCTTTATCAATAGCACCTAGAATATGTTCTCTCCGCCAGACCTGAAACTATCAGTCACTGATCGAAACCACAAGGCAGTTCACAAGTAACTGGTTCCATGCCACGGAGGGTTTTTAAGTGTCAACCAGCACCCTGAGTGCAATTCATGTAGGAGCAGTGTTACATGGGTGTACCATGATGTGCTCAAAACTGCATCTGCTGATGTATTCTGGACCAGAAGAAGCATCCAATGATCTTCAAGGGCAGCCCCATAAAAGCCCCCCCAAATGTATGAGTGACTGTGAGCAGTGCAACCGGCTCACAAAACGTATTTGTATGAAAGCTCTCCTCTAGGATCATACACACCTGTGTTGCCCTGATCATTAACTCACTCTTCCTTAAAATCAAGAAAGGTCAAGTTCCATTTTCCTCCATATATACAAGGAGCTGGATTTTAGGCTAATTTCCTTTTTATCCAGCTACCTTTGTTGATTCAGAATACAAGAGCCAAACACAATACACAGAGTAATTCCTTGTTATGGGACAGATATATATTCAGTACATACAACCTGGAATGCAACAAAGAAAGTTGTCTATTAATCAAAATAGTTATTGTACACTGACTCTGGTTTCTTTTCTTACCTTTTAGAGTTGCTTTCTTAAGTACCTTCATTGCATAGAGCTGCCCAGTATCAGAACCTTTGATTTTTCTCACTAGAAATACCTGTGGGGAGAAAAAATCCAAAGGGCACTTTAATGAAGTACAGTAAGAATAATGGTATTTGTTTCATTTGCTTAATGGAAAGTGAACCTGCCAGGTATGTGATCAAGTAAGTAGGCATTCCTCTATTCTTCGGCATTTATTATTTATTTAGAAAATCTGTACAAGCCCCATTTCCTTAACAGTTCTTCGTGGCTTATAAAAAAATAAATAAACCACCAGAACAGTATAATCAAAATAAGAAATACAAAACAAAGATAAAAAGCACTTGATCTCAAAATGCCACTTCATAGAAAAAGTTGCCGTCACAATCTTTGCAAAAACAGCCAAATTCACAATTGATTTTAACAGTAAGCCTACAAGTGCTCTTAAAATATGGGATGGAATAGAAAAGTCTTACAGGAAATTTAAGCCTACAACGAGTAAGACTTATAAATCATGATTAGGCTCAGAAGACAAACACAGAGGATATATGGGATTTTTTAAAGAGGCTCCACTTACCATTTGGACCATTTTTGGAGCCAGTAACAATTTTAAGGACTAATGCACTATAAGTAGAATCTCATAGACTAATAAATAAGGGTTGATTCAAAACACAAAGTTTTACCCAAGAATTCTTTAATATAATATAAAGTCCCTCACAGGGAGGGACTCCTCAGGGTGCCGTCAGCCAGGCAGTGCCGATTGGCGACACCCAGGGGAAGGGCCTTTTCTGTGGGGGCTCCCACCCTCTGGAACGAACTTCCCCCAGGACTTCGCCAACTTCCTGACCTTCGAACCTTCCGCCGCGAGCTTAAGACACATCTATTTATTTGCGCAGGACTGGACTAGAATTTTTAAATTTTGAATTTGGTTTTAATGGGGTTTTATTTTTTGTATTTCTATTTTAAATATTCGGCCTTATTTAATAAGTTTTTTAATTGTTGTTTTATCCTGTATTTATATGTATGTTTTATTCTGGCTGTAAACCGCCCCGAGTCCCTAGGGAGATAGGGCGGTATAAAAATGCGAAAAATAAATAAATAAATAAATAAATAAACAGGTTTCTATATAGGTTTTGTCCTTCAGATATATACATTTGCTCACACAAATAGTGAAAAAAGGATTTTAGTGGCAAAAGGAAATAAAAAAAGAAAAGGTTTATTTTGGCCGTTCCTTGGGAGGAGGGACAGAGGGCTGACATATTTATTGATATTTCATATTTCTTAATTGTCCATCTTCCTCAGAGAGCAGCTCTAAGCAATGATAAGATCCTGATTTTCTCCAAATAATGGTTTATATGCGTAGAATAATAGAACGAAGAGCTCCAAATGAAAAATAGGATACAAAATATGCCTTAGTCTAATTTTATAGAATAGAATAGAATAGAATAGAATAGAATAGAATAGAATAGAATAGAATAGAATAGAATTTTTTATTGGCCAAGTGTGATTGGACACACAAGGAATTTGTCTTGGTGCATATGCTCTCAGTGTACATAAAAGAAAAGATATGTTCATCAAGGTACAACATTATGGAATTTCATATCAATTCTTAACTTCCAAATGACAGGAACAAAAACAAATGTACTGATGAAAATACACTTACCTACACCATCTAATATTCAGACCATTGTAAAAACCTCAGGCCTTAGTTCAGACATTTGCGACAACAAATACCCCAAAACTGCAAAGTGTATCTTCTTGACAAACAAGTTTAATATTTTGAAAGTTTCATCTCTCCAAAGCTGGTTTAGGGAAAGTCAACCTCTTGCTCAGTAACAGATTTCCCTCTAGCAAAATCCACTGAAAAGGCACAGCTGGAACTAACAATGTTAGCTACATATTCTTTCAGTAAGTGCTCTTAGAGGGAAAGGTCTGCATTGGATTACATATTTTAAAAAACCACTGTTCACAGAAATTTACCTTGCTTGCTTTCAAGCATCCTAATTAGGAGGAATCCCTTTCTTTTGCTAGTTTAATTTCCAACTTATTATGCTCAGAAATCCAACTCACTGGTTTAAGACTGCAACTAGATTGCAATAGTTCAGAAGATAATAAGACAAATATTAAATAAACTCTGTCATATAAAGTTCTAAAATAGTTCATTTTTGTTGTGAGAGTGGTCATCTTATTTTTAATAATTCCTCAAGGTTGTTCAATTTTTAAAATACCACTAACTAATATTTAAAGGCATTCAACCTTTAAGATTATCTAGGAATTCTTCACAAATTAAAATATCTGCATTTTTTTCAAGTAAGCAGCAAACCTTTGAAGAATGAATTATACTATGTTCATGAGTGGGAGAAGACGAGTGGGACAAAAAAAATCAATACACAGCATTTGATTTTGCATAGCTTTGCCTTTCTATAACTATAGAAAGCATAGCTGTAAATGTGACTTTACATTTAATAAGATAGTTATCTGTCAGCTGTTCCCTGTAATATTGGGTAATATTGCATTTAATTGTATTCCTCTCAAAGTATGTGAGTCAAACACTATCTAATGTTTAAGAAGATACGAAAATACTTATCATACCTATAAAATACAACAAATGAAAACTCATTCAAAATATTATTACCTGCTCATTCCTACCAAAAGCTGTCAAAATAATTTCTTATAATTCCACTAGCTGAAAAACTGATTGCCTTGAACAAAGGTGCATTTTTAAAACATGATATCATATACTAATTTGGTAAATGTGGAACACTGAAGTATTGAAAAGTTGTATGGATTCAGGCTAGATGAAGAGTACTTTCTCGACTTTCTCCTCAAAGAGTGTTGAGTTTGAAAGGGAAATGGAAGGAGAATCAGATTTAGCTACAAATGACAGATCTCAAGAGTCTAATCAGTGCTTTCCTTCCAGTTTTGTAGGTTGTATCTAATATAAACAGAAGAAACCTTATCCAAAAATATTTCCTATTTCAAATCACTATATTCCCTGAAAATGCTCTGTGGGGAATCAAAGTTCTCCTTAACAACTGGAGCTACATTGAAAGTGTAGGTTAAGTGGGGGAAACTGTGGCATCTGGGATGCCTTTATTTTGGTTCATATAATCCATTGACAAAGTAAAATTATTGTTCTAAAGCTGAGGGTCTGACTCAAGGTGGAATAATAGAAAGTACCAGAAGAGCTGGATGTTTCCTTCATTCTCCATAGCTTTAAAGGCCCTATCCTTGAGGAAATATTAGATCCTTGAAAAAGAAGCGAAGCTGCTTTTACTTTTATAGCAACATGAAAGAGGGTAAGGAAAGGAAACCAGGTACAGAGGAATAGACGAGGAGTCAGAAGGGGAGGGGGGAGAAAGCTGAAAATGTTACCCTATATCAAAGGATGCATCTCTCTCTCTAATGAAGATGTGGTTCCTATGAATGAATGTTGGGTTTTATTATCCTGATATTATGAATGCAAGAAGGCTTCACAACAGCATCAACTTTCAGAATTCCTACCTAAACGCACTGCGTTCTGGGAACTGATCCGCCAACTTTGAAGACAGATTTGAAAAAGCTAAATTACACATAAAACATTACCTTTCCATAGGAGCCTTGTCCCAATACTTTCAGGAGCTCAAATTGAGAGGGATCTGCTTTTTCGAAACCTTCTTTGACATGGTGACTGATGTCTATCTCCTTTACGATGCTTTCTTCCTGTGAATGAAAAAATAAACCAAGGCATAAAAATAAACCAAATAAACCATCCACAACCTGGATAAAACTTATTACATCACTTATTCCAACTGCTATTCTTCTATTCATTTTTCACTTTAAGGCTAAGCATTATACTTATGTGAAGCTATTAGTTCCATCCATCTTTGTGCACAAATCTTTTCATTTCATATGTTAAACATATTGAACTTGACCGTGATTTACTTTCATCTATGAAATATGTTGATTTATTACTAAATTTTATGGTTTTGGTTTTTTTTGTTTTTTGTTTTTTGTTTTAGTTTTTTATGGGTTTTTTAATGGGTTTTATCGATGGGTTTTTAATGGGTTTTTTAATGGGTTTTATTATTTGCTAAATTTTAATTGCGGCCAAATTGAATAAGTTTTTTAGTGGTATTTTAATAGTATTTATTTTGTAATAGGACTGTTTATTTTATCTGGCTGTAAACCGCCCTGAGTCCTTCGGGAGAAGGGCGGTATAAAAATTTAAATAATAAATAAATAAAATAAATAAATAAATTAAAAGAAAAGTAAGCCTGTAAATCCAAACACAGAAGTCAGTTCATAAAGCTGCTAGGCCTGAATAACCTATTTTATTAAAAATCTTGGATTTTTTTTTTCAAGGTAGGGGAAAACAAAGGACAGATATTATTGTCATCAGATTTAGGGGTTAATTAGTAGTTACACCCTAGAAGCAATTATTTTGGAAATAACGCGGAAATAATGTGACTAAATTTCAGCTAATAAGTGCAGAATATTTAGTTCCCTTGGTCAGCCACATAATAAGAGCAATTCATTACAGTTGATATGTCATATTTCATCAAGAACCCAGAGTCCTTATACTCTAATTGTAGGTAAGATCTGTTAAGTCTAGTAGGCTGAATTACAGCTAATAAAAACTATAGCAAGAACTCCCTCCAGTTAGTTCAGAAGAATACTTGACAAAATTTATATACAGATGTCCCCAGTTCAGAGGGGTTCGAAAGAACTTTTCACCTCAGTGCTAACTCAGCATTGTAAGCAACCTTACATTTCACCTCAGCTGTAACATCTGGCTGAACTTTCTTCCTTTATGCCATCTTTAGAATTCTTAATGTATCTGTTTTATATATTCCAACTGGATCCAATATAGGTCAAGAGATGCCTAATATATTATAAAGTTATATTATAATATTATAATATATATATATATAATATTATATTATAAAGTTGAATATATATGATACTTTAATCCTTGCTTTTTATGAAAGGGTCTAAAATGAAGATAAATTGCTATTAATTATGAGCACATAGAGCTATAAATTCATTAGTACAAGGAACATGGTCACCAAAAGCCAGAATGACGTTATTCTTATATAGACAAAGAAAATAGATTTTTCTCAGGAGAAAAGCTGAACAATAACTAATGATGTATTCCTTAATGAGTAGCACTGAATAATACCTGCCAGCCTTACATCTTATTAAGTCTTTTTGTTCTACATAAAGTGTTGTTATTGTTACATGTCACATAACTTAAATTATCTGGTTAAATGATCCAGACTGTCCTTTATGAATCTATGATTGAGATCACAGCTAGCCTAAATACTTTGCAGATCTGGAAAAGGTGAAGAATATCTCTACTCAGGGCAACAAGGTGTCTTGGATTAGCTTTTATAAATAGTCCCTTTATATATATATATATATCTAAACAATTACTGGAGAGTTTTTTTTAATAAAAAAAGGGTATAATGAATTCCATTTACAAAGGACAGAACATACATTATTGCTGAATTCTTCTTTGTTATAATCCTGTCTCCAGAAATGAACTCAAAGTCATATTAAAAATGTCTTTACTGTTATTCTTGAGATTGGCAAAGCAACTAGAAAAACAGATATAAGCTAAATCACAACGTTTTAAATCAAAGATTGTTTGGTAAATTTGTTGAATAGCCCACGGGAACCTGGTTTCAATATTACTATTAAACTACAGCCCACATATTATGCTCAGGCAAAAACATACATACATTACATGGATCCTTCTCACTCTTTTCTTAATTAGCCTTTTTTCTTCTTTTTTAAAATCATGTTTATTATTTAGTTTTCTTCACTGTGCAACCATTTTTTTCTGATGATATTGTAGGGAATTTTAATATTACAAATAAAACACAAAACCAAAAAGAAACAAGTCATATTATGGCTGGGTATAATGTGTGAATCTGATCCAAGGCTGCCTAAATTGGTTTCAGGATATAAAGTACGGTAAAAGTGAGAGAAGCACCATAATGAACTCTTTGAAGTACTCTGAATATGCAATCCGTTTTAACTCTGCTTGATTGTTTTAAGTTCTGCTTGCATCCAGGCTGAGCAAAGATCAAATTTTTATGCAGTGCTAGAACAATAATCCACCCAGGTTCTAAAAACCTGCTTTGATTACAATTTACTCAGGCAAGTTTTCTTAACCAAATGTTTTCAATTCTGTGGAACTATCCTCTCACTATCTCTAGCCAAGGCAAATATACCAAATAAAAAGTATGAAAATAAATGTTCAGATGTGCTGAGGATGATGGGAATTAAAATCTAATGTATTTCCAGGATTCTAAATTGAAGAAAAGGTTTTAAATAAATTTCCATTTTTTTGTTCAGCTCAAATAGGACCCTGCTTTTATGTAGGATAAGTAGAGCAAAAGCTTTTGAACAACTTCTGATTAGTAAGGGAAAAAAAGGGGGGAAATGCAGGAGCCGTAGAAGCCTAGAATCAGTGAAGTCACAAGATCTATGCATAAAATCTACATTTAAGGCCAGAGGAGCCTAACTTAATGGCTGTTAGCTTCAACTGGGCAATTGAATATCTTTTTAACATATGATCCTTCTGATCTTTTGAAAGGCATTAAACACTTGGATGTTTCCTCAGATACTCGGGCTGCAAAGTTAAACTACTTTTGTTGATGGATTTGTCTGTGATCTGAATTAAAATGGGGCTGTTTTGGGGTCTGGACAAATGTTACTACCAAATTACCTCTTGGTGTGACCGGAACAATCTGGAACTGAACACACTCAAAAACAAAGAAATGGTGGTAGACTTTAGGAGAAACCCTTCGATATTTCCACCTCTTACAATACTAGACAACACAGTATCAACAGTAGAGATCTTCAAATTTCTAGGTTCTACCATATCACAAGATCTAAAACGGATAGCTAACATCAAAAACATCATCAAAAAAGCACAACAAAGAATGTTCTTTCTGTGCCAACTCAGAAAGCTCAAATTGCCCAAGGAGCTGCTGATACAGTTCTACAGAGGAATTATTGAGTCTGTCATCTGCACCTCTATAACTGTCTGGTTCGGTTCTGCAACCCAACAAGACAGACACAGACTTCAGAGGATAATTAAAACAGCAGAAAAAACAATTGCTACCAACCTGCCTTCCATTGAGGACCTGTATACTGCACGAGTCAAAAAGAGGGCTGAGAAAATATTTACAGACCCCTCACATCCTGGACATAAACTGTTTCAACTCCTACCCTCAAAACGACGCTACAGAGCACCGTACACCAGAACAACTAGACACAAGAATAGTTTCTTCCCAAACACCATCACTCGCTAAACAAATAATTCCCTCAACACTGTCAAACTATTTACTAAATCTGCACTACTATTAATCTTCTCATCGTTCCCATCACCATCTCCTTCCACTTATGACTGTATGACTGTAACTTTGTTGCTTGTACCCTTATGATTTATATTGATATTGTTTCCTGATTGCTTATTTGTACCCTATGACTATCATTAAGTGTTGTACCTTAGAATTCTTGATGAATGTATCTTTTCTTTTATGTACACTAAGAGCATATGCACCAAGACAAATTGTTTTTTGCAATCACACTTGGCCAATAAAAATTCTATTCTATTTTATTCTATTTAAATCTATTTTCTTCTCACTTTATTCAATGTCATTTTTACCTGTAAGAGTTTTTTTGTTAATTTAAATTAATCTCACCAGTAAGCAAGAGGTACATGTCTTGACTTGACTAATTTGGATGCTGTCGTTATTTAAACCAAAAAATAAAATCTCTTGGGATTATATTTTAACTGAATAATTTTACTTCCTTGTATGATGAAAGAGTATTTTATTTTGTCTTTGAATAAAGATTTGAATAAATGTTATCTGGCCATTTCTTTAAGAAGGTAAACATGAAGCTCAGAGTTGGAGAGGGAAAAAAAAAAGAAAAGGCAGCTGGTGGCTGGCCAGAGTAGAAAGCAGGAAAGGAGGAGGAGATAATTCTATAATTAAAACAAAGAAAAGAAACCTGCAGCCCCTTTTGACATTCTATAATTAAAGATAGCTTTGGTTGTTATATTTCTTTAAGGAGAAACAACTTATGTCATTTCATTTCATATCATTTCACAAAACAAAACGTTTGATTGTTCATTTTTAACTTATCTTCTGAATAAACAGGGGAGTAATATAATAACTCCCCTATTTATTCAGGGGAGTTTATCTCAAATCCAAATCCTACAATACCAGGAAAAAGAACAGGCACGATCAATGAGGCAAGGCAAGCAGTTATCAGTTCCCCACAAAAGGTTTGCAATAAATTAGGTCATCTCCATCTACCAGAACTCCACCACAGCCAGTCCTATGACAGAATAAAAAAGCAGAAAATGTGGGTGTGGGGATAGTCATCTATTTCTACTGGTCAGTCTCCCTTTTTTATTTTGACTTTTATGGTGGGCAGTGTGTAAAGAATTGTCATGCACCAAAAATGGCTAGGAAGAAATAGAAAACAGTAAATTTGCAATAATGGCAAGTATCTGTAGCTTGGGTGTAGGATGAGGGTTAAGGTTCATTCTCCGAGCTGGTGGGTTGGTTTCCAAACGTTTCATTACCAGGCTAAGTAACACGGCTAGGTAACCAACTCACCAGGCTAGATAACACGGCTAGGTAACCAACCCAAAAACTTGCAGGATGAACCTTCACCCTCAAACAAGTAAATAACTGCAGTTGCATCCAGTGCTTTGATTCTGAAAGCAACTAACATGTTGCTCAAATATATTTAAAAGTGGAAAATGTCCATCTATATCAGGAGTGTCAAACTCATATTGTCTTTATGTAACGAATTGGGACTTTTTCCCTCTTTGCTTAACCGGGCATGGCCAGCGCATGACACATCCGGCCTGCAGGCCACAAGTTTGACAGCCCTGATCTATATTATAGGTAATCCTCAATTTACAACCATGTGTTTAATGTCCATTCAAAGTTACAATGGCACTGAAAAAAAGACTTATGGCCAGTGGTGGGTTTCAAAATTTTTTACTACTGGTTCTGTGGGTGTGGCTTGGTGGGCGTGGCAGGGGAAGGATACTGTAAAATCTCCATTCCCACCCCACTCCAGGGGAAGATTACTGTAAAATCCCCATTTCCTCTCGATCAGCTGGGATTTAGGAGGCAGAGAATAGATGGGGGTGGGGCCAGTCAGAATTTTTACTACCGGTTCTCCAAACTACTCAAAATTTTCACTACTGGTTCTCCAGACGGGTCAGAACCTGCTGAAACCCACCTCTGCTTACGACCCTTGCAGCATCCCCACGGACATGTAATAAAATCTGGATGCTTGGCAGATAATTCATATTTATGACAGTTGCAGTGTCCTGGGGTCATGTGATCACCTTTTTTTAACCTTCTGACAAGCAAAGTCAACAGGGAAGCCAGATTCATTTAACAGCCGTGTTACTAATTTAACAATTGCAGTGATTCACTTAACAAACGTGGTAAAATGGGGCAAAACTCATTTAATGTTTTGCTTAGCAACAGATATGTTGGCCTCAATTGTGGTTGTAAATCAGAGGTATCAAACTGGCAGCCCACGACCCGGATGCATCACACACAGGCCACGCATACCTCAGCTCTGCAAAGGGAAAAACGTCACGTTATGTTGTGTGACAGCAATGTGACATGGCGAGTTTTACACCCATGTTGTAAATTAAGAACTATCTGTAGTGCTACCATCTTTTAAGCTTACAAATGGGCTTACCAAGGTACTGTACACTACAGGAGACATCAGAAATGAAGGGGAAGGATAGTAAATACTTTGTCCAGCATCATTTCATCCCTGATGTTGAGTCTGGCTTTATGATGGATGGATTTACATGTCATGGTAAGAGGCATAGGTTGACTAATACATGTGCCATCAACTTACTGTGGCCTCATATAGCTCTATTGCATAGTCAATGGCTTTCCTGGGGTAAAATGAGTCATTCAAACTTAAACTCACCGTTATTTTTGATTAGTATTCACTGGAATTTGAAACCAAGGTTAAATATTACTTTGAATTTAGCATGCTATATGAACCCCAAAAAACCGATGGTTTAATGAACACATGGTATTTTTTAAAAAATATATTGCCTAATGTGGTACCTGAACCAAATCATTGGGTTTTATTTCCTAAACTCCAATAAATTGAAGACTGTTCCATGATAAGTGTTTTCTGAGTCAGATGTCTTTTTTCCACTCTTCACATGTCAGAATAGAGATTGAGAAGACAATAAGGAGGAATTCACTGGAGCAATGCTATTCTACAAAAATGGGCATCAATTCCTCCGAACAGCAGCTGAAAAACGTCAGCTGTGACAGAAGACATTGGGAAGGTGCAAATCTGCGTCTTCCAGAAACTGCTTCAGCAGAGAGGTTGTGACCTGAATTCCAGTGGCTCGAAGTCATTAACAGCATCAGAGACCACAGGAAAAACAGCTTCAGCTCTTGCCAATTGTATATAAAATGAGACAGATTTGCAAATGCAAAAAGTAGGATTCCATTAATAACTAGTGCGCAGGAAGCTCAGAGCTAGTGCTTTGGGGGCTGAGGTCTAACTACTCAAGATAGTTTCAAGATACTTATGTAACCCACTTTATATAGCTGTTGTTTATAGATCCATTTAGCTTCTTGCCTTATATAATAATTTCGTCAGTGCACAGATACTTATTTTATAACTTCCTATCACAAACTGTACCATCTTGTACAATGAGAACCCAGCGTAGAGATGTTTTTTTATATATATTGGTCAAAGTAGACAAGTTATAGAAAAACTGTGACACTGGATTTCAGAAAAAAACTTAGTAGTATTATTGTCTGAAAGATTATGTCTTTCTCTCCCCATTCTGCTCTGCCTTAACAGTTCAAAGTCACATTACTAAAAAGAGAAGTGCTTCATGCATTCTGAAAGTAATGGCTTAAGGAGTTTAATTTAGCACTTGGCAATAATTATTCAAGCAGTGAGACTATTATATTCAATTGCAATCTTATTCCTGGAAGTAAAATCTACCAGACTCAATAGAATTTTCTTCTGAGTAAACAGAGGTAGTCCTTGACTTAACAACCACAATTAGGATCAGAATTTCCATTGCTAAGCACAGTGGTCATTAAGTGAATCATAGAAGCATGGAGTTAGATGCAGAGGAAATGGGATACTTATGAAGAGATAAGGTCAAGACTCAGTGAATGATGAATGAATGCAGATGAAGCACCAAAGGGAGTAGCAAGTATGCAAGAAATAAGTTGAGATGAATTGACCATATTGAAACAAGGGATGAGGACAGAATCATAAAATTGAATATATGAAGAAGTTGAATGAGTCAAGTGAAAGGAAGAGTCAAAAAAAACAATCACGGTTGTTCAGATTTAGACAGAATTGATAAAATCTCAAAAAGAGGAATGTTGTGCTGAAAGCAAGAATGATTTGCAAATTTAGAATAGTATAAAGAGGAATAATTGGTATAAGCTAGATCTAGCCAGATTTCCTTTGGGTTTGTTTTCTGGGTTTTGCTGTTTGCTCACATTTTTGTTTTTTTAGTTTATTATGGTTTAGCAATGACATTTCTCATTGTGTCAGCAGGTTTTTTTGTAAATCATTCTTTAGTTTCTGGATCACTTAAAGAAAACTGAACAAAGAGGTTTTGAAAAAAGAACTGCTCCTTAAGGAAGAATAGAGCAACAGCAAAAGGATATAACACTTGGGAATGCTTCCAGATGCCCATTTCTTTATCCAAAGCCTACAAATGTCATGGAAAACACAATCAGGCTAGTATTTTAATTTCTGTATTTCCATTACTATCCTGACCCATGGATTTTTTTTTTAAAAAAAAGGCTGGAATATTTGTTGCTAAAACTATTGATCAATGAATGTTCTTGCAGCCTTCCAAGTCCACCAATCAATTTTGTGCTTTTGCCACCCCATTTGTTCTTTTACAGATTGTTCTTTTGCTGAAGAACAAAAGGCAGGGAATGAATCAGTGTATGGAGGTGGTGGAAGCAAGGATGAATTGCAAGGACAGAAAGATATGAAAAAGCCTAACGGATAAACTGATGTGCTACTGTATATTCCTCTTTCTTTGGCTTATCACAAATTGAGGTAAGTAAAATAATACACGTGATGGTTTAAACCAGGGGTCTCCAACCTTGGTCCCTTTAAGACTTGTGGACTTCAACTCCCAGAGTTCCTCAGCCAGCTGGCTGAGGGACTCTGGGAGTTGAAGTCCACAAGTCTTAAAGGGACCAAGGTTGGAGACCCCTGGTTTAAACTGCTTTCATTCCAATGTATGACCATTAAAGTCAAGGTTGTCCTGAAAGTACATTAAGTCTAAAATCTAAAATCACCTAAGTACATCTCTGCGTCTGTGCTCTTAACCACTCAGTTAAATTATTTCTACTTCCTCTTTCATCCACATTATGTCCATCAATGTAAATGTGTACTGTACATAAAAGCTAGTGAACATAACTGCTGTTTCCGTTTGTCAGAAATACCATATCTTTAAAGGCATTCCATTCTGTGAAATTTGTTGCTTCAAACTTTTTTTTTAACCTTACAAAAAACTCTGAATTGCAGCCTGCTTGGATAAATTCAGGGATATTTTTCAGCTACTTATCAATTATGGATTTCTTTGAGAATTTGTAAAAATAATAAGTAAATGAAATAAAATAAATATAATTCCTCCAGCAGGCAGAAGTGATGGAGTGGATAGAGACACCGACTGTTGTGACTGTATCTCTTCATACATCAGAGAGAGCATCCCAATGGAAATGAAATAGTGAAGTACCCAGTAAATATAATTATTTTCTGTCATGGATATAGCTGAAATAATTAAAAACAAAAGTAAGTCCATCGTTGTTGTTTGCAGCATATTTACCTAAATGCAACGAGATGGAATTATTATGAGTAAACATGGCAGGACTGGGACACCAGAAAGTTGTTCCTCTTTCCCATTTGTGTATAAAATCTAAAGAATTTCTTACTGTATCTGTATCTAGATCAGAGGTCTCCAACCTTAGTAACTTTAAGGTTTGTGGACTTCAACTCCCAGAGTTCCTCAGCCAGCAAAGCTGGCTGAGGAACTCTGGGAATTGAAGTCCACAAGCCTTAAAGTTACTAAGGTTGGAGACCCCTGGTCTAGATGAATATTAACGCCAGCACAATGGCATTCAAATACAATGAAATGTTCCATGATGTTGGTCTCTCATTCTAAATATCTTCATGTTACAATTGCTCTGGTGAGATGGCCAGAATAAATTGACTTAAATCAACATCCATTTCCATTCAGACTCACATTGTCCTTGCCAGCTAAATTACCCAATTAATCAGCTATCTGTATAGTACTCTACCTTGACTTGAACTCTGTATTTTTTTGGGAAAGTTTGTGTTCAGTGAACCTATTATGCATTAACTCTTTAGTAATCTTAATGTAGTACCCTGCACTAAATATTCACCTACAGAAAAAGAAATGAAGTTCAGTCAAGATCAGCAACAGACCTATATGAACAAGGGAGAATAAATAATTAGTTCTGAAGTTAGGAAGAATCAATGAGGGAGAATTTATCAGCAAGGCACAAGAAAAAGAAAGATCACTGAAAGGAATTGGCTGTGTCAAACCTACAAGTCCAACAGCCCTTTGATTTTTTATGACAGCATCATTTGATTTGTAGCCTAATAATTAGGAATTTACAGTATTTTCTGGAAAAAAAATCAGGCATGGGATTCAAGACTGGCATCTGACAAAAGCTGACCTTTGAACGAACATTCAGCATGTTAAACAACATGCTTAGAGCAGACACAGATAGAAAAGAAGGAGGGGAGAACAACTTATTCTTTACTGCTTAAAATTGGTTTAACATACTTATCACTGGTATCCTCCAGATATGTTGAATTTCTCCTCTTGTCACTTCTCTGCTGACTAGGAATTATTGAAGTTGAATCCCATTTTGGGAAGTCAAAGTTTGAGAAGGAGGATCTAATTCAGGGCTGAAATCCAGCAGGTTATGGAGAACCGGTACTGGAAATTTTGAGTAGTTCAGAGAACCGGAAAATACCACCTCTGGCTGGCCCCAGAGTGGGGTGGGAATGGAGATTTTGCAATATCCTTCCCCTGCCATGCCCACCAAGCCATGCCCATAGAACCGGTAGTAAAAAAAAATGGATTTCACCACTGATCTAATTGCTGGTCCCTACTCAATATTCTAATAACTTTTTAAAAGAAATGTTTTGCATGGAAAACTATCCCAAATACATGGAATAAACATCTCATACTTTTAATTATAGTAAAAGCAGGTGCTTCTTAAATAATGTTTGCTGATGATAGCACACGAGTGGAAAATGTCAAATATATGCCAAAGTGACAGATTTAAAGTGAGAAGGGTGTCACTGTCTCAGGCAGCTTAATCAACAACGAAACAATAATTATCTCTTCTTAATCATCCAGACCTGTCTGTCACCTCTTCTTTAACTGTGAGGAGTTGAGATACTTGCGTCTCTTAAAATTTTGCAATGGAAAGGAAGACAATATTCACTTGGCAGGTTAAAGATCTGCCTGAACTCTGTACATCTTATGGAAGAAGAGGACCTTGTAAATTTTAGTAAACATATTTGAGTGATATTTGAGGTTTAATTTGGTCTCTATAGAGACTTTTTCTGAGTTAGCCATTTAGACAAGTGTGAGCAAAGAATTCCCTATAAAGGAATCATATTTAGCTCAGAAGTCTGCAGCTGCTGACCTACTAATCTAGAATAACTTTTCATTTGTTTTCTCTTAGTCTTTTCAGGAAACTATTATATTCTGACCATTAAAACCAAATTATATAAAAGTTATTAATTAGGAAGGGCAAGGTTTTTAACCTTATCATAGGAGATAAAAGGAGCAGTCATATATGTCAGATCTGAGATGCTGCCAATTTCCTATCAATGGATGGAAAGATAATTTAATCCATCAGCAGGAAGAGATAGCAGACCTTTTTCCCTATTTTTATATTTCACTAAAAGTTGTTTCTCCTCATCTAATAATTTTCCAAAGGGAAGTTATGAGTACTGGGAAAAGACAAAAGTCTGTAAAGAAGTATGTCTACAGCGTACGCCCCTCTCCCATGCTACGTTTTTAACTGCTCTCCTGCCATTATATTTGCAAACCAGTACATCCTGCATTGTGGCAAATTATGACTCCATGAATTCTGCCCTGATTCTGAAATACAAATTACAAGACATGCTCCAGATTCATCATGTTAACAATATGCAACTGTAGGGATAACGTGATTTTTTTTAAAAAAAAGTTAAATCTCTTATGGCCCTTCGTTAACTCCTCGTGGAATGTTCCCCCTTATCCTCACTTAATGTGATAAAGGGACTATGGGATCACTCTGACCAGTGACTTAGCTAGCATACTTAATACCAGGAGAAGATCCCTTTTTAACATCCTCCTCCACTGCTGAGAGCCAACTTAGTGTAGTAGCTGAAGCATCTAGCTAGAAACTAGGAGACTGTGAGTTTTAATTCCACCTTAGGCACGGTCAGCAGTGTGACCTCAAGCTCGCCCCTTCCTTCAGCCCTAAAGAAAGGAATTGGCAAGCCACTTTTTAAAAAAAGCTGCTAAGAAAACTACAGGGGACTGTCACCAAGACCCAAAACAGATTTGAAAACACTTTTATTTTCTTCATTGCTGATGTGCGATGCTGCATTACCGACAGCCAAACAGTTGTTTGCTGCATGGGCAGCCAACTCCACACTCACCAACAGCCTCTTCATCGTCTTAGGTAACATCCTCCTTACTGCCTGCATCCAAAGTAGACCCCACTCCCTTTGCTACATTACCGGTGCTAGCCTAGATCAGTAAAAAGAATCCAGCACATAGTCTCATAATTCTAAAATTAAGTGGTAGGTCTTACTAGTCACATTTTCTTTCCTATTTGCCTCTACTTAAAAGCATGGCTCCTTGGGTGTGGGTGTGAATTTGACTGACTCTACAACTCAGATGCATGAGAAGTTTTCTTAGCTTTGATGGCAACTACCCTCATTCTCAGAAGTTACTCCTGAGACTTGGTTGTATCTCCTGCAGCTCCTTCTGAGTGCTTTGGAAGGGGCTACAAAGGGAAAGAGAGAATTGCTCTCTCCTGCTTGCTTTCGTTTGATGGGACTGTTTCCATTAGCACAAAAGTGAGTCTCACCTTTGCCCTTCTAAAGTAATTTTACATTTAACTTACATGACTCATTCTGCTTTCCTATAAAACTATGTGTCCACAAAAATCCTCCTTCCCATTTAAGTATATTTCATAACTCAAAAATAGACTTAAGGGCAGTGCTGCCTTTCTTGACAAGTCAAACAGCAGATTTAAACAGACTCCATCCATTTCCAAAAGTAAATGTCACACAATCAATGTACCACTTCTCCAGTTATAAATGATATTGAGGGTGCCGTGTCAGAGAAATTGTTCTAGACATTTCAGGAAAGCTAATATCCTTAACCACTTCCCAAATTCCCCCTTTGCATTTCCAGTTCACATTTGACAAAGACTTAGTATTTGCATAATGACAAAAAAATCTCTGATGAAGGCCCAGTTCCCCACTGTGGAATGATTCAGATTCAGAGCAAGCATGACGAAGCTGCCTTTTGTTCCTTCCTCTTTCAAATGAGAAGGATAACATCCACTTCTGAATTGTGATAAATGCAGAAGGAAACCTGAAGGGATACGGTGAATGAATTGCACACATATGCAATGCACCTCAATGCAGAGGTGTTCTGTAGGTATTTGATTGTTCAGACAGTACAGAATACAGCCCACATAAGTGAACCAGATATGTCTAGACACAACTTCTATGAGACACCTTCCCACTTCAGCATCTTCAGCAGGACATGGAGGGTCTCTGCATTTGGAAGGGTAAAGAGTTAGTGGCACAGCCCCACTGAAGGTTCCTAGACAAGGTATCAGAGGTCTAAGCCTGAACTGGGACCCTGACTGCCAGTGTCTGTACAGCCAGGTGGGAAGAGAGCCCCTGCCTCAAGTATATGAAGCCATCTCCTGAATGGGTGGTTCTGCTCATGAAATAGTTGTTGCCTAATTTGATAATAGGTAAAGGTAAAGGTTCCGCTCGCACATATGTGCTACTCATTCCTGACTCTAGGGGGCGGTGCTCATCTCCTTTTCAAAGCTGAAGAGCCAGCGCTGTCCAAAGACGTGGTCATGTGGCCAGCATGACTAAACGCCAAAGGTGCACGGAACGCTGTTATCTATTGTAGGAATTTAGCACCCACCCCACTCCTAAAAGAATGAAATATTTTAGAAAATATTTAAAAAGGCAGAATATATTTCCCTGGATGAGAAATGGAGAAACATGTTTTAAAGACAAAGCAGCTTCCTGACTCCCCTCCCACCTTTGTCAATGGGTCAAAGGTAGAAACTCATTCTCCCCACCTTTGTCAATGGGCACTTAAGGCTTCAGCCAAACTCACTCAATCCCCCCACCTTTGTCAATGGACCATCATTTGCAACACAATAGGACTCATCTAGCAACAGAAACTCACCACATGGCAAGGCTCAAGCAAGCTTGAGAGACAATCTACAATGTTAGCTAAGACCCCTAGACCACCTGGGAGTCTGACAGCCAATCAGGATACTCATTCTGTGCCCCAGTTCAAAGCTCAGAAAAAGCATAAAGCCAGGGAGCGCACAGGATCTCACCCCTTTTCTGTTCAGGAACTCAAGCCATGTGATCCTGACCACCATTAAACCATCTTTCCAAGCAGCCTCCATGTTTCCAGTGTCTTTGTCCCCACATGGAACTGAACCCAGATGGATATTTCTTCCAACACTTCCCACCAAAGGTGGTTCCTATTTTTCCACTTGCATTTTTACGTGCTTTCGAACTTCTAGGTTGGCAGAAGCTGGGACAAGGGGTTCAGACCGCTGAATTGCCGACCTTTCAATTGACAAGCTCAGCATCTTAGCCACTGAGCCACCACGTTCCTAATTTGATAATACCTCACCTCAAAAAATATTATAACACACACTTATAATTTAAGTACAGTGAATTTTATGATTACAATGCAATGCACTTAAATAGTGCAGGGCTTTTTAAACTGTGCTTTGCTCCAGGGGAAGAAAATTGCAGGCAGGCTGGGTGTGGGATCCAGGCACTGGGCTCTCCTCCAACAGCCTTTTTCCCTCTAGCAACAGCCACCATTTGCTCTTGAATGCTGCCCAAGGTAAGCCAGCCAGGAGTGAGGCCCTCCTGCCTGCTCCCACCTTCACCCTTTTCCAAGGCTGACTTTTCCTCAGTTTCTTCCTGGTGACATCAAACTGGTGCTGGTACCAAGCCTGCATATCCAGATGTGCAAGACTGATGTCAGCTCCATCAGGTAGACCACACTAAATATTAGACACTGTGCAGACTTAAGCTACCTTTATTGGAACAGTTATAGTAACCGAACCTTGCATATCTGAACATGTTATCTTTCCTTCTCTTTTTTTTAAGAGATGGAGGCAGTCTGAGGTGTTTCCACAAATATTTTATTTTATTTTATTTTATTTTGTCACAACAGTATATATAAGCATAAGCATGAAACAACTATACAACATATAAGCTTATATATAATGAAAGGAAATAATAGGACAGGAACGGTAGGTACTTTTGTGCACTTATGCACGCCTCTTAGGAATGGAGTCAGGTCTATGGTAGACAGTTTTTGCTTAAAGCTTTTAAAGAGTCAGGTAGTGTGTTCCAAGCGTTAACAACTCTGTTACAAAAGTCATATTTTCTGCAATCAAGATTGAAGCGGTTAACATCTATTGTTTGCTCTTGTATTATTGCGATTGAAGCTGAAGTAGTCTTTAGCAGGAAGGACATTGCAATAGATGATTCTGTGTGTTAAACACAGGTCTTGTCGGAGTCGGTCTTGACTTGGGTTCAAGTTTTATTTATTTATTTTACCTTGGCAGCCAATCCTCCCTCTATCCCTTTAAGAACAACTTCTTTTGCTACTACACTAATACACTCAGCAAAAACACTCAGCCTTGTGTGCCCATCCCTCCACACCCTCTTCCCAGGGGTGAAATCCAACAGGTTCTGGAGAACCGGTAGCGGAAATTTTGAGTAGTTCGGAGAACCGGCAAATGCCACCTCTGGCTGGCCCCAGAGTGGGGTGGGAATGGAGATTTTGCAATATCCTTCCCCCAGGAGTGGGGTGGGAATGGGGATTTGGCAGTATCCTTCCCCTGCCACACCCACCAAGCCACACCCAGTAAGCCATACCACGCCCACCAAGCCGGTAATTTAAAAAAAATGAATTTCACCACTTCTCCGAAGAAACAAATTACCTGTGCCTGAAAAGCACTACGGGGTGGTATACAAGTGCTATTGCTATTGAAGCTTATACAGGCAGCTGAGTATCAAGCTTCAAGCCTGAGGGGAGTTTGGGAATAAAACCTGCGGAGGAGAGTAGTCAGGATCAGAGGATACAAAAGGCTCATTGTGGATTGAAGCATTTGTCAGAACAAGCCGACTGTTCCTTGGGCTTTGGGGATTTGACTCTGCCTATTCTTCTTTGTGGGATATGTTTACTGAAACCTGCCTGCTTATTTCTACTACATCTATCCCTTCTATTCATTGCAGGATGGCACAACCGGATCCTTTGGGTCAACAATTCAATTTAGGCCCCTGACTAAGTAAATTCTTCTTATATCTGCCAGGAAGGTCAACTATCTTCTTGTAAAAGCTCTCATTAAATGACCGTATGGGTTTAATTTGCTGCTATATCACAACCTTTCAGAAAATATTTGCTGAGTAATACGCTACTGCACTGCAGACTGACAGAAGACAAGAGAAAAAAAATCTTTAAAACACTGGCCAAGATGAATAACTATTGCTTTGCATAATTAGGTGCCTTAGGTGGAAAACTAATTGATATTATATACTGCAGTATACAACAAACAGTAAATTTAAATCAATATTAACTAGATCTACAAAATATAAAATATTTTTATAAGAAGACACTGAATTTGAGGAACAGAAAACAAATTGGATTATTGTAAGAAATGACTACTTTAGGACATGAAGGATCTGAAGCATTTTCCCTTATTCACAATATTTAGCTGTCTTAGTATTGGTGAAATAAATGCTATTCATATATCTATGCAATGAGATGTTTTTAACGAATAGCCTATATAGTATATACCAATACAGTGTATGTCCTTAATACTATAAATCCTATTAGCAACACTGACTTCCAATATTTTGGGGATTAAGGTACCCAAGGGATTCTGAAAAGTTCATCCTTGAGAAAGGATGTCATGCAGAGATGAACAAATCTCTCTTAAGAACTAGTTTAACTACATAAGCGCTATCTCTGACTTCTTAGAGAAGTCCTGGAACGTACACTCCAGCTTTATTGAATGGGCCGCTTTTTAACACTACTGCATTTTTGGTTGCCTTAACTGATTTCATAACTCCTGGAGCATAAAGATAGAAGAGAGAATTGCTAATATGGTTAGTAAATTATCCAGGTGCAGATTGGCTTGCCTTGTCAGAAAAGCTTGATGTATTCCGCATTGTATTAACAGTGCAGGAAAAAGAAACGCTGGATGAATTACATATAGTGAGTCCGCATTTGAAAGCAAAGTTATTCTCACTCCAAGAAAAAAAACCCAGAGCCAATGCTATATACTTTCCTTATTCAGCCAATCAGTCTTTCTTAGTGAAATAAATGTCTGTACATATTCTCAATCATGATCTGCAATTTAGTATCTTTTCAATGGATTTTTAGATCCGTAAAAATCATTGCTTCTGCTCCAAAGCATGACCTCATTATCACTTATTAGAACATGTTAAAGGAATAGAATATATTGTTTAAAGATCCACCTTATGAAACTAGCTCTTGAAGTACAAATAAATATGTATTATACTCTTAGCATATGATGCTGCACCAAGAGCTCCCCATACTATAGGTGACAACAAGCACCTATATTCAAAACAGATTTATAGCTCTGATCTAAAATGTGTTCAACTGAATGGAATTTCTAGCAATAAAAAACCACCAGGCCCTGTTGTATTACTCACTTTCTATCTTTTCCAGAGAGCCTGCCTTCTAGTTAGAATAGAATAACAGAGTTGGAAGGGACCTTGGAGGTCTTCTAATCCAACCCAGTGGTGGGTTGCTACTGGTTCACCCCGGATTGGGCAAACCGGTACAATGATGGTGGCAGGAGGTTCTGGCCACCCGCCTGGATGCTTCTGCCCATGCAGAAGTTTTGCACGTGTGAGTGCGCACACCCATGAGCAAACCAGTAGTGACGGGTTTTGAAACCTGCCCCTGGTCTAACCCCCTGCTTAGTCAGGAAACCCTACACCACTTCAGACAAGTAGTGTTATCCAACACCTTCTTAAAAATTTCCAGTGTTGGAGCATTCACAACTTCTGCAGGCAAGTCATTCCACTGATTAATTATTCTAACTGTCAGGAAATTTATCCCTAGTTCTAGGTTGCTTCTCTCCTTAATTAGTTTTCACCCATTGCTTCTTGTCCTGCCCTCAGGTGCTTTGGAGAATAGCTTGACTCCCTCTTCTTTGTGGCAGCCTGTGAGATATTGGAACACTGGTATCATGTCACCCCTAGTCCTTCTTTTAATTAAACTAGACATTCCAGCAACAGTTCTTCATATGTTTTAGCCTCCAGTTCCCTAATCATCTTTGTTGCTCTTCTCTGCACTCTTTCTAGAGTCTCCGCATCTTTTTTACATCGTGGCGACCAAAACTGGATGCAGTATTCCAAGTGTGGCCTTACCAAGGCATTATAAAGTGGTATTAACACTTCAGGTGATCTTGATTCTATCCCTCTGTTTATGCAACCTAGAACTGTGTTGGCTTTTTTGCAGCTGCTGCACACTGCTGGCTCATATTTAAATGGTTGTCCACTAGGACTCTAAGATCCCTCTCACAGTTTACTACTATTGAGCAAGGTATCACATATACTGTAGCTGTGCATTTTGTTTTTCTTGTCTAAGTGTAGAACCTTACTTTTTTCACAAAATTTCATTTTGTTAGATAGCGCCCAATGTTCAAGCCTGTTAAGATCCTTTTCTTTCTTAAACCTATCTTCTGGAGTGTTGGCTATTCCTGCCAGCTTGGTGTCATCTGCAAATTTGATAAATTCCCCATCTATCCCCTTGTCCAAGTCATTGATGAAGATGTTGAAGAGTACTGGGCCTAAAACAGAGCCTTGGGATACCCCACTGCATACTTCCCTCCGTGTAAATGCAGTTCCATTGACTACATGTTGAGTGTGGTTGGTCAGCCAGTTACGAATCCATCTGGTGATGATGCTGTCTAACCCACATTTTTCTACTTTATCTACTAGTAGGTTATGGTCTACTTTGTCAAATGCCTTACTGAAGTCCAAGTAAATTATATCAACAGCATTCCTCTGGTCCACTAATTTTGTCTCTTTGTCAAAGAATGCAATAAGATTAGTCTGGCATGATCTGTTTTTGACAAACCCATGTTGGCTTTTGGTTATTACTTTGTTTGCTTCTAGGTGTTTGCTGATTCATTGATTTTTCCAGAATCTTCCCTGGTATTGAGGTCAGGCTGATAGGTCTGTAGTTTCCTGGATCTATTTTTTTTCCCTTTTTTGAAGATGGGAACATCAGCTCTTTTCCAGTCCTCTGGCAGTTCCCCGGTGGTCCAGGATTTTTGAAAGATATAGTTCAATGCAGTGGTGAAATCCAAATTTTTTTTAGTACCGGTTCTGTGGGCGTGGTTTGGTGGGTGTGGCAGGGGAAGGATATTGCAAAATCTCCATTCCCACCCCACTCCTGGGGGAAGGATACTGCAAAATCCCCATTCCCTCCCCACTCCTGGGACCAGCCAGAGGTGGTATTTGCCAGTTCTCTGAACTACTCAAAATTTCTGCTACTGGTTCTTCGAACTGCTCAAAATTTCCACTACCAGTTCTCCAGAACCTGTCAGAACCTGCTGGATTTCACCCCTGGTTCAGTGGTTCTGTGATCTCATCTGCCAGTTCCTTCAGAACTTTGGGATGTAATCCATCTGGTCCTGGTGATTTGAACTCGTCTAGGGTAGACAGGTACTCATCATTTTCTTCCCTATTTTGTGTTCCTAATCTGGTTTTTGTGGTGCTGTTTTTGATAGGTTGGTCTATCAAAAAAGGTTTTTTCCCTTTGTGTAAAGACAGATGCAAAAAATGAATTTAGTTCTGCTTTCTCCCTGTTGCTTGTCACCTTCTTGCCACTTTCTCCCAGCAATGGATCAATTGTTTCCTTGACTTTTTTCTTGTTCTTAACATGTTGGAAGAAGTATTTTTTACTTTTGTCACAAACTTTTGTTCATTGTGAACCTTAGCTTTCCTCACTTCATCTTTACAAGCTTGCGCTATTTGATGATATTCTGCCTTAGTTATGTGCCCCTCTTTCCACTTACTGTGGAAAGTAAGTTCCATTTCTAATCGTATTGGTTATGATAACTTTGACAAAACAAGCAATAATTTCCAGGTGGAACTTTCTCAGCTTCTGATATTTAGAAAGAATAGAGCTAAACCTAGCCTTATGTCTGGCAGCCCTCCATACATCCAATTAAATCTAATAAAGAGGGTTGTGCCAGTGTCAGCAGCACTGATAGGCTTGAGTACTTCAGGGGATATTTCATTTTCCTCATTTTATACTGAGTCTGTATTACATCCTACTAGTCTCCAGCAATGGTAGACTAGTCATCCAAATGAATATTAAATATTCATTATAAATCTTTGGAAATTACAGTAATCAATTTATTTATCCCATATCTGAAAGACAGGCATTGTAGTACCCAATAGTTTGTAACTAAAAAAGTATTATTAAAAATACTACCTAAGTTTAATAACAATAGCAATCAACACCCATCATTAAAGTGACGTTATCACTGATTAAATCTGTAGTATCAGAAAAACAGACAAGAAAACCTATTCCAAATTAAATTGGCACTGCTCTAGCCTTAGATTCACGGTTATTTTGTCTCAAAGAGAATAACAGGAAGAAAATTGAACCAAATTGTCCAACAATGAAAATATAGACTCTCTACAAACAGCGATTACTCCAGAGATCTCCCTGTAAGTGAAGGTTTTTATATTAGGAGCTTTATTTATTTGCCTCAGTCTGAATAAATACACATTTATATTAATAAACTATTCAAGCTGTCATACATCAGAACGGTACATAGTGTTAAATACCACTCACTGAATTTTATTACTTAGTTTTGAATAAATGTTGTGGAAGTAAAAAGCAAGTGACACAGACTTCTATCTTCCCCGTGTTATCTTTTCTCCTACATGGAAGGTGGGAAAAGGAATCTCACAATAACAAGGGTGGAGAGAAAGATCTGCAAAGGATATGCAAGATTCCTTTCCTTAATTTGGTGTGATTCTCCATTCCTGTTTAGATTGCATATTCCTGTTTTACATAGTGGATTAATACAGATAGTCCTTGACTTACAACAGTTCACTTAGTGACTGTTCGAAGTTACAACGGCACTGAAAGAAGCGAACTTATGATTTTTCACACTTATGACCGTTGCAGCATCCCCAGGATCACGAGATTTACATTCAGATGCTTGACAACTAACTCAATTTATGACGGTTGCAGTGTGCCAAGGTCAAGTGATCCCCTTCTGCGACCTTCTGACCAACAAAGTCAATAGGGTAGCCAGATTCACTTAACATCCGGGTTACTAATTTCACAACTGTGATGACTCATTTAACAACTGTGGCAGGAAAAGTCGTAAAAGGGGGCAAAATTCACTTAACAAATTCCTCACTTAGCAACAGTGGGCTCCATTGTGGTCGTAAGTTGAGGACTACCTGTACTACATCTACTTTATATTTTCGAAAGTATTTTTTTAATACCGTATGAAATGTTGGACATATTTAGGGAGATAAATAACGAGCAACGTTGTCATCAACTACAGAGTACCAATCATCATTTAATTTGCTTGAACTGAAATACTTAGTTATTTTAAATAATGCAGACTGACTATACTTCACGTTCTTCGGTTATGAGGGGGGGGGCTTTTAGATGAGGCTTTTCATTGTAAAAATTATCTTACTTGATTTCCAGAATTTTAAGAAGGTGGGGGCATGAACATAGTTATCTTCGCATTGCAATTTCCCTGGATTTTTCTTTTTTCTTACAAAATAAAATCCCTAAAAAAAGATGGAATAGCTGCAAAGCATATTTTAATTGTTAGCAATAGGCACTGTCCATCTGAAACATTTTATAGTAATCCTTGCAGCTACCCCCACAACTTCTACAAATCTTGTCACTGCTAGCTCACACCCCTTTTGGAGCATAGCCCTCAGGATGCCACTCAAAGGCTAGACTTGGCCTTAAAACAACTGCATGCCTTTGGTTTAAAAGAACCCATCCCATCATAAGTGATACCAACGTCATTAATGGAATGTAGACAAAATCACTTCTTCTGAGAATTATTGGGAAATTGGCACGGACTAAAATATTAATAGAAATGGTTACGTCAGTTATACAGAAGCAAAGTGAGTCAGCAGCCCTATTCAACAGTTGGGACTCTTCCTTGGCCTGACTTTCCAAAGGTTTGTCCATATATGTTCACTCACATGCACGCTGCACAGATTTATTCAGTAGTGTTTGGAAGCCTTAATCTCAGGCTGACGGTAACTATTTACAGAAGTTCTCTTATGCCAAGATATTTCTGTAAGTTATTTAGAAGTCTCTTACCACACATGATAAAGTAGTCCTAAGATTTTTTTTTAATCCTGAGGGATCAAAACATAAAAAGTGTCACTGAATAAACCTATACAATTATTGTTGCGCACAACCATTCTAGTGGTACATATTTAATACACTGTACAAGACTGAAACAAAATTCAATCCCACCTTACCCAAGGTGACATTTGAACTACAACTTAAGCTGTTGAAGGAAAAGAAACTCTGAGCAGAGCAGAGCAGAATAACAGAGTTGGAAGGGACCTTGGAGGTCTTCTACACCAACCCGCTGATTATGCAGAAAACCCTATATCATTTCAGACAAATGGTTGTCCAATCGCTTCTTAAAAACTTCCAGTGTTGGAGCATTTACAACTTCTGGAGGCAAGTTGTTCCACTGATTAATTGTTCTAACTGTTAGGAAATTTCACTTTAGTTCTTGCTTCTCTCCTTGATTAGTTTCCACCCATTGCTTCTTGTTCTGCCCTCAGGTGCTTTGGAGAATACATTGACTCCATCATCTTTGTGGCAGCCTGTGAGATATTGGAACACTGCTATCATGTCATCCCTAGTCCTTCTTTTCATTAAACTTTATATAATACAATACTGTGTTCCTTTAGTAAAAACTATATGACATTTTCTCTTAAATCATAAATAAGCACTCATGATTGTCTCCGACTGGTGTTCCCTAGCTGAACAAAAATGCTTTGATCTAGCTAAAACACCCTAAAACAGAATGAAAAGGAAAAAGCTGTTCCCTGAATCCTTTAAGCCAAGGGTGGGCAACTATGGCTCCTTTATGACCTGTGGACTTTAACTCCCAGAATTTCTAGTGGCTCAGGAATTCTTGGAATTGATGTCCACAGGTCATAAAAGGGCCCACTTCTGCTTTAAGCTCTTCACATTATTTCCCATGATTTTCCAAAGAATTACCCAAACCTGTAGACATGAAAGGACAGAAACAGAAGAAGAGGAAGAGGCATCATTGTAAATAGCCCTTTTCCCTATTCTTCTGATGGAAATCTCATAAGTCAACCCATTTTTCTGCCAGATATCATAATCAACCAAAGTTTGTCAAGTGTTTTCACCGAATTGGGCAGGCTAAATAGCGGGTTGAGGGGGGGGAAGGGACAGGAAGTAGGTCTTTTTTAGAATCTGTCACTTGATGTGTTCTTTCTCTTGTGCAGCTCTGCCTTTTTTCTGGATGTTGACTTAAAATGCCACTAAAAGCAATCCCTATGGCCATGATGGTGAACCTATGACACACATGCCAGAGGTGAAACGCAGAGCCCTCTGTGGGCACACGCGCTGTCACCATCTGCTTTTCCAGGTTCCGTCGCATGCATGCGCACCGACCAGCAGCTCTTTTCTGAGTTCCGTCACGCACATGTGTGAAGACCAGCTGGTCTGCACACATGTGCACAATGGAACCCAGAGGAGACCTGCTGGCCAGAGTGCATATGCGTGCCAGATCAGCTGTCCAGCACGCATGTGCATGCCAGAACCCAGTAGAGCATCTGGCTACCGTATGCATGCACACCGGCCAGCTGCTCTTTTCCGGGTTCCGGCACACACACGCTCCAATTTTGGCACTCGATGTTGAAAAGGTTCACC
Organism: Ahaetulla prasina; assembly: GCF_028640845.1. Lineage (NCBI taxonomy): Eukaryota > Metazoa > Chordata > Lepidosauria > Squamata > Colubridae > Ahaetulla > Ahaetulla prasina. The sequence continues at coordinate 88,264,487 of NC_080539.1, read as the reverse complement.
CTTACTGTCCTATGGCATGTTCATCAGTGTCCCCTAAAATCATACAAATTAATTAAATGATACCGTGTGTTGTGAATATTAATCAATAGGACTAACATATTACCAAACAACAGATAGCCAGTTAAGACTTCATACAGAGAGAAAAAAAGGCCAACAAGCTCTTCAAAGCTAGTAAATAATTTTTAAAAAATTGGTTTCTGTGTATGAAATTATCCAATCTCCATTAAATGTCATTACATAAGGGCAATCAATCTCACATTAGAGGACAATGGTCTCATGAAGATTCATGAAGACTGGATGCAGCTGAGGCTACATCACTGATGTATCTATGGAGTTCTCTCCTTACATAGATCTGAATTTTGTCTAAGAAAGTAATGCTGTTTACATTACCACACTATAAGACGAAGTAGAAAAAGGTATCACTCTTGGACTGCAGTTCTACAGCTACGTGAACATAAATAAGCTGACACTGACTCAAAGTCCCACTTAATTCTGAAAAAAGTTTATAATGATTCTGAAAGTGTAAATAGATCATACAGTTAGTAGTTAAGGTGTTGGGCTAGGAGAACAGGTTCGAATTCATCCTCAGCCACAGATGATCGTGTGTGATTGTGTGTGTGTGAGAGAGAGAGGGGGGGGAGAGAGAGATTGATTGATTGATTGCTTTTGGGACACTACCTCTTTCTCCGTGTGTGATTGTGTGTGTGTGTGAGAGAGAGAGAGAGAGAGAGAGACACGGAGGGAGGGAGGGAGGGAGAGAGAGATACTGATTGATTGATTTTGGAACACTCCCTCTTTCTCCCCTCCCTCCTTTACATGGCTTTTTTTCTGTAAGAAGGAACAGGAAGGGAGACTGCTATATATACCACATTCAGCTCTTAAGTAGAAGGCAGGATATCAATCTATCAAAACAAACATATAGTTCCTTGTTCCGTGAATCTCCGAGCTTGGTTGCTTGCTTTCAGACATTTCATTATTCAACTAGGCACTTTAACTTCAGGGCAACTTGCCAAATGTTCTATTCATGAATCATATATTAACTACAGACACCGTGTGAGCACAGAAAAAGATGTAGCTGCTTTAAGAAGCTCCAAACTGATGCTACCTGCTAATAGTTGTTTCAAATGACATTTTGGTCTTTGAACCTAACTCTACTATGTACACTTCTAAATTTTGGCAAATCTGCTCCTGTGCAAGGCTGGTGTCCATTACCTCTGTAATGTATCTTTAAATGTTTTGGCGGGAAACAAGCACGTTGCTGATTGGTTGAAGCCGCTGGCTAAACTGTATTTAAGGAGAGGTTTTTCCCCAGCCCCGTGGCTGGGTTCACTGTATATTAAAGAGCTGTTGTCACTACCCTGGTTTCCTGCCTCGTTACTGCCCAGACTTAACACTGGCGACGAAGGTGGGATCTCGAGGCTAAAAGCACCAGGAAAGAGCTGAACGCACTACGAGGACCGAACCCAGCAAAATTCAGGGCGGAACACAGCGATGGCCAGCTACACTCCCGCTACCGCTTGACCCATCCAGGAGAAATGGGGAACGACATGACCCGCTTCAGAGCTTCCTAGAGGCAAACGAACTGCAAGGAGTTCCAGACAACCGAAAAGGGCGATTTCTTGAGCCACTGCGGTCCCGAGGTCATCGACATCGCGAAGCCTGGCAGAGCCAACGCCGTACAATCGGTATCGTGGCAAACTCTGCAGAATCTATTGAAGAACCATTTCGCCAACACCGTCCAAATATACGGCGCTTTTGAATTTGGAGAGCGCAGACAGCAAGAGGGCGAATCCATCAGCGAATACATGGCCGCCCTGAGGAAAGCCTCCAAGGATTGTGGGTACCGAGATTTGGATGAGGAACTGTTAGAGCAACTCATCCGTGGGGTCAGAGACATTCGTTTGCGGAGGCGGCTGCTATCAAAAGCAATCTATCGCTGGCAAACGCCTGGACGAAGCCAGAGCTCATGAGATGTCCACCCAAGCAGCGGAAACCCTACAAAAGCCGCCACACCAATGGCGGCGAAATCAACCCCGTCCACAACGAAGAAATCCAGACCGAATCAGACGGCGAGGATGAGGAAGGAGTTTTTCACCGAGAAGAGCAAAGAAGACCGATGAATGCGGAAGTTGCGGAGGGCAACACCAGCGTCAACAATGCAAGTTCAAGGACGCTACATGTCGGCGGTGCGAGAAGAAGGGGCACCTCGCTCAAGTCTGTCGAGCACCCCAACCTTCCCGCCGAAAATTCAAACCAACCAATCAGAGCGGGATCGGCAAGGCGACCCGCGATTGGTCAAAACAAAAGGGCGCGAAGTCAAATCGAACGACCGTGATAGTGGGTCGTGCAGCAACCCGCGAGAGAAGAAAATCTTCACAAAACCGAAAATCAAGGAGTGCCGTGCCGACTGGAAGTGGACACAGGGTCAGCGATCACAATCATGTCCTGGGACACTTTTATAAAGCTTTGCCGAAAATCGCCAAACGCAAACTGCAAACACAGCGGCTAAAAGTTCAAGACTACCAAGGGAATCGCATCCCTGTTCGAGGGACCACCTCCGTCCGCCGAGTACGGACCACACAAGAAGACCCTGCCCATCACGATAGTCGAAGGGACCCTGCCAAGTTTGTTGGGACTAGACTGGTTCCGTGCGTTGGGCATGGGAGTGACTGGCATCTACAGAAATGACTTTAACCTAAAGGACACACTCATGGACGAATTCGAAGATGTTTTCAAGGACTGCCTGGGCAAGTACAAGGGGACCCCTATTTCCTTCAATTTAGACCCCCAGGTAGCCCCCATACGGTTAAAAGCAAGGAGGGTCCCTTTTGCCCTTAAACCCAAGATTGACAGGGAGATAGACAAACTCATCAGTCAGGGGATACTAGTGCCAGTCGATCACGCAAAGTGGGAGACGCCAATCGTCACCCCAGTGAAACCAGATGGGTCAGTTAGAATCTGCGCTGACTACAAGGCAACGTTAAACAAAGCCTTGCAAAAAAGCGCTTACCCGGTCCCCGTGGTGCAACACTTGCTGCACTCGCTGGGGCAAGGGCACGCTTGCCAAATTAGATTTGGCCCAAGCCTATCAACAACTGCCTGTAGACGCCAACACAGCAAGCCCAGACAATTGTGACTCACAGAGGTGCTTTCAAGTGTACCCGTTACAGTTTGGGGTGAGTGTGGCACCTGGTCTATTTCAAAATTTAATGGAGCGACTTCTGCAAGGGCTCCGGGGTAGTCCCTATTTTGATGATGTATTGGTATCAGATAAAATTTAGAAGAATTGGGGAGCGCTTGAGAAAAGTTTTGGGCATTTTCCGTCAGCCGGTCTAAAGGTTAAAGTGAACAAATGCCAAATAGGGGTAGAACTGAGAGTTCTTGGGCTACAGAATAGACAAGGAAGGAATTCCACCCCACTGAGAGCAAGGTCAAGGCAATAAGAAAGGCTCCAGTGCCCAAAACAAAACAGAGCTACAGGCATTCCTGGGTCTAGTGAACTTTACGCGGTCTTTTAAAAATAAGGCAACCGCTGTTGAGCCGCTACATAAGTTACTGGGAAAGAATACTGTTTGGTCTTGGGGAACGGAAGCTAGGGCTTTCAAGCAGTAAAACCTACTCGAGCGATAGCTTACTGATCCAGTATCATAGCACAATGCCATTGGTATTAGTTTATGCTTCCCTCACGGGTGGGTGCTGTGCTCAGCCACAGGCTTCCAAATGGCACAGAAGCCCCAATAGCCTTCTACTCCAGAACGATGTCCTCGACAGAGAGGAACTATAGTCAGTTGGATAAGGAAGCTCTAGCTATAGTGTCAGGGGTAAAAAGTTTCACGAATACGTTTTGGTAGAGACTTTGAAATTGTTACAGACCACAGACCACTGTTAGGTTACTGGCTGGCGACCGCCCAACGCCTGTGGCACTTTCGCCCGATTGACCCGATGGACTATCTTTTAGCCGCCTACTCCTATAAACTGTGGCATCGCCAGGAAAAGAGTTGGGGCATGCGGACGCATTAAGCAGATGCCCACTGCCAGGGGCGATCGAGACCCCACCCGGGACGCCCATACTGTTAATTGACTCTCTGACTCTGGCCCAGTCACGCCTAAGGAGGTGGCTCGGCCATACCGGGACATTATTTTGAGAACTGTACTTGGTTGGGCACAAGAGGGTGGCTGCGCCGGGCTAGCTTTTAAAGAGTTTGTAAAGAAACGTGGGGAACTTCGGCTCAAGGGGTGCCTGCTATGGGGGATCGAGTGGTGATCCCAGAGAAATTGAGGAAAAGGGTGTTGGATCTCCTCCACGAGGGTCACCCAGGGATCTTGGAATTGATGTCCACAGGTCATAAAAGGGCCATCATTGCCCACTTCTGCTTTAAGCTCTTCACATTATTTCCCATGATTTTCCAAAGAATTACCCAAACCTGTAGACATGAAAGGACAGAAACAGAAGAAGAGGAAGAGGCATCATTGTAAATAGCCCTTTTCCCTATTCTTCTGATGGAAATCTCATAAGTCAACCCATTTTTCTGCCAGATATCATAATCAACCAAAGTTTGTCAAGTGTTTTCACCAAATTGGGCAGGCTAAATAGCGGGTTGAGGGGGGGGAAGGGACAGGAAGTAGGTCTTTTTTAGAATCTGTCACTTGATGTGTTCTTTCTCTTGTGCAGCTCTGCCTTTTTTCTGGATGTTGACTTAAAATGCCACTAAAAGCAATCCCTATGGCCATGATGGTGAACCTATGACACACATGCCAGAGGTGGAACGCAGAGCCCTCTGTGGGCACACGCGCTGTCACCATCTGCTTTTCCAGGTTCCGTCGCATGCATGCGCACCGACCAGCAGCTCTTTTCTGAGTTCCGTCACGCACATGTGTGAAGACCAGCTGGTCTGCACACATGTGCACAATGGAACCCAGAGGAGACCTGCTGGCCAGAGTGCATATGCGTGCCAGATCAGCTGTCCAGCACGCATGTGCATGCCAGAACCCGGTAGAGCATCTGGCTACCGTATGCATGCACACCGGCCAGCTGCTCTTTTCCGGGTTCCGGCACACACACGCTCCAATTTTGGCACTCGATGTTGAAAAGGTTCACCCTTACTGTCCTATGGCATGTTCATCAGTGTCCCCTAAAATCATACAAATTAATTAAATGATACCGTGTGTTGTGAATATTAATCAATAGGACTAACATATTACCAAACAACAGATAGCCAGTTAAGACTTCATACAGAGAGGGAAAAAAGGCCAACAAGCTCTTCAAAGCTAGTAAATAATTTTTAAAAAATTGGTTTCTGTGTATGAAATTATCCAATCTCCATTAAATGTCATTACATAAGGGCAATCAATCTCACATTAGAGGACAATGGTCTCATGAAGATTCATGAAGACTGGATGCAGCTGAGGCTACATCACTGATGTATCTATGGAGTTCTCTCCTTACATAGATCTGAATTTTGTCTAAGAAAGTAATGCTGTTTACATTACCACACTATAAGACGAAGTAGAAAAAGGTATCACTCTTGGACTGCAGTTCTACAGCTACGTGAACATAAATAAGCTGACACTGACTCAAAGTCCCACTTAATTCTGAAAAAAGTTTATAATGATTCTGAAAGTGTAAATAGATCATACAGATAGTAGTTAAGGTGTTGGGCTAGGAGAACAGGTTCGAATTCATCCTCAGCCACAGATGATCGTGTGTGATTGTGTGTGTGTGAGAGAGAGGGGGGGGGGAGAGAGATATTGATTGATTGATTGCTTTTGGGACACTACCTCTTTCTCCGTGTGTGATTGTGTGTGTGTGTGTGAGAGAGAGAGAGAGAGAGAGAGAGACGGAGGGAGGGAGGGAGAGAGAGATACTGATTGATTGATTTTGGAACACTCCCTCTTTCTCCCCTCCCTCCTTTACATGGCTTTTTTTTCTGTAAGAAGGAACAGGAAGGGAGACTGCTATATATACCACATTCAGCTCTTAAGTAGAAGGCAGGATATCAATCTATCAAAACAAACATATAGTTCCTTGTTCCGTGAATCTCCGAGCTTGGTTGCTTGCTTTCAGACATTTCATTATTCAACTAGGCACTTTAACTTCAGGGCAACTTGCCAAATGTATCTATTCATGAATCATATATTAACTACAGACACCGTGTGAGCACAGAAAAAGATGTAGCTGCTTTAAGAAGCTCCAAACTGATGCTACCTGCTAATAGTTGTTTCAAATGACATTTTGGTCTTTGAACCTAACTCTACTATGTACACTTCTAAATTTTGGCAAATCTGCTCCTGTGCAAGGCTGGTGTCCATTACCTCCCTAAAAGACAGCACTGATGTTCTGATAATTTCAAATAAAAGAAACTTTCAAAATCTCAAAATGCTTTGAAATAAAGTGAAAGTTGTATACGCTGAATTCCAAAATTGAATCCTAAGAGAAGCAAGGCAGGGAAATGCAACTGTTTAGTACCGTTGCTGAATACCGAATAACAGTAATGGGGATGAAAATTTAAGCCTTGTTCTCATATTTTACGGCTTTCTGGAGTTTAAGTTTTGAGCACGGCTGTTCACAATTGTTTAATGAAGTTAAATTAAATGAAACATTATACAGTATTGCACTCTAGGATAGAGAGAAATACATGTAACGCAGAAGCAAATGAAACAACCAAGTCCTTTTTTATAAGTATATATGTGGAAGAATGAAATCATAATTATAAAATAACTATTACTGCCTCCTACAGAAATATGTTGTGTTAATGCTTATAAAATCTTTAATCAGATAGAATTCACACAGAACCACCAGAGGCAGAATTACCAGCGACCTCTTAATGATTCCTGTAAATATAACTTACCATTTAGAATTGAACCTAAAACCTAGAGAATAAATAAGAATTTGGAAAGACAACATTAAGTACTTATTTGTTCTGTTTTAATAGTTTAATTGGCAGCAGAACATAGAGTAGAATCATTAAGTGGCAGTTTTTCAGAATACTATAAATCCTTCTCAAGAAACTGAAGCTGCAAGTCCAAATGTACTTACAATACTACCTGCATTAATATTACTAGACCAACTTGTAAAACATTCAGTTTAGCAGGAAGCCTTAAAATAAATAGGTACAAAAATGTCTAATTTATATTTTTGCTGATATTTTCCCCCACACTACATATACCATTCCCCTTTGATTTAGCTCACATAAGCAAGCAACTTTTCCAGATATCTTTTGGCCATATTCTAGAAAATGATGCTTTTTATAATTTGCCAGTGTACTGTTTTAGTAGCAATACCTACACAGAGTTTGACAGCAGCTGCCAAAAAAAAAAAAAAAAAACAATCCAGGGACAGAAAACAGCTAAACCCCAGCATAGGAACGGTGACTGGCATCGATTTATCTGCAGTAAATATAATTCACTTAATTGCGGTTCATGGTTTTTTTTCCCCTCATTCCTGGAATTTTCTCTAATAACCATCTCTGTACTTTTTATAGAGGTATTTTAACAGTCTTCACCGGCATTCCCACATAATCACTAGATAGACCAGCTTTCCTCAATCTGATGCCTTTGAGATAAGTTTCAGGTCAACTTCCAGTATTCCTCATCACATGCTGAGTTGCAATTCTGGGAGGAAACCTTTGGCTTATCTCAAGAGTGGGGAAGGCTGCTACATGCAGAGTGCTAGAGCGCTACAGTTTTGTTGCTCTAGGGTTTTTTGGAAGAGGCATGACTTCAAGCCAATGTTGATTCCTGCTGATTGTCTGGACAAGTTCCTGCAGTTTTCCTGGCAGCATTTTCAGCAGTGGTTTGCCCTTGCCTTCTTCCTAGGGCTGAGAGTGGCCCAAGGTCACACAGCTGGTTCTGTGGCTAAGATGGGGCTAAAACTCAAGTCTCTCAGTTTTTAGCCAGATGCCATCATCATCACACCAGGTTCTCCCTCTAAAGCTCTAGAAATATATTGGAGTTAATATATACTATGCCTCCAAAATCTTTATCATCTATACAAAATTCAAAACTCTTATGGCTGAACACTGAAAAATGCACAGGACTGGAATGCCAAGATATATTGCATTACAGAAAAAACAATGTCACATTTCTTTATAGGAGAAAATTCTAGAATTACAGGAGTCAGTAAGAATGTAAATGCTCTAAAATATAAAACAATCATTTTAGTAATTTAACACAATTGGTAATTATTTTGGGACTTGAAAAGTGTCTGGGAAATAAATAAATAAAACACTACTTTTCCTTTGCAAAAGCCCAAATAAAATAAACAGAAATGACTCTAGAAGATTTAAAAAAAGGTAAATATTGATTGTATTTTCCAAACAATTTTCTAATAAGGCCATCCCAGGTAATGTTTTAATTTTTTAAAAAATGGAACATAACTTTTGCTTTCAAAGTTTTCTTTTTTTGAACAAAAGATTTTGTAATGTGGGCATTGTAATATCCTATCTGTGTTCTCTGAAAAATTTTGCATGCTTATTTTCTCTAGCAATTTAACATCAATATGTTAATATTCACCCTGCTGTTCTGTGTGAAAAATGTACAGTACGTACTATCGATATTGATTTAGGAAATGAAGTATTTTACAGCATGGATGAGACATGTGAAGTAAGCCATTAAAAACATCAAACAGAACTTATGTAACAAGATCTGAAATGAGAAAGGGAACTAATTGAGTTTTTGATTACTCCAATTGACTTTAGTCAGAACTCAAAAGGATCCTGAAGGATTCAATCATAGAAAAATGTGAATTTTAAAATGAAAAGATTTTGACATAGGTGGGGGTTATTGAAAACTCCATTTAGGAAAGCTGATGGGGGAGGGGAGAGATGGCCTTCCTTTGGTTTTAAAGGCAACAGGAGAGAAATATACTTCTGAGCTTCCAAATTTTGCAATAAAGTAGCATAACTTCATCTGAGTCTGCTTCATTCTGGACTACCTCACAAAGTTAACATCAATCTTGTAAGTCTGAAACACGTCTCCCTGATACCTTTACATCTCATGAAACTAGAGGGGACCCCTGCTAAGATGTTTGACATATTCACATTCCTGCTATGGGCTGCCTCTAATTTGTCTATTCCTCTTGCTGAGTCTCTTAGCCACACCACCATTTTCCAAGATCATTCTGACATACCATTATGTTTCTTGACTGTTTGTTCCTTTACTCTTAATGGTTGATCCTAAAAGGCAGAATCTGTCTATGTATGGTGGATCCTAAAAGGCAGAACTTATTTAATATCTTCATTGTCAATTCTAGGGCTGGTTGTTGTACCTGTTATCATTAATTTAGTCTACTTTATATTTAATCTTGGTTCCATTTTTTTCATAGTGCTAATTGTCAATAATTAGAAGATAATCCATTTCCCCCCTGTATTTTACTTTTGGATCTGGGTGCTCAAAATAACAATTTCATCCATCAGTAAGGAACACTCTTGAACAGTTTTACATAAGTGTTGGTTGAGTAGCCAAATATTTTTCAAATAATTACAAGTGTTGCACCTTGGTTGCTATTATATCAATTTGCAAGTTAAAGTAATGGCTAACGTAGAACTTTCTGGCACCTACCAAGGAGACAAAAAACAATATTTTAGTAACTGCAGTCCAATCTTGAAATTATTGTTAATAATCATTTATTTTATAAAAAATTCACATCATCTCCCAGAAATAGTGGATAAGTACTTTGTGTACAAAATTTGTTCAGCTTCACAGTCAACTTTTTAGCTGTTCTGTAATTAGGTATTTGCATAACTTTAAAGCAGAGTTAAAGGTAAAGGTTCCCCTCGCACATATGTGCTAATCATTTCCGATTCTAGGGGGCAGTGCTCATCTCCGTTTCAAAGCCGAAGAGCCAGCGCTATCCGAAGACATCTCTGTGGTCATGTGGCCAGCATGAATAAATGCCAAAGGTGTACGGAACGCTGCTACCTTCCCACCAAAGGTGGTCCCTATTTTTCTACTTGCATTTTTTACATGCTTTTGAACTGCTAGGTTGATAGAAGCTGGGACAATTAATGGTAGCTCACTTCATTAGGTAGCACTAGGGATTTGAACCGCTGAACTGCCGATCTTTCTGTTGACAAGCTTAACCACTGAGCCACCACATCCCTTAAAGCAGAGTTATTATTTACTAAATCTGAAGTGGTTTTCAACCAGAATAATTTGGGCTGTGTAAAATAAATTCATAATCATATTTGCAAATCCACTTATTGGTTGAGTACTATTAGACTCTACTGCTTCTAAATGTTGCTCAATGAATTATAGATCCAAGACTATACATTTCACACATTAAATTAGGATTAAAAATGCCATATGAGCTTTTAAAAAAAACATTAATTCCACAAATGTTCATCCCTTTGCATTCCTAACAGCAGAAGAGAGCTATTGCTTTTGTATCCTATTTGTGGGCTTTCTGATGGCATTTAGTCAGAAAATGCGGTACACAGGATATTGCACTAAGTAGGCCTTTGGTCTGATCCACCATGATTAATTTTTAACAATATCATAATCTAACCTCTTAAAGGTACACTTAATTGCCACCATCAAAAACAGTGCTTCAGTAAATCTCCCTACAGCCATTCACACAATAAAAGCTAAAGGTATAATGCATAACAGCCCTCTTCATGACTTCATTGCCCCAACCGAGATATCCCCAAGAGGCAGGAGTTACCACATTTGCTGACAGCCCCTTTAAACATTCACAGGCTAACACTTGAAGAGAACTTATATAGGAGGAGGAACCTTTTCGCTTTGACTAAAGAAATTTAGCTTATTATGCTAGGTAATCTTAGCTAATCTTGAAAAACAGAATGCAGAAACTGTCTTGATTAGTGCCTGGATGGAAGTTCAGCAGCTGTAGATTGCACAAACCATTTCAATATTGCTGTCAAGCTAATTAAATGAACATACCGTATCTCTAAAATCTGCAAGAGCTGAGCTGCCCTTGAAGATATTTAACCTTTAGAAGATGCACTGGGGGCTTCTCATAATAACAAAATTGTCCTTCGTGTGTGGTTGAGCATATGAACTGATTTCCTGCATGCTATTTAATGGAATCTTCTCAACCAACAAGAAAACAAATTTAGGAGCAATAACTTGCCTAAGTGACAAGTGGTTTTATAAGAATGGGCATCCCTGAAAAAATTCTAGTTCTATTATTGTGCTTTCCCTATCAGTGCTTGGGGAATCCAAGTTGTAAATAGCGGTACCATTTTTAGCTTGACTATAGGAACAGGGTAGAAATAAAAGAATACCCAGTAAAGGAAATGGCACTTGTTGATTCTTTCAAAGGACAAATCATAAAGTTCTTAAAAATATCAATAAAGGTGTTGAAAAAAAGACACTCAAATATCTTCAGCAAGAATGTAGGACTGACATTTGAGAATCCAAGCCTGGACAGCACATTAGACAACAGAAGCACATTCTTGTGCCTTGTGCATTGTATCAAGAATTTAGCTAGAAGTGGTCACCTTGCTCCTCGATGAGAGAGATAAGATTTGTTATCCTTGCAAAACTGAAGACTGCTGGTTCTGCCATTCTCCAGTGCAGAAATGAGAGAGTGCCAATAAAGGAGAATATTTGTAGCTCATGGTTGAAATGAGGAGCCCTTGGTGCTCTTCTTGGAGCTTAGTTATTTTGTTGCAGATGTTTCATTACCTAAACTAGGTAACATCGGTGCTAGTCATTGCTAGCTAAATACTGTATTCCAGGACCTGCAGTAGGAAACAATCAGACAAGAGAGGCAGGAGCCTCCGGTGGCTTAACAGAGGAAGAAACAGAAAGGACCCACCCTAATGGATCAAGCAGTTAAAAGTAGCAGTGGGAAGTTTAGTGTTATGTATCTTTAAATATTTTGGCGGGAAACAAGCACGTTGCTGATTGGTTGAAGCCGCCGGTTAAACAGTATATAAGGAGAGGTTTTCTCCCCAGCCAGGTTGCTGGGTTCACCCTATATTAAAGAGCTGTTGTCACTACCCTGGTCTCCAGCCTCGTTACTTCCCGAACTTAACACTGGCGACGAGGATGGGATCTCGAGGTTAAGGAGCACCAGAACCGAGCTGAAGCACGGAAGAACCGAACCCAGCAAACACAGGGCAGAAACGCGGAGATGGCCAGTTACACTCCGCCCGCACCGTTTGACCCAGCTAGAGAGAAATGGGGAACGACATGACCCGTTTGAGCTTCCTAGAAGCCAACGAACTGCAAGGAGTTCCAGACAACCGCAAAAGGGCATACTTCTTGAGCCACTGCGGTCCTGAGGTCATCGACATCGCGGAAGCCCTGGCAGAGCCAACGCCGGTACAATCGGTATCGTGGCAAACTCTGCAAACCCTGCTAAAAAACCACTTCGCGCCAACGCCATCCAAATACGTGCGGCGTTTTGAATTTGGAGAGCGCAGGCAGCTGGAGGGCGAATCCATCAGCGACTACATGGCCGCCTGGAAAGCCTCCAAAGACTGTGGGTACCGAGATCTGGACGAGGCGCTGCTGAGCAACTCATCCGTGGGGTCAGAGACATGCGCTTATGGAGGCGGCTGCTATCAAAAGCAATCTAACGCTGGCAAATGCCCTGGACGAAGCCAGAGCATGAAATGTCCACCCAAGCGGCGGAGACCCTGCAAAGCCACTCACACCAAAGGCGAGCACAAAGTCAACCCGTGCACCAAGAAGAGATCCAAACCGAATCCGACGGTGAGGATGAGGAAGGGTTTGTCGAACCGAGAAACGCGCAAAGAAGACCGGACGAATGCGGAAGTTGCGGAGGTCAACACCAGCGCCAACACTGCAAGTTCAAGGACGCTACATGTCGGCGGTGCGAGAAGAAGGGCACCTAGCTCAAGTCTGTCGAGCTCCCCAACCTTCCGCCGAAAATTCAAATCGGCCAATCAGAGCGCGGGATCGGCAAGGCGACCTGTGATTGGTTCAAACAAAAAGGCGCGAACTCGAATCAAGCGACTGTGATCATAGGCGCCACAACCCGGGTGGAGAAGAAAATCTTCACCAAGCCCAAAATAGAAGGAGTACGGTGCCGACTGAAGTGGACACGGGTCAGCGATCACCATCATGTCCTGGGACACTTTGGCAAAGGCGTTGCCATCAGTCGCGAAGCGCCACCTGCAAACTCAACGGCTACGAGTCCACGACTACCAAGGGAATCGCATCCCTGTTCGAGGGACCACCTCTGTCCGAGTCGAGTACGGACCACACAAGAAGACCCTGCCCATCACGATCGTCGAAGGGACCCTGCCTAGTTTGTTGGGACTAGACTGGTTTCGTGCACTGGGCATGGGAGTGACTGGCATCTACAGAAGTGACTGTAACCTGAAAGACATACTCATGAACGAGTTCGAAGATGTCTTCAAGGACTGCCTGGGCAAGTACAAGGGGACCCCTATTTCCTTCAACTTAGACCCCCAGGTAGCCCCCATTAGGTTAAAGGCAAGGAGAGTCCCTTTTGCCCTTAAACCTAAGATTGACAAGGAGCTAGACAAGCTCATAAATCAGGGGATTCTGGTGCCAGTCGATCACGCAAAGTGGGAGACACCAATCGTCACCCCAGTAAAACCAGATGGGTCAATTAGAATCTGCGCTGACTACAAGGCGACGTTAAACAAAGCCTTACAGAAAAGCGCTTACCCGGTTCCCGTGGTGCAACACTTGCTGCACTCGTTGGGGCAAGGGCAAGTCTTTGCAAAGTTAGACTTGGCTCAAGCCTATCAACAACTGCCCGTAGACGCCAACACAGCCGAAGCCCAAACGATTGTAACTCACAGAGGTGCTTTCAAGTGTACCCGATTACAATTTGGGGTGAGTGTGGCACTGGGGCTGTTCCAAAATTTAATGGAACGACTTCTGCAAGGGCTCCCAGGGGTAGTCCCCTACTTCGATGATGTATTGATATCAGCGAAAATTTAGAGGAATTGGGGGAGCGTTTAAGAAAAGTTCTGGGCATTTTCCGGTCAGCCGGACTAAAGGTTAAAGTGAACAAATGCCAGATAGGGGTAGAATCCGTCGAGTTCTTGGGCTACCGAATAGACAAGAAAGGAATTCACCCCACTGAGAGCAAGGTCAAGGCAATCAGAAAGGCTCCAGCGCCCAAAAACAAAACAGAGCTACAGGCATTCCTGGGGCTAGTGAATTTTTACGCGGTCTTTTTAAAAAACAAAGCGACCGTTGCTGAGCCGCTGCATAAGCTTCTGGGAAAGAATACTGTTTGGTCTTGGGGAAAGTCGGAAGCTAGGGCTTTCGAAGCAGTAAAAAACCTACTCTCGGCGATAGCCTACTTACCGTGCAAATAGACTCACCCTCATACAAAGGAACACACTCCCCCCCCATAACCTCCGAACCCATTTGATAGTCGCCACGAGCATGCGCTGGAGCTGGTTTCCCTCCCGACGGGCTACCCCCATCACCCGCCCTACCCCTCCCACCCCTTAAAAATACCCTATCTAAAAACCCCCAAAGGCTCTTTCTTCTCGCATGCCACCTCTGTGGGTCCCAAGACCCGTCATTGAGGCCGGCCCTTGGTAGCGATATGGGCCATTCCTGCGAGGCGGGGGCACCTCGCAGGCGCAAGAGTTCATGTACAGTGTAGCGCATAGAAAAGTGCGAATCGGCGAGGGATGCTAAGATGGTAAAATCCCAAAGTAATAAAATGGTGAATCTTCCAGCGGGAGTCCAGTTGGTAAAAGGACAGATGGAGCAGGAACCGGATAGCGATGACAAAGCAGGAACAGACAGGCCGGCAATCTCCATAGTGTGCCTATGGGGAACCGTTCTACAATAGGTCTTAGTCAGGTAGAAGTAGCTATCGGTCTGTCCGGGTCCATAGACCAGTCCAAGCTATTCCAATCCAGTCCAATCCTCTCCATAACCCGCAGATGGACATGCATGACCGACCAGTTTAGATGACCCAAAGTCCGGTATGGGGGGGGGAGGTAGAAATACGATGGAGCAAGCCAGGCCTCAAAGGACCATTTGATGACACGCGATGAAAAAAAAGTGCGACATAACAGGCCAAAAGAGGGGACAAACCTCAGCCATGGATTCGGCCTCCTCTCCCACCGAGGCCTCACCACACCCATCCTCGGTGGGGCTGCCAAACACAGGGCGCCGTTGGGCAGGCGCCTCGCAGTCCATAAGGCCTCACCGGGCCCAACCAGCACCGATGGAGCTGGCGCCGATGGAGCTGGCAGGCCCACTGACAGACAAAAAAACGGGCCGGGATTCGCGCCAGCTGAAACCAGGCCGAATCCACAACCCGAAGCTGTCGGAGCCAAGCTGGGACCGCCGCCGACGATCTCACGCCGCTGGAACTTGGCCAGGATCGCCGGGATCGCCGCTGGAATCGCCGCTAGGATCGCCACTGGGGCAGGGCCAAGGATCGCCGCTGGGATCGCCACTGGGGCAGGGCCGGAGCCAAGGCCGGAGCCCGCAACAAGCAGCAGGCCTCCCTCGCCTCCCTCGCCTCCATCTCGTCCTCGCCTCCTCCAAAATGGCCGCCCCCTTCCGGACCGCCACTCCGTCCCTCGGCCCGTTCTCGGCTGCCGCATGTCCGAGAGGCCTCAAACCTCTCCAGCGGCAGCCAGACAGATCATACCCCACGCCGAGGGACCGGCGAAGCCTGGTGAGTCAGCCAGAAGTCCCATTTCCAGGGAAAGCTACCATCGCCGATTCGGGCTCCTCTAAACGGCCGCCATTCTCGCGCATGCGCAGAGCCAGAGAGCATATGAACTGATTTCCTGCATGCTATTTAATGGAATCTTCTCAACCAACAAGAAAACAAATTTAGGAGCAATAACTTGCCTAAGTGACAAGTGGTTTTATAAGAATGGGCATCCCTGAAAAAATTCTAGTTCTATTATTGTGCTTTCCCTATCAGTGCTTGGGGAATCCAAGTTGTAAATAGCGGTACCATTTTTAGCTTGACTATAGGAACAGGGTAGAAATAAAAGAATACCCAGTAAAGGAAATGGCACTTGTTGATTCTTTCAAAGGACAAATCATAAAGTTCTTAAAAATATCAATAAAAGTGTTGAAAAAAAGACACTCAAATATCTTCAGCAAGAATGTAGGACTGACATTTGAGAATCCAAGCCTGGACAGCACATTAGACAACAGAAGCACATTCTTGTGCCTTGTGCATCGTATCAAGAATTTAGCTAGAAGTGGTCACCTTGCTCCTCGATGAGAGAGATAAGATTTGTTATCCTTGCAAAACTGAAGACTGCTGGTTCTGCCATTCTCCAGTGCAGAAATGAGAGAGTGCCAATAAAGGAGAATATTTGTAGCTCATGGTTGAAATGAGGAGCCCTTGGTGCTCTTCTTGGAGCTTAGTTATTTTGGTGCAGATGTTTCATTACCTAAACTAGGTAACATCGGTGCTAGTCATTGCTAGCTAAATACTGTATTCCAGGACCTGCAGTAGGAAACAATCAGACAAGAGAGGCAGGAGCCTCCGGTGGCTTAACAGAGGAAGAAACAGAAAGGACCCACCCTAATGGATCAAGCAGTTAAAAGTAGCAGTGGGAAGTTTAGTGCCTTCAGATTTGCAAGATTCTGACAATGCAGCTTTACAATAAAATAGATTTAGCTCATTTAGTCATGTTTCCTACTTGGTTTTCTTAGGAGAGCTAACAAAAAGTAATACAAGACTTAAGGCTGATGCATGACTTCCTAGATTAAGGCCTACTCCCAATGAATTCCCATTTATGCCACTCTAGTTATTCTGGTTACTGAATTGAATTACAGGACCTTTTCTGTAAGTAAGGATGGATGGATGGATATACATTCACAACACACACACACTCACACCATCAACTGACATTTCCCTATTAAGGAACATTTCAAGACTTCCATTTAACTAAAACACCAACTATGAAAGAGTATTGATAAGAAGATATACAAAGCCCTGAACAGGAAATACCCCCAAAAGATAGAGATAAAATGTACATCAACAAATGGTGACTTGGAACAAATTTCACCCATTAAAAAAAGAGTCCTCTACTTCATGCTAACTCATTAAAACCAGGTTTTGAACCCAACTGCAGTATCATTTACGTGAAGAGTAGATTTAGGTGATATAAAGGCAGTGAGAAATGTTTGCACACAGACATCTTTATTTTACGTTAATCAAATCAATTCCTAGAAATCTTTTGTGTTTTCCTTCTAAGAATACAGCAGTGGCCATATGCTGAGTCACAGTCCTGATCCATCTGTCACAAACGGTTTTGCAGCAACTCTGCAGTGTTTCATCCAGCAGTTTTTCTTGCAATACCTAGAAATGCTACAAGTGGGATCTGGGATCTTCTGCATGCCAGGCATTTAGCCTACTACTTAGCAATAGCTTGGTTGTATGATCTTAAACTACCAAGCTTTCGCACTGAGGTCACAGCTCAAGAACAGGGCAACCTACCTCCCTGGCCTTTCAGGTAAGTAAGATGAAAAAGAACCTATTAGATTTGGAGACAAACCTATGGTGTAAGTCTAGGATGATGGCCTTAAAAAAAAAAATCTGGAGAGCATATTCAACTGGGTGCCTCAGGATGAAGACTGTGCTCAAAACTGAGCACAGTCTAGAAAAATGGTAGGATTAAAAGAAGAAATAGGTGGGGCAAGAACAGAAAATAAGTCAGTTATACATTAATATTTCTTTAATAAATACATGAATAAATAAACAAAATACTCCTAATGTCTCTGGCAGGTGCAACTCAATGCTTTCAGGAAATCTTTAAGAAGTACATGAAAATCTTAACAACTAGAATAGCTCCTTTCCATATTACTATCAAAGAGAAGTTATTTTTTTTCTTAAAATTAATGATAATCTTTTGTGAACAAGCTGTATGTACGCACAGGCATTCAGCTCCTTTGTAATTGAGCAAGGGATCTGGAAAGATGAGGAGAGTACAAAAAGTAAGCAGCAGATAAAACCCAAAATCTTTGTAAAGAGTAACTTTAAAAAAAATCTCATCTGTATGAGTCTTAAATGCATATCATTCCAAATATTTTCACTAAATGAATTTTAAGACTCACCCTATCAGGGAAATGCGCAGCATATAGATTTATTGAATATATAAATAAACCCCTGTGAAATAAAAACTTCTCAGGAAAAAGCTATAGTGGTTTAACCACCATTAGAGCACTGGATTCAATCCAGCCACGGGTTGATGTCATGACCGTTCCTGCCAAAAACCTGATGATCACTTTCAAATACCCTGATTCAAATGGCATGCTAGCACTCTTAGTTCCAGTGTATTAGTGAACACATGCAAAGAGATTAAATTGGAGTGCATTCATTGGGGTATTTCATGTAATCCGTAAATACGTCGCAAAAGGGCCTCACTTACATGATATCAGTTATTAGTGAATGCAATTAAGATGTCTGTAGGGAGGAGCCATTCAACAACTTTTCACTCTCAGTCTCTATTGTTTATTCTATGACAAATATACATGTCAGCCCAGAAAGAGGAGTAAAAAGATACATCTAGTTTTTGATGGTGTGAAACAGGATGATTCAGGGAAAACTGGGAAAGCCACTGTAGATTTTTTAAAGAGAGTTGGTCACTTTTAATAGCCGTTTATCTTCCTTCAGGCAGAAAGTCCTGCAAAAGGTAAGGAGTAAACCGAAAATGTTGTTAACAGTGTAAGCAAATCTAGCAATGATCCAGTTTAGTTCAGAGAATCAAATTTAAAATGAATAGTCAGAGATTCCAACTCCTCTTCCATGGATAATGATTTAGAACAGTGTTTCTCAGCTTGATAACTTTAAGATGTGTGGACTTCAACTACCAGAATTCCTTAGCCATGCCTATCGGTTGGAGAATTCTTGGAGTTGAAGTCTGCACATCTTAAAGTTTCCAAAGTTGAAAATGACTGATTTAGAATACATCTGATTTAGAATATATCTGATCCAGCAGTGGAGACTTCCTTAAAAGATCCCAATGTATATTTCATTCCATAAAACCTTTGCTTGATTTAACAATCTGGATATGCAGAGACAGAACTTTTGAAAGAATCCAGCGGAGTATGATTGTAACAACTACTGTATACATCTTATTTTCTACTGCACTTTATAAACACCAAGCAGATTTTTAAAAACTAAAAAAAAAAAGGTAAGAATTGAATAATGGTATAAACTTTGTAGGAAGACACCCTCTCACTCTGTATATCTTTAAGTAGAGGACCATATTCTCTGAGAGCCAGTTTGATGTAGTTGTTAAGGTGATGGTATAGAAACCAGAAGACTGAATTCTAGTCCCACCTTGGGAATGAAAGCTGGTTGGGTGACTTTGGGCCTGTCAGTCTCCCTCAGCCCAATTCAGCTCACCAACCAGGTTTGTTATTGTGGAGAAAAAGAGGAGGAAGGAATATTAGATATCTTCACTACTTTGAGTTACTTATAAACAGTAATAAAAGTGGGATAAAAATCTAATAAATAAATAAAAATACAAGGTTATATTTGGGAAATGCTTTTGTTCAAAGTCCAAAATTACTGCAATGTACAAGCGATAATGCAAGACGTGGGAATCTTTTGGATGGCTGTCTACTTCAGGGACTAAGAGCCATAGTGGAAGAGATGGTAATGTACAATTTATGAAGCTGCTGAACAATTTTTCTTTGTTTTAAAAATTATGTGAATCTAATTGAATGATCAAACCATAAAATATCAGAAAATTGTACCACCTATGAACAACTACAAACTGTTTCAGGAGCTGAATCTCAAGGGCCTAATGCAGGGGTGAAATCTATTTACCTTCCTTACCGGTTCGGAAGTGCACACGCCACGCCCACGTGCTCACTTCACTCACACACACGCGTCACATGCGCGCATAGACCTTCTGCGCATGCGCAAAATCTGTGCATGCACAGAAGGTAAAAAACAGAAGGTTAAAACCAGGAAGTAATGACACCTAGGCGGGTCGCTACCGGATCACCAAACCACCAGCCACAATCGCTACCGGATCGTGGGATCAGGTCAGAACAGGGAGCATTTTGCCTTATGGCTCTTACCTCACACTAGATCAGGGGTCTCCAACCTTGGTCCCTTTAAGACTTGTGGACTTCAACTCCCAGAGTCCCTCAGCCAGCAAAGCTGGCTGAGGAACTCTGGGAGTTGAAGTCCACAAGTCTTAAAGGGACCAAGGTTGGAGACCCCTGCACTAGATAATTTATTAGACTCATCCCAGACACACCCAGATACACATTCACAAAAACACACTTTAAAAAACCATAGATAAGGCTATTATGTCAAAACTGAGAAAGGAAGAAATACAGAGAAAAGTGGAACAGAAGTTTCTAATTGCTACGTAAACAACAACAATCCCAAGTAGCTTCATTCTTTTGTAGAGGGTTTGTGGGGGGAAATCCTACTGAATCCTACTGAGTTATTTCAAAATAAATATGCAGAATATTGAGGCCAAAGAAACTGTAAAGTAATGAAGAATGATAAAAGATTTTTTAATGAAGAATCATTAGTATTCTCATTTGTAGCATCCAGAGGGGGGGAAATCAGAAAAAAAAAAGATCCCATCATTAATTTGGCCTATCATGAACAAAAGGAACACAGTGTAATACGGCAATTATTTTCAGCTAATGTATTGTGATTGAAATGCTGCATACAACATTCTATCATTGTCTCTTTAAATCATTGTTCAAGAGTAAGACATGCTTTGACAATGTCTGTGAAGGTTTTTTCAAATGAATATATAGCTATAAATTAGAATCTTGCCTTCTACCTATTTATTCTAGAATCTGGGCAATGTACAGCATACTTATGAAATACTACTTTCGCCTGCCTTGAAAGAATTAAACTGTTTTTAAAAAGCTGCCTTGCAAATATTTCATTTACTGCAGCAAACATTTTCATATGCAATTGCCTAACTATGCAGACAAGATGATCATACTTTTGTAAAATGAGGGAATACAGCCATGACCACAGAATTAATTATATCATTTTCAGAAGGTACAGAATGGAAAGGAGTTATAGACGGAGAAATGGTGAATTGGACGAAACGTGCAGAGACATGGGCCCAAATTAACAAGACACACTATCCATCCATCTTTAATTTGGCCTTTCAAACTGCATAGGCCAGGGGTCTCCAACCTTCGCCACTTTAAGACTCGTGGACTTCAACTCCCAGAGTTCCTCAGCCAGCCAAGCCCCTGGCATAGGATACATTAAGAGTAAACGTAAATGGCCGAGCTGGGTAGGAAACTGAGTTTGTACTCTGATTGAAGACCTTTGGGAGGAACCTCTTTTGAATACAATGGAGGTTTTCTTTCACTTAGATCTACATCAGGGCTGTCAAACTCCTGGCCTGTAGACCGGATGCGTCACGCACTGGCCAAGCCCATGCCCGATTTAACGAAGGAGGAGAAAGTCCCGATACATCATGTAACACTGCCATGACGCTGTGAGTTTGACAACCCAGATCTACATAAACCTGCACCGTCAATGTACTGGGGAAAACAATAACCAGGCAGATGGGAAAATTCAAAAACAACACAGCCTGACTGAGGGAGTTGTAAGGAAAATTTAGTATGTGATAATATCTGAGAATGAAAAAAAAAATGAACAGCAATGTTCACTGGGGACAAAATGAGTCATCTTGAAATTGGCAATATATATTAAAGTCTTTTCATTATTCACTGTCCTTTTGTTATTGCAGAGGATCCAATGTTCTGCCATCTTTATTATCTTAAAGACAGACCCCTAGATTGACATATTGGATTTACTGTATATGGAAATATAACTAGATTGCAGTTTTTATACGCCAGCATGTTTCCGATGTGAAGGCGTTCTAAATGTGGCCCTGACTATTTTCACTACCTAACTTTCCTGGCTAACAAGAGCTCAGCATTCAAGCGCACCACAAAATAGTTCCCATGCAACTGTAGCCTCATATGAATCATGCTTTGTTCACCTCATCCTTCCTTTGCTGTCAATCAAAGTATCACAGCAGGTTCAGTTTCTCAGCCATTCAGCATGGCTTTCTAGCTGAAATTACAAATCCATTCACCATAAAATAGAAAACTGGTCTCCCTTTTGATTCATGTTACATTCTGGGGTTTCCTTTTTCAAAAAAACAGGATGACCCTTGGTGTAATTATTCGTTCATTCGTTGCATTATTATTTTGAAAGAGGAAACACTGTCTGCTCCGGGGAATAAATAGGGCAGGTTTTTTCATGCCTTTGGGGAAAGCAGCCAATCTCCTTCCTGCATTTGCTATGAAGTGGATTCTTTTCCTAATATTCTCCCACTGGAAACATCTAAAGCACCATCTGGTCTGCCTGTCTGGGATTAATTTAAGGTGATGCAGCCTGAGGATGCAGAAAAGGCATTTTTAGTGGGAAATAATACCACTCCTTGTACACTTGATTATAATTAGTCAAGAATGATAAATTGAAAAGAGCACATGAATGGCTCCTTCTGAAAAAGAGATTGTATGGCCATTTGCTGGGGAAAAAAATGTGACTTCCACCATGAAACTTTAATTATAATAGTCAAACTATCAGATTCCTCTGAGATCAAAATTGGGGATAAAAGTAAAAGTAAAGGTAAAGGTAAAGGTTCCCCTCGCACATATGTGCTAGTCGTTGCTGACTCTAGGGGGTGGTGCTCATCTCCGTTTCAAAGCCGAAGAGCCAGTGCTGTCCGAAGACGTCTCCGTGGTCATGTGTCTGGCATGACTCAACGCCAAAGGCGCACGGAATGCTGTTACCTTCCCACCAAAGGTGGTCCCTATTTTTTCTACTTACATTTTTACGTGCTTTCGAAAGTGCTAGGTTGACAGAAGCTGGGACAAGTAACAGGAGCTCACCCCGTTACACGGCAGCACTAGGGATTCGAACCGCCGAGCTGCCGACCTTTCGATCGACAAGCTCAACGTCCTAGCCCCTGAGCCACCGTGTCCCTAAAATTGGGGATAGCAATGTCAATTTCAGATGAAATGAAATATTTAGATCAGGGGTGTCAAACTCAAGCCTGGGGGCTGGATAAGGCCTGGGGGGTGCTTAGATCTGGCCTGTGGAAACAGTGAAGAACTGGCCTGTGGTATCTCTGCCAGCAAAAACAGAACTCTGTTTTCGCTGGCAGAGGATTGCAGGAGGCCGTTGCAGCCAAAGATGGAGCTCGCAAGGGCTGTGGCGCCCTCCTGAGCTCCAGTTTTGCTGGCAGAGGGTTACAGGAGGCTGCCACAGCTGAAAACGGAGCTCAGGAACCCATTTTTGCTGGCAGAGCGCTTGGGCTGCCACAGGCACCCCCGACATGAGTGATGTCGAGCGGGCCATGCCCACCCTGGCCCCAGACTGTCTACTGTTGACCTCACCCCATTCCTAAGAGGTCTGTAAGGGGTGTGCATAAGAGCACCAGGGTGCCTACCGTCCCTGTCCTAATGTTCCCTTTATATGTATTTTATGTATTCAATTCATGCTTATACTTATATATATTATCTAATATGTAATTGACAAATAAGCAAACAAACAAACAAACAAATAAATAAATAAAACCTTATGCAGCCCTCAATGAAATTGAGTTTGATACCTCTGGTTTGGATTCATTTTAATTCGGGTTCATGAAACAGCCGTTATCAGCCTGATGGGTACCTTTGCTAGAAAAGAGACAGGTAGGGAACAGCCCTACGTTTGCCCCTTAAATTTTAAAGTATAGTGACTTGCCGGATCAGCTTTGTAATTGGGTTTGAGCATCAGGGTGATATGGTAGTTGTTAGTGGTGGAAACCCCCCCCCCGCATTTAAACTATTTCAAACTAAAAATGCCTCATTCTGAATATGATACCGTTGTTTTAAGTGTGAAAGAAACATCTTAACATTTTGGGGGATGTTTTGAGCTCAATTCAGTTCTGTTTCAAAGGAGAGGCATACTGTTTTAGCTCAAAACACTTACAAAATTGTCAAAAAGCCTCTTTTGCACTTAAAACAATTGTCTCAAAATTGAAAATGACATTATTAATGCAAAATACTTTACACAGTGAAATATCTTGTACATGCTTAGTATCTATTCCTATGTACATAATCATTTTCAAGAGGTAACTTGTAGGGTTTTCTGTATACGTTCAGGGAATGCATAGTCCATGGTTAGGGAACATCTTATATATAACTATTAGGAAAGGTCATAAAAGGAGTTTGGTTAAATCATCATCAGAAAACAAGTAATCTTCTATTTCTCTGTCCTATTTAGTGAAAACTACTAAGGAGTTAAACTATCATTTGGGCTCAGCAATTGGCAGAATTAAACTGATTACCAGAATTCATCGTTTGACTGGATGGAATTCCTCAGATATGAGTTGCTATGTGTTATTCATTGGGGTTCAAACTCTCTACCGGGAACTCATGGATCTTTGCACTTGGACAACTATAAATAGCATTTACTGTCCACCTTCCCATAAGTTCCCAGACCAGAGGTTACATTATGTATGGTGTTTATCATGACTTCTACCAGTCTTCTTGCAAATGGATGAGAGGTACCAATAAGATTATTTGTATCAATAGGACAAACCTGGGCACATGGTGCCTTATAGTAACTCAAATGTCAGTGAAAATATTACAGAATTTTACTCATTGTGTAAAAAAAGACGGTATTAGAATTCTTTATTGGCCAAGTGTGATTGGACACACGAGGAATTTGTCTTTGGTAAAAACTTCTAAAGAGAGGCATGATATAGTGTAACACTTTCTCTGTTCTGAGAGTTTAAAGGAAGTGGACCACATATATAAACTATTCAAAATATATAATTGGATGAGTAAAGATCAATAAACTGAGCTCTGACAGGAAAAAGAGCCTCACAAGTAGGCTGTGAAGCTTCAAGGTGAAGCTTTGAATCTCACAGAGACAGAGACTTCATTTCCTGCGAAAAAAATCAGGTGGAACAACAGCTGATGACCTCTTTCTATCAGTCCATGATAGAAAGTGTCCTCACATATTGCATTACAGTATGGTACATTGGTTTAACTGCTGCGAACAGGAAGGCACTACAGAGAGTGATCAATTCGGCACAAGAAACCATTGATTGCCCTCTAACACCACTGGATGACATTGCCAGGCCTCACTGATTTAGCAGACTAAGAAAGATATTCAGAGATGATTCACACTCTGGTCAGTGTCTCTTCGCACTTCTACCATCGGGCAGAAGACATTGAAGCATAGCCAGTTGAACAAATAGATTTAAAAGCAGTTTCTATTCTTGGGCTGTCAGACTCTTAAACACAACCACAATCACTCCATGCACACGCGGAAACGTATGACTAGTTTTTCTTTCTTTTTCTTTTCTCCCCCCTAATTTCTTGCATAGGGATTATTCTTTATACTATTTATGTTGTTTGTATTTTTTGTCATGGATTGCACCAGTGAGGCTAAAACCAATTTCGTTGTATACATGCTGTACAATGACAATAAAGACTACTATACATGCTCTCTCTGTTTCTCTATAAATAAAATGTCTCTTGTTATGAGCTTGCATATTTTTTGATTTCAGCAAAGCGGGTTCTTTTCTCCAAATATATTCTAAGTCTATGGAGTGTTATAGACCTAGATGAGCTGATCCCATGGCATTTGCAGGCACTCAGAGTAACAAAAGCAGTGTTTCAGGGTTGTGTTGCAGACTTTGCCCCTTCGGAGTATGTGCAATATCACAATGCAAAAAAAAAAGGTGTGTGTGTGTGAAAGTTTGCATCACAACACCGCAATACTGTTACTGTCAATCTAATTCTACTGGCCTGCCCATCAGTGGACACCAGTGGACATCCACCATTAATTTCAAATGATCAAAGATCTGGAAGAAAATAAAACAGTTATAAGCAGTGCTGGTTGTGATGGTGGGATCAATACCTTTTTTATCTGCAATTTATGATGCAAAAAAGAAAATATTTTGAAAAGATTTGTTTCAGAGATTTCATCTAAATGGTCTAGGCATCATTTTCTCTCCCTAAGCAAAATTTTTTATTGAGCAAAAAAAAAATAAATCAAGGTCATACTTGAAATGCTCTACATTTTGCAACACCTGAAGTCGGCTTTTGGTTATGTAAACACAATGTCTCTATTGTTTTTCAACTTCTAAAAGCTTTTTCTATCAATCTTAGGCTTTATACTTACATTTTTTTAAAAAATGGAACAATTCAATCCATGTTTGTTAGCAATAGACTTCTGTATCTCTCTTCTCCCTTTTCGTCTTTGGCAAAAAAAACCCAAAACCTATGGTGCATCTGTTTTTGAGTAAAAAAAAACCCTTGACATTGTTTTTGCATAAATTTAGAAATCTATTTGGGGATGGCTGAATCACACCACAAGCTCTCCAAATGCAGTGTTCACTCTTCTGCTTACAAGGCACGTCAAAGATTTACATAAATGAAAGAGAGCAACTTTAGGATACCTTTAAAGGTAAAAGTTCCCTTCACACATATGTGCTAGTCATTCCCGACTTTAGGCAGAGGTGCTCATCTCCGTTTCAAAGCCACTGAGCCAGTGCTGTCCAAAGACGTCTCTGTGGTCATGTGGTTGGCATGACTAAATGCCAAAGGCGCACGGAATGCTGTTACCTTCCTACCAAAGGTGATCCCTATTTTTCTACTTGCATTTTTTACATGCTTCCGAACTGCTAGGTTGGCACAAGCTGGGACAAGTAACAAGAACTCACCCCCTTATGCGGCATTAGGGATTCGAACTGCTGAACTGCCAACTTTTCGATTGACAAGCTCAATGTCTTAACCACTGAGCCACCACGTCCCTTGTAAGGATACCTTTAGGGTAAAGATTAAAGATGCTTTCCGCTCCTGATAATTCTATTGACCTTACTAATTATAAATCAGACCGGCTCCTATCTATCTCATCTTACCACTAGAGAAATGTTAATATCATAAACTCTTAATTGTCATAAACATATACCCATCCATGCAGAAACTTATTTTTAACTCAAACTTATTCTTCTCTTGAATCAATTCAAGCATTTGCCTGACTGCCACCTCTGTTTATTTGAAGAGCCAGAGTACTGAACTACTTTCCCCAGCTAATGGTTAATTTCTGACATACACAGGGACTTGTGAGTCATTCAAGCTCTCTTGTCTATTTGTTAAACAAGCCTGGGCATGCCTTTTTGTGTAAAAAAGAAAAGAATAGAAAAAAAGAATTGAAATATTGTCCTGCACTCGGCCCAAAAGCAAAGCCACCTCAAATGCAGTATGATCCCAAATGTCATTATTGTTACTATCATAGTATATAGCATTGTAATAATGCTGCACTCTTTAACAACATACTTTTTAGCAGCTTGTATTCTATGCAGGACACTTTTGATCTAACACATAGTGCAATGGAGCTATGTCAAATTCCACACATATATTATGACCTTTGTATTCCTCTCAACCACTTACGTTATGCAAGAAGGAAATGGTGATACCTTAGCTATTGTTAATTTAATCTGGCTACTACTTTTTATGTTCACAGGACTATAGCTACTAGATTGGAAAACCCCAGGTAAACCAGATTTTAACCTATTTATTTTACTAGCATTGAAAGAGAGACATTGACATGCATTGTTACTAACATTTCTAACATTTTTCTAAGCACCAGCAATATGTCAGGCACTTTTGAAAAGGAGGCTAGTAGCAGTCTTCCCATCTCTTAGCTTGACTGAAATAGATTTTCTAAAAGTCACTTCCCATTGCAAAAGCCCAAAACAGACCTCATTAACTTCTGAAAATGGCCAGACTGCCTTGGAGAATTTGAAATCCTGTCTAGATTGCAAGATTACAATCTATGTCAGAAACATTGGAACTGAGCAGAATCTAGTTAGAGTTCTGCAATAATTGTTGTTGTTTTGAAGTCGTGTCTGACCCATCGCAACCCCATGGACAAAGTTCCTCCAGGCCCTCCTGTCCTCTACCATCCCACGGAGTCCATTTAAGCTCCATCCAGCCACCTCCAGTCCATTTAAGCTCCATCCAGCCACCTCATTCTGTCATCCCCTTCTTCTTTTGCCCTCAATCGTTTTCAGCATTAGGCTCTTCTCCAGTAAATCCTTCTTTCTCATTAGGTGAAGTATCTGCAATAATTATATCCATTCAAATCACAGCTCTACTCTAAACATATAGAAATATGGTCTGCCCATATTGTATGTTAATATTACAAGAGACAAGGAGTTTCTGAACATATACAGCCTAATCTAAGATATCGACAAAGCAAAGGCTGATTCAAGAATTCCTTGGTTTTCATTAGCACCGAAGAACCTCGATGACACAATCCAACACACTTAGGAAAATATAGCAGTTTTAAAAATTAATTCTCCAAGTCCATAAGCCTACAAATATTTTCAGTTCTTTGATCTGATTTTATTGGGCAAATTCTTCAATCAGTTTTATACAAGAAGCAACCCATGATATCTGTTGCACCTTATTTATTATAGTCCTTCGAAAACTTTTCTTTCCCTCTCAAACTGGCAGCAATTGCAAAAATATACAAAATGTCTCAAATTCATAATGCAACATGAATTGTTCCTATGTAAAAGCAAAACATGATTAGTTAACATTAGCCTTGCTCATTTTGAGATCCAGACAGGCAAATCCTAAACCACTCATGAATTTACCTCTTTGATATAGATAATAATTCTTCAAGGGGAAAAAAATTAAAAATTCTCAAGTGGTGAGAAAGGAGAAACAAGGGGACAAAACAGAGGCTCACTGCAAAGAAGATTGTTATCCTTAATATCTGTGCTTAGTATGAATTCTCTTCCAGATTAAAAATAAAATTAAGACATATCCTGGAGATTGAGAAATTCCCTGAGAATGGGACAAGTTCCAGCACAAGTTCTAAAAATCTGGTCCTAGTAACCGACTCAGATTGGATCCTGCAACATTATCCTGGGACACGTATATTTGCCTTCATTTGTGATTAATTGAACAATACATTAATTTGAATTGTAATTCTTGATGTTTACTTCATATATTGTATTAATCCTATATTGGTTGTGAGATGAAATGTGGGATGGGAGGGTTGCCAACAAAGAACCTTTTAACAGTATTTAATTATTTTTCTTTTTTTTTTTTTATCCAAAAAGTTTTTATTGGTCAAAAAAGGTTTATACAAATACATATCAGGTATGGTAAATTTTCATTTTTCTTATACAAGATAAGAATTTTACTCAAAATTTTAAACACATACAACAGCCATATGGCAAGCAGGTGATACGAAGTAGCTAAGTTTATCAATCTTACATACGCAATAAAGAAGGGTCAAGAATAATCAGAATATCATACAAAGGAGAATAAGGAAAACCAACACAATACCAAATATCATTGTCACTTCCTAGTTTTGGATCTCAGAACTCTGGGTTCAGCCTGACCCAACTCCAGGGCCGCAACAGCTGCAGCCGCCTCCTCCCCATGGTCTATAACCTCCTTCTTCAACTCCTGGGTCATCTAATTCCAGGAGGGCTTTGTGTTCCTCCACGAGGCCGCAGCCTCCGCAATTGTACTAATTTTTTCGTAATGCCTCCCGAAAATCATCAATCCTCTGGCATCAGCCATCTGAAGCCTACTCCTTCTGGTACAATTTGCTTGACAAAAGTAATATTTCTTTCTCATTTCACGCACCTGTCTGGGAATCTGCCTCAGAATGGCTATCTCCTGCCCCTATAAGTCAGTGCCCCACTCCTATGTTTTCTAAGAATTTCATCTCGCCTCTTCTCACAAATTTGACATGAACCTCTCTAGGAACTGCATGCGTATGCATATTTTGAATTAACTCTATAAACTCGATCCACATCCCAATTCATAAAGTCAACACCTCTCCCAAGAAATTCTCCCAACAGCTTAGTCACAACATCTCTCAAGTCTTCTTGGTCCACTTCTTCCAAATTTTGAAACCTAAGGAAATAAGACATTTTATCCATCTGTAGTCCAAGCACAGCATTGCCTGTCGCCTCTCTCTTTTCTGCACTGCCCGCATCTCTCCTCCAGACCTTCCACTTTCTGCTTGTTTTCTGCTGAGACTTGTTGAGTGTCCTTTAAAATCCTTTTGGATAGTCACAATTTCTGCTCTTATTTCATCCAGTTTCTTGTCCATATTAGATAACTTTTCCAAAATTCTCTCCATTTCTCCAGCAGTTGGTCTCTGACCTTTGCCATTTAAAAATTTTAAAATCCTCAGGCAAGCACAGTATCCTTGTAATTTCCTCCGGATCCACCAGGGGCACTCACAGGAGCAACGAGTCCAGAGTACAGTTAGTCAACCAGGAAGTCAAGGGAAGTGATGTCATCAAGATTCTCATAGTGAAGGCGGAAGCTGGACGCCACCATTGTTCCCCAGAGGAGGGGGCCTCAAACCTCCCTCCTAAATTTCTCCATCACCTCTTCTCCAGAGCTCCACAAACCAGTAATCTTGTTATTTTAAGTTCTCCTCTCTCCAAAGTGATTCGTGCTCCTTCCAGTCGCAGGGGAGAGAAACCCCCCCGCACTCCGGAGCACTCCACTCACATTTGCCGATATCTCCTTCCCTTCTCCCTTCCTCAATTCTTCTCCGTTCCCTGTTCGCCACCAGGCTGCTGCAATTATAAATCCAAAGCCCCGGTGTCACCGGGCACAGCGGCCCAGGCGACGACCAAAATAATGGCCGCGGCCTGAGGCCTCCGAACCCCTCCGAGCCTAGGACGCGCCAGCATCGGTCCCCCCAGTCCTGTATGTCGGCTGGGAGACCCCTGGCGAGCCGTCCGTGCGGCAGGTGTCCTTTTCGGAACACCTGGCCCCTAAGGGCCTCGGAGGCGGCCGGATTCGGACACTGGAGGCAGGAGAGGCACCTCCAGATGTCCGTTGCCGCCGGATACCGGAAGTCGTCCTATTTAATTATTTTTCTTAAATCAGTTTTTGCATTACAGTTAAACAGATTATAAATAATCAACGGTGTAATTGTCTTATTGACCACGTAGGAAATGAGAGGGGGAAAAAATTGCCATAGCAAAATTGTTGTTTTATTACACTCCAAAGAACAGGTTTGTTGCTAAAACAAGTAGATAACATTCTTATTAAAATTTTAAAAAGTATTTCCTGGTTTCCATATTAATGTATGGATTTGGTGTTACGTGCTTATTATCTGGCAGCATTGTTTGCTTTTTAAAAAAAAACTTTACTTGGAACTCAGTACTATTATATAGCATCATTTTAACCAGGAATAACCCATCCTTTTTTACATTTTCAAACTTACTATCTCTGTTTAGAAGATTGGAGTTTCTAAATGCTCCTATTTTTCTTACTCATTTTCATTATGGTTCAGTAACCCTATTCATGCAGCTGCCTCATGAACTAAAGAGATTATCAAAATTATGACATAAATGGGGAACATAGGTTGCTTCTGTTCATATTTGGTTTGTTGGTAAACATCCAAAACTCAATAGGGTATGAGGTAGGATATGTCACAACAAGATGTAATATGTGGCTAATAATTGGATGTGTTTATTGGTATAATACTTGCAAGCATTTTAATTAGATCGTTATTTCTCTTATACAGTATTCCTTTTGGGGATACAGTATCCCCATTGGACTATAGCATCTTGCGTTTTATCAATCTGAATAAGACTCAACTACATATCAATCTGAATAAAATTTGGCTACATATCAATATTTATATTAAATATGTTACCTATTAAATGGCAAAATTGAATACTGCTTTGATTTTGTGAAAGAGTTTAGGTTTTGTGCATGTCTGATGGCTCTTGTAATTCCATCTTGAGTTGCTTAATGGCAGCAACACCTCTTCAATACATACGTAAATTAACTTCTATCCCACAAAAAAAGTTACACTTACTTCAGGGCAGGTCAATGTCTTTATAATACAAATGAAACCAAATTCAAAGTAGATCTCTGATCTCTTGTTGCCCCATCCAAATACAACTCATCACAGAAAGTGTGTACTGTATGTGTCTGTATGTATATATAAATAAATAATTGTTGTAGTGTGTTCATATGGCAATACAAATTCCAGTAACATTATCAATCTTGGGCAATGGTATGCTATAGGACTCTTATTTTTTTCCCCTTCAGGTTGTTCTTAAACATCCAGCCAAGGTTTCACCGAGTCATGTTTTATATTGCTTTTGACCTTTTCAAAATGGCTGCTCCAACATCTTTGTGTGAATCGAAATGACCTTCTCCAGATAATTCCTGGGTTGATCCTGGCCTAGCTTTTTTTTTATCTGTTCAGATTGCCATGTCATCCCCATGGCCTTGGTCCTTTATTAAATGCATCCTTCTTTTTGCTGATAATTTCTGGGCAAATTCACAGGATATAAGCCTTTGAGACACTAATGAATGATTTCATAGTTTATTTAGCTTTTGAGCTCTTTTGACAGAAGCATTTATTAAGCCACCTTCTTATTGTGTTGTAAATGTCGTACCTTGATGAATGTATCTTTTCTTTTATGTACACTGAGAGCATATGCACCAAGACAAATTCCTTGTGTGTCCAATCACACTTGGCCAATAAATTCTATTCTATTCTATTCTATTATTGGAGATTAAATGGTCATAGCATTCCCATAAGTCCTGTCTTTATCCTTCAGCAGGAATAAAGGATTTATAAATTATGCTGAATGTGTTCCCCTACAGTATAAACAACAATGTATATCAGTACTCTTCCTTTTTCTTTATAGAATTGTGAATCTCACTGAAAGAAAACAAATGTTACTTTCTATTCAGGCCAAGCTGCAGGATAATTAAAACTGAAGGATTCTAGTGCAGGAAACAGTACCATTTTCTTTTGTCTTAGTGATCTGACTTAAACTATGACTTTGGGTACCATGCTAGAGAAGTTTGGAAAAACAACGTTCAGGAAGCTTGAATAAATACACTACTGAAAGACTGGATTTATTTTCCAAGAGACTTGCACAGGCTTGCATTGCTAACCACATCTTGATTTTACATACTCCAGATCTCTATTGGAGTAAATATGAAACCAGAGCCATCCCAATGTGAAAACTTGCAAGGAAATTATATCCAAACTCTGAAAATCAATAGACAGTTATGGCCAAATGGTATTATAAGAATGTGTATCTAAACAGCAGTGTAGAATAGAAAGAGCTTTTTGATTTATCTGCAATTATCTTTTGTAAACTACTGCATTCTCACAACAATATTAGTTGATATTCAGCTTGCTGTGAATATCTAAAGTACGTTAATCTTTCCTAATCATGTATCTTCTAGATATGTTGAATTATAATCCCACAATCCAGTCAATGTGATTTTGGGAAATCATGGCAGTTATACTCCACACATCTGGGGAATACTAGATTGGAGAAAATATAAGTAGGCCTTCTTAATAAAAAGCATCCTGGTGAAACCTCACATGAAATGGGTTTAAACCTTGACAGTCTGGCCAAGTAAGACTTGGCAAAGTGCTCTCATATTCCCCTAATCACAAAAGAAAAGTATTATTAGCCATAGATCTACTGCTAATATCAACAATTTAAAAAAGATATACATAACACTTCTGTAAAAAATAATTTGAAATTATTTAAATCAGTTGGATACGATAAAAAAATTGGTAAAAAAAACCACACATCTTAACTTCATAATCCCCTTCATTTAAAATAATTTTAATACTTTTCAGGAATATTCTGATCCTCGTGAATGATGTTGGATCAACACTGATGATATAAAAATGCTGGGAAAAGGGACAACTGAATATAAATTTGAAGTAATTAACATACTAGTGAAAGAACAGAAAAGAGAACCAAGAAAAAAAGTTGCAGAAACATCCCAAGTCCCAACTCTTTCCTATGTACAGACTTAATATTCCTTTTTGACACTGCCATATTTTTCTCCTCAACTGTTAACCTTTTTAAAAGATCAGTTCCATCTTGAGATGAAATAATAATGATCCACAGGCTGAATATAGATATTTGCAAAGGTTGCCTGCATATATCATAACATAACATAACATAACATAACATAACATCAGAGTTGGAAGGGACCTTGGAGGCCTTCTAGTCCAACCCCCTGCCCAGGCAGGAAACCCTACACCATCTCAGTCAGATGGTTATCCAACATTTTCTTAAAAATTTCCAGTGTTGGAGCATTCACAACTTCTGAAGGCAAGTCGTTCCACTTATTAATTGTTCTAACTGTCAGGAAATTTCTCCTTAGTTCTAAGTTGCTTCTTTCTTTGATCAGTTTCCACCCATTGCTTCTTGTTCTACCCTCAGGTGCTTTGGAGAACAGTCCGACTCCCTCTTCTTTGTGGCAGCCCCTGAGATATTGGAACACAGCTATCATGTCTCCCCTAGTCCTTCTTTTTGTTAAACTAGACATACCCAGTTCCTGCAACCGTTCTTCATATGTTTTATCCTCCAGTCCCCTAATCATCTTTGTTGCTCTTCTCTGCACTCTTTCTAGAGTATCAATCAGCATGGAAGTGGCAATACAATAAGAATATCTCTTTAAAGTTATACACAATATATTGGGCTGCAGTACAGTACTTGGAAGTTAGAACAACAAGAACGGAAGAGGAAACCTGTTTAAGGCTGCAACAATCTTATACAACACTAATATAAGTTCGAGTGCTATTGAACCAGCTGAACTCACTTTAGAGCAGGAATAAAAAATATTTTGCTATCAGACAGCAACCTTTTGCATACTCAGAAGCGATGATTAGAATAAGCTGACTTTTGATGGCCCATCCTGTACTGTGGTTCTTAGAACTGAAAGCTTTGCAGGGTTTGGGATCAGATTCTATTCCATCATCAACAATACAATAAAACTTGTACCGTAAACTTGTACTGTAAACTCACAGGATCCAAAATCACCCAGATGAGGGCTATCATTGGATTTTGTTGACAACGTGAGTCAATATCTAAAATAGAGGCGAAGGCAATTGCCCACCACCACATGGACCAGGCTGCTTCCAGAGTATGTTTCAACGTTCAAAATTTTCAACACCGTTCATTCTAAGCAGAAAAATTAACCAGTTAATATATAAACCCTAAGAGTTGTTTCTCCAAACATTTCCATCGATTCTTTTGCTTTAGTAGTAAAGGAAAGGGCAATCACACGAATCCTCTGCTCCAGGCTTAAAAAAAACAACCCCGACATCAGTTTCAAAGACTTCCGCAAAGTACCCACCAGCCTTCATGTCACCAGAAGGAAACATTTCTGCTTAAACTAAACTCCCTTACAAACACCACTTTCCTTCAGGGACAGAGAAGCATAGGCAGGATGAAACAGCTGCGCGAGGGGGGGGGGAATAAGGCGATTCCCGGGTAAGGATCCCAGAGCAGAGCTGCCTTCGCTGAGCCACGAGGCTCCGTAGGTGCCCTTGGGCCACGGCAAGAGCTTGCAAGGATGCTGCGGAGATAAAATCGTGGCAAGCGGAAGCGGTCGAGAAGAGCCCCCGCCCCCGCCCCCCAGCCTCTACTTTACTGATTTTACCTTCAAGTATTATTTGGGAGGCTTTTAACGATCCCTTTGACCAAATAATAATAATAATAATATCCCATCCGATTGAGGTAATTTACTTGCAGAAATAAGTAGCTAATACATTTTTTCTCTTAAAAAAATAAAATAAAAAGGAAGGAGGCAAGGTAGCTAGAACTTGGAAAGCTCCCTCCAGCATTTGTCAGAAAACCCTCCTCCGCAGCGAAGTCACATCCTCAGCCCCGGCAGCATTTACCTCAAAGCGCCCGAGACTGGAGCTCTTCGAGCGCGATTTCTTGCGGAGGTAGACCGAGAAAAACCTGCGCACCGTGAACTTCTTCATGTTCGTTTCCATCTCTAGGGGAAGCCGTTCGCCCCAACCGTTAAAGCCATCCGAGGAAGGAAAGGAAGAGGGCGCGTCTTCTCCCTGAGCTGGCCACGGTCCTTTGGCGAATTCATCCGGTCCCGGGGCGAGCGGAGCTCCGCCGAGACAGCTTTCGCAAGGCAAGGGAGGCGTGGGGCGATCAACTTACTGGCCGGAGCGGCTCTTTCCCCCGCCCGTGTTTACATTTCATCGCTGCATGGGAGCCCAACTCTCTTCCTCTCCGCCTTCTGCTCCCCCACCCCCTACCGCTCGCCTTGGTCCTGTCAACGGCCAATCGGAACCGGCTTTTTCTGCCTGCAGGAGCCGCTGCTTGTCCAGAGAGCTCTCCTCCGAGCGCTTTTAGCCCCGCAGAGAGGCGAGGGAAGGTTAGAGGAGCCGCTTTCAGGACACCAACACACACACACCGCGCACGGAGCACAGGACCGGGCTTGTCTTTGGCGTCCCTGGCTAAGCAGCCGGTCAGTTTCCTGGCTTCTTGGCTCGCGCGATAGAAGGGAGCGCCCCGTTGCCGTTCTCCGGCTCGACGTGGGTTGGGAACTGCAGCGCGGAGAGAGCTATAATTATCTTGGCCTGGGAAGAGATGAGCTCTTACAAAGGAGATTCTCCTGGGAGATCGTCCAGGCAGGCAGGCAGGCCGCTACCACCCGACGCTGCTTCCGAAGTCTTTTTTCACTGCCGCTGCTCCGTCGGACGTCTCACTTTTTCAGACTTTCAATCAGAGGTGAAACCCAGCCGGTTCTGACGGGTTCAGGAGAACCGGTAGCGGAAATTTTGAGCGGTTCGGAGAACCGGCAAATACCACCTCTGGCTAGTCCCAGAGTGAGGTGGGAATGGAGATTTTTCAGTATCCTTCCCCCAGGAGTGAGGTGGGAATGGAGATTTTGCAGTATCCTTCCCCCAGGAGTGAGGTGGGAATGGAGATTTTGCAGTATCCTTCCCCTGCCACGCCCACCAGAACCGGTAGTGAAAAAAATTGGATTTCACCACTGCTTTCAATGTAAATTGGAGCCTTCAGACCTTCCAGTCAAATGCATTAAATTATTCATTTAGGTATAAAAGCCAGTGTTCCCAAGGATGCCTTCCTGCTGAGTTGGACTACAGTTCCTACAATGTCTGGTTTAACCCAGCCGTTGTCCAAGCTGGCTGAAAGTTGCCCCTAATGCAGTACAATAACACACACCAGGTTAGGGAAGGCAGAGCCAGGGCATGGGCCAAACACATGCACCTGTTTGTTTGTTTTTGCAACTGCATAACACAGTATTAGAATCCCAGTGTCAAGAACTAGGCAACATTTATTTGTGTGCGTGTCTTTGGGACAATGTTAAAATTGGAGTTAACCAATTTTAACTATTGATGTGTACCTGCACAAACCCCTGCAGTCTTGGCAAGATTTCAGAAGTGATTTGCCCTTGCTTCCTTCCTAGGGTTGAGAGGAGATTGGCCCATTGTCCTCCAGCTAGCTTCATGCCTACGGCAGGACTAGAACTCACAGTCTCCTGGTTTTCAGCCTGTGCTTAAACCATTACAGATAGTTCTTGACTTACAATGACAATTAGGACCAGAAATTCCTTTGCTAAGTAAGACAGTCATTAAGTGAGTTGCATCCGACTATACAACCTTTTTTTGTTAAGCAAATCACTGCTGTTGTTAAATGAATCACATGGTCATTAAGCAAATCTGGCTTCCCCCATTAGTCTTGCTTGCAAGAAGCCAGCTGGGATAGTCGCAAATGGTAATCATATGAACCTGGACAATGCAACCATGATAAAAACATGCTGGTTGCCAGATGCCCAAATTTTGACCACATGGCCATGGGAATGCTGTGATAATTGTAAGTACAAGGAAGGGTCATAAGTCATTGTTTTCAATGCCATTGTAACTTCAAATGGTCATTAAATGATTGGTTGAAAGTCAAGGACTACCCATAAACCAAACTGGCTCTCATATAAGTATGCCTCAATGATTTTAAAAATGTAAAGAAGTACCTACTTGTAATCCTACGATGCTGTAATGTGGAATAAAAATGTTCGCCAACAAAGATATCCTTTAGAAGGCCTAAGAATGTGAGCGAACATCTCCATAAACAGAACTGAGAAGCATATGTGATATTAATTATTTATATATGTTTTTACCTAATAAACTAATGGAATTTTCCTGTGGCTATTTTTGTGGCTAGATTTATAAGTTGCCAAAATAACTTAACTACTTATTTCCTTTAAATCAGGAATAAAATGCTACTGGTTTGCAGCGGTTCAGGCAAATCAGTAGTAATAAAAGCTACTGGTTTGGGCAAACTGGTAGTAAAAAAAAATGCTACTGGTTCATCTGAACTGGTATTTCTGACGATCAGCTGTGCCGCGCGATTTATATTCGCAAGAAATCCTGCTTTCTAGCAAATCTAAATTGCACAGCACAGCTGTCCCTCCTCTTGCTGTTCTACTTACCTTCTTAAAGCCTCCTTTTTCTGCGTGAAGTATGTGTTTGGTGCGCACTTCGCATTTATTTTATTTTATTTTATTTATTCAAATTTATATACCGCCCTATCTCCCGAAGGACTCAGGGCGGTTCACAGGCAAATAAAACAGCATATATATACAAATTAAGAAACCATTAAGAAAACATATTCAAAAAGCCTGATTATTAAAATAATATAGATATTAAAACCAATTAAAACCCCTATAAAATTTAAAAATTTAAAATTAGAAAATTTAAAAAACTAGTCCAGTCCCGCGCAGATAAATAGGTGTGTTTTAAGCTCGCGACGGAAGGTTCGGAGGTCTGGAAGCTGGCGGAGTCCTGGGGGGAGTTCGTTCCAAAGGGTGGGAGCCCCCACAGAGAAGGCCCTTCCCCTGGGCGCCGCCAGACGGCACTGTCTAGCTGACGGCACCCTGAGGAGTCCCTCTCTGTGAGAGCGCACGGGCCGGTGAGAGGTATCCGGTAGCAGTAGACGGTCCCGTAAGTAGCCCGGCCCTATGCCATGGAGCGCTTTAAAGGTGGTTACCAAAACCTTGAAGCGCACCCGGAAGGCCACAGGTAGCCAGTGCAGTCTGCGCAGGATAGGTGTCATACGGGAGCCACGAGGGGCTCCCTCTATAACCCGCGCAGCCGCATTCTGAACTAACTGCAGTCTCCGGATGCCCTTCCAGGGAGCCCCATGTAGAGAGCATTGCAATAATCCAGGCGAGACGTCACGAGGGCGTGAGTGACCGTGCACAGGGCATCCCGGTTCAGAAAGGCGAACTGGCACCAGGCGAACCTGGTAAAAAGCTCTCCTGGAGACGGCCGCCAAATGATCTTCAAAAGACAGCCGTTCATCCAGGAGGACGCCCAAGTTGCGCACCCTCTCCATCGGGGCCAGTGACTCGCCCCCGACAGTCAGCCGTGGACTCAGCTGACTGTACCGGGATGCCGGCATCCACAGCCACTCTGTCTTGGAGGGATTGAGCTTGAGCCTGTTTCTCCCCATCCAGACCCGTACGGCCTCCAAACACCGGGACAGCACTTCGATAGCTTCGTTGGGGTGGCCCGGTGTGGAAAAGTACAGCTGGGTGTCATCAGCGTACAGCTGGTACCTCACACCGAAGCCATGCCTATGCAGCTTGCGTTTGGTGCGCACTGTGCATGCGCAGGCAGCAAAACATTGGCAAACCGCGGAGAATTTCACCACTGCTTCAAATGAGCAAGTTTACTGAAGCCTATGCTACTAATTCCTCATGAAGCCTATGCTACTAATTCCTCATGAAGAAGAGGGCCGTGAAAATATTTGCAGATCCCTCGCATCCTGGACATAAACTGTTTCAACTCCTACCCTCAAAACGACGCTATAGAGCACTGCACACCAGAACAACTAGACACAAGAACAGTTTTTTCCCGAAGGCCATCACTCTGCTAAACAAATAATTCCCTCAACACTGTCAGACTATTTACTGAATCTGCACTACTATTAATCGTTTCATAGTTCCCATCACCAATCTCTTTCCACTTATGACTGTATGACTATAACGTTACTGGCAATCCTTATGATTTATATTGATATATTGACCATCAATTGTGTTGTAAATGTTGTACCTTGATGAACGTATCTTTTCTTTTATGTAACACTGAGAGCATATGCACCAAGACAAATTCCTTGTGTGTCCAATCACACTTGGCCAATAAAATTCTATTCTATTCTATTCTATTCTATGAAAACATCTATGGATATTTTCAGTCATCCAGGTCATGGATGTCCCAAAGGGATTTTTTCAAGGGACAACTGGACTTTGTTTTTCTTTGAAGATGTTTTGCTTCTCATTCAAGAAGCGTTGAGGATTTGTCTGTGGTCTCAACAACTCTCTAAAAGAATGCAAATGACCAGCTGTCTGCAAGGAATATAAATCCTTCCATTCCCCATCATCCAGGAAGAACTTCTTGGATAAGAAGTGAAATGTCTTCAAAGAAAAACAAGAAAGTCCAGTTGCCTCTTTAAAAATGCACCTTTGGTCCTCATGGAAACACTTCTCTCTACTTTCCTTATCTGAAGAAGAAATAATCTCCATTGTGCTGTAATAATTTCAGAGGAATTAATAAAGACCCCAGTTCTTTTTTCTCAAGTAATGGTTTAATTAAACATATTCTTTTAACATTTCTTGTCAATGCTTACATTTTCTTTTAAACATTGAACACTCCTGAGAGTGTGACAGAGCCTTTCTTTCCTCCCACCCTGAAACTGAATTTCTCAGATGAATTTTTATTGCTCAGTTGAGATGGGCCATCATGAGAAAAGCAGAAGCTTTTCCAGAAAAGCACAAAAATATAGAGGTTTATAGTCTTGTAAAAGTCCACTGTTATAGAACATAACACAGTTGTTGTTGTTGTTGTTGTTAGTTGCGAAGTCGTGTCCGACCCATCGCAACCCCATGGACAACATTCCTCCAGGCCTTCCTGTCCTCTACCATCCTCTGGAGTCCATTTAAACTCATGCCTGCTGCTTCAGTGACTCCATCCAGCCACCTCGTTCTCTGTCGTCCCCTTCTTCTTTTGCCCTCAATCTTTCCCAGCATTAGGCTCTTCTCCAGTGAGTCCTTCTTTCTCATTAGGTGGCCAAAGCATTTGAGTTTCATCTTCAGGATCTGGCCTTCTAAAGAGCAGTCAGGGTTGATCTCCTCTAGAACTGACTTGTTTGTTCGCCTTGCAGTCCAAGGGACTGCAAGGCGAACACAGTATATATCCATTATAATTCTTATCTACTGTATTCAGAAGTTTCAGTACTTTCGGCTTAGTCAGCAGTGTTTTAGGTTTACCCAGTTAGCCTTTTTCCTCTTGAAAACGTGTCTATGATACTTGGAGAAGAACTTGCTAGCAGAGGTCTTCTTGACTTTTCTCTGCCTAGCTAGTTAAAATATATCAGGAGATGCTGGCCTCAGCTCTTAAGACAGGGATTAATGTCTCTTTGTGGAACAGAAATAATAATTAAAAAAAATACCACCACCTTGCACCCGCAGTTCAAAAGCATCCATTATTTTTCCTTATCACTACTACCGTTATTGCTAGCATCATCAGAAGTGTTCTATTATTTACATCTGCTCAATTTTGTGCATGGAAACAAGCATGCCAGAAAAGAAAAAATGGAAATAATTGTCCGTGCTGCAGATTAGACTTTGTGCTTCACTTCTGTATTTCAAGGGGATTCCACCCCAAAAAGGGGTGGCAAAAGGAAATGAGCCCATCAACAAACCATCATCTGCCTCTGCCTCATACTTTAAAAGCTATTAATTATGACGGCCAGGGAAATTAGCTCTTTCCCCAATGTTGCTTTCCTGATTTAAGTCAAATGCAGACTTACCCCAGCTTAAATTGTTTTTGTGTGTCAGCATGTGGGGCATTATGCCAGCAAGCACCATTCTTCTACAATACTTCTAGTCCATTTTAATAGGCTTTCTAGCCCAGGGGTCCACAATAATAAGCAAAGAGGGGAAGTCTATATGAGGTAAGATGAGAAAGTAAGAAATCTAGACAGCCAGGTTGTTTCGTTTGCTTTTTCAACAGTTAACACAGGGTATCTCCCATTAACTTTTCGTATGATCCATGCCTTGTTGACTTCATTTTCATTCTTCCAGTTTCCCATCTAATGTCTTGTTTCCTCTCTAGGGCTAATCCATCTTAGTTGTGCTGGTATTAGACGTTGCCCTGAAACCCCGCCACTGGAAGAGGACTTCATGTATGTGTCTGGAGCACATTGCCTTTTTTGTGGAAAGAACAGATTGACTTTGCAAACTAAATTTAGTAGAAAATTCTCATATGGCATTTGTGCTTTTGAACAGTGGTGTTTAAATTCAAAGCATGCCTTTAGCCCACTTAAAAATTCAGAGAGAAAGACTGCCAAAAAACCAAAACAAACTCCATGTAATCTTCTTGAAAATTAAGATAGAAGTGGTTTGCTGCTGTCATTACATTCTTTTGGGATTCCAGTCTTACCTTAGGTTTGGTATTATTTGGTTAGTGGAAGTTTCTTTGGTTTTTTAAAGATAACAGTCCAGAGTTCATTGGAGTTTGGCCACTAATAAATTTAAATAAATCAAATAATGATCACTTAAATAAATGACGAACCAAAGAAAATTAAAAGGAACAAATCTTCTTAGCCTCCCCATTTATTACAAGCCTGATTTAGATTTAGTTTGACTGCAGTATATCAGTAAATCCCAACTGAATTCAGTGGAAACTACATCCTTACTAGATAGCTTTAAGGCAGCCATAATCTCTCAGAAGATGATTGTCGCTCAGCCATGATCACCATAGGTGGCTATTAGATCTTGAAAAAGATAAACAGATTTCGATCTGATTAGCATTTCAGTGAGAGATTATCAGAAAATCCCCAAACTCTATGCTGATTTGTGAAAATCCCAAAACAATGGCTACCCTTTACCGAGAGTCACCTGGAGTTAAGATCAACTTGCAAGAGCTTGTCCTTCATAAGGATTCCTTATAGATTACATTCTTTTGGGAATTGGGATAAATTAGTGGAAATTGGAAGAAAGCTGCTTTGGGCAAAACACTAGGAAAAGCATCCTGATAGTAAGAATTGTTTTGAGACTGGAACGATTGTCTCAAGAATGTATTTAAGAGAAGGCTACTATAAATTTTTCTAGAGACTTGGATCAGATGACCTACTTGTTCACTTTGTGGACATAATCTACACGATATCATTAACCTAAAAGTTCTGGAATCTTTTAAAGCCAATTGTTAGAAGAAAAACAGAAGTGATTTTGTATACAATTGACCAGAATGGGATTTGGATAGTAATATAAGATAGCTGTCAAAATTATTTCTCATAAGTCTGAATCTAGCATTTGGTTGGACAGCACCCATTCCCACAATGAATCCAATAAAAATGCATAAGTGAAAAAACCCTATTATTTTTGTAATAGCCTTATCACAAATAATAACTGGCAACTGTCAGATCAATATACAGTGTCAAAAACTGAGATTTGGAATTCATGTTAGTGACAAACCTTTCCTGCTGCAGAAGATTGAAAGGAAAGCAACAAAACAGCTACTGTACGTATAAGGCAATGGATTATCAGTCAAAGTCAGGACTGACTTACATGCTCAAACCTACGGCAGTATGCAAATAATTCAGAATATCATCAAAACTACACACACACACACATATATATGTAGTTTTAAGAGAATCACTGAACAATCCTATGGATAAATATTAAACACCTGCTCCCCAGCTGCTATTTCAAAATCACTGTTTTTCTGAAGTTGCTTTACATAAACATATGCTATATGTGTTTGTGCACAGCATTTATTCAGTCCCTCAGGCCATAACAGTGAGATATCAATTTCCTATTGCTGTACACTATTTCCCAAGTTTCATAGGAAACAGTATAATGTATACAATATTGCGACCTCAAATATGTAGACTGGGCAGTCTAAGAAATATGCACATGGATGAGATGTTACTTAAGAGAAATTAAATGAAAATTTGATGTAAGCGAACTGCAAAAGTACAATTTGTATATTCCCCACAACTTTTATGTAAACCGTGAAGAAGGATGGTGGCTAAGTAGCAAAACGTGTACTGTACATTTTACGCTAAAATCCTGATTCATTCCTCCCGCATCTATAAGCCTTAAAATCTACTGGCAAGCTGTGACAACAGTTCTGAGCTACATTACACAATTTGTTATAAGGTCACTTCCTTTGTTTATGTGAAGCTTTATTTGATTGGCAGCTATTAGAAGTTAACCACAGGGAGCGCCTGTGCCACTGATTCTAGGACATCATCTGTTCTAGATCATCTGTAGAGGAGCACAGTAGAATGAGAAACAACACATTTCCCAAAATCATGCAGAAGACAAGTTGCATAGTTATACACAACCTTGCTGATCACTATAGATCAGTGATGGCAAACCTATGGCACGCTTGCCCAAAGTGGCACATGAAGCGATGTTGCCCGGCATGCACAGCCTTGCCTGTCCTGTCTTCTGGGTTTCTGGTGTTCATGCGTGCACAATAATCAGCTGTCCTTTGTGCATGCGGCAGTGCCGAAACCAGTGTGCGAGCACTCAGTGCTGAAAAGGTTTGCCATCACTGCTATAGATCAATGACTGACATCTATCACCAACTCCAGGCAGCATTAAGTTTAGGTCTGAACCAGGGGTGAAATGCTCCCAGTTCACACCGGATCGTGCAATCCGGTAGTGAGCATGACCGGTGGTTCGGCGAACCAGTAGTGATGGCGGAGCAAAGCTCCGCCCACCCACCAGGGTGTCATTACTTCCTGGTTTTAGGTAAAAAATGTGTTTTTTACCTTCTGCACGTGCGCAGAAGGTCTGCACGCACATGGGATGTGTGGTACGTGCACTTCTGAACCAATAAGGAAGGTAAGTAGATTTCGTCCCTGATCTGAACAATATAAACCCAGCAACTTTATTGTTGGGGGCAATACGATGTCTCTGTAAACTGCTTAGAGAGGGCTGTAAAGTACTATGAAGTAGTATATAAGTCTAAGTGCTAGTGCTATTACATTACTGTTCTGTTTGGGTGGCAAAAACACTTCGGAAAGCTTGTGTCCATTGACCAGCCATTCATCTTTGAGTTAATCTCTTGAATCAACATATTAATTAGATGCTGATTCTGTTGCATTGCCATATGG
Organism: Ahaetulla prasina; assembly: GCF_028640845.1. Taxonomy (NCBI): domain Eukaryota; kingdom Metazoa; phylum Chordata; class Lepidosauria; order Squamata; family Colubridae; genus Ahaetulla; species Ahaetulla prasina. The sequence continues at coordinate 88,219,566 of NC_080539.1, read as the reverse complement.
GATTAAGTTCATCTTTTGCCTCTGACATAGGTAATATTACCATATTCTTATTACATTCATTAAAACATTATGAATTACGATTCAATGGGTGCACAACTCTTTTTGTGAAGGGTTGTTGGTGCTCTCCGAGCCTGGTTGCTTTCTTGCAGACCTTTCTGCAATGCTATCATCAGCCCTGATGATATTACCTAGTTTGGGTAATGAAATGTCTGTAAGAAAACAACCAGGCTCAGAGAGCATCAAGGACCCTTCATTCCAACCCTGAGCTACAAATAGACTCTTTTACTGGAAACATTTTTGTATTGAAACAGCTGAGTGCTGAACTAAATGAGACTTGAACAGTAGGAGCACAATTAATACACCATTCTGAAGGAGGAGATCATTTTTCTTTCTTGTGCCATGAAGGTTACAACTACCTGAAACTGTTATTTGGTTTTCAAGGGAAGTTTAGGTAAACAACTGATATTCAGAGCAGGCTGAGGATTCCTCAAATTGTACAGATTTTTATCCATGTAATAAAAACTGCATCTAATATGGCTCTATCTAACGACCTCAAATACTTTTAAAAGGCTCTCCAAATAAGTCTAGGCCCGTATTGGTGAACCTATGGAACATGTGCCGGAAGCAGCACGCAGAATCATCCCGCGAGGAATGCACGGCCTCGCTGATTCTTTTTCCACATTCCTGTGCACACACGCGTACCGGTCAGCTGGCCATCGTGCATACAGGAATGGCAAAATCTGGAAGATGGGTTTCTGTCACACATGCGCAGGCCAGCACCCAAACTTCTGGGTTTACGTCATGCGCATGCACGATGGCCAGCTGTTCGTCAGGCACATGTGGGTGCCGGAAACCAGAAGTTCAGGTGCCAGCTCGTGCATGCGTGACTGACCACCACTCTTCCAGTTATTGGTGCTCCCACACACACAAAGGCCAGTGGGGCCGTGTGGTCCCGGTGGTGTCATGTCCCACTCCCCCTCCGACGGCCGGGTCTGGGAAGTCTGTATCAAGCGTGGCCACGAAGCCTCTGCAGCTTTGCCAAATTCCTGTCAGAGTTCTCAGGGCAGGCAGGAATCCAAGGTGTGACTTCAGCAACCCAGATGAGACTTTGCTTGACTCAAATTGCTTGACTCAGGCTGGTCTTTTATATAGGCCATGGGGTGTGGCTCCATGACTCAGCACTTATCCAGGCCTGCCCCTCCCTTCTTTTTGCTGACGTCGCCTCTCCATTCTCCGGAAGCGGGGATCCGTCCACTGTGACTTTCCGTCCTCCTGATCTGCTGCCGGCAATTCTAGCACGTGGCTGGCTTCGTGCTCACACGCTGTAGAAGGGAGGTTTGTTTGCTCATTCCTGACATTCTGTCCGGGCATGGTGCCAGGGCTGGGGGCTGGAGGCATGCTAGGCCGTTCCTCTTCATTATCAGACTCTGACTCAGATAGCAGGAGATGGGAGGGGCCCGGCTGCGGAGAGGAGGGCGGGCGAAGCACAACAGGTAGATGGTTTTGCATGCCATTTCCGGTGACGTAAAAGGTTAACCATTACTGGTCTTCTAGGCAATGCATTGATGACAAAGAATCCTCTATTTGCTCATAGCACAATGTATAGCCTTTCCCCAAATTGGTACACGTGAATTCCCAAAATTCTAAACCATCACAGTCTGCATGCATGTAGGCTAAGGAAAATGCTCTAAATTGTAAAATAGGCATGTTCCCACAATATTATTTTAACACATTGCCCTGTGTTATATTTATCAATAAAAGCTGCCCTTCTAAAGTCATGTCAAGGAATCTCAAGTAAAATGTTTAGGTTATGATTCCATTATCCTATTTTATAGAACTCTGTAACATCAAAATATCCCTAACATCTGCAAATCCTTTGTGCCATTTACCGGTAGTTTAATCTGGCAAACTTTATATTGTCAAACTTTCAGCAAGTAACACAGTAAACTTTAGTAAACTTTCTTTGGGTGTTTTTATTGCTTTATTGTTTTTTATTGTTTTAGAATTTTAAAATTGTTAGCTGCCCGGGGTCACTTGGCTGAGATGGATGACTATAGAACATGAATGAATGAATGAATGAATGAATAAACAAATAGATTTTTAGAACGATAATAAGAGTGGCATCAAGCTAGTTTAAGACAAATTATTTGAACACATTCACTAATTAGAGCAACTTAGAGTTGTAAGCTAATCTATTTTCTGACTGGAGCAAAATCAAAGAGAGGCAGAGAAATATATAGGAGCTTTGATGGAACTTTGATGGTTTGAACCTGGAATAATGAGATGAAATCAATCATACACATAAAATGGACATTTATTGATAGAAATCTGGAATGTGCTATTTTTCATATTAAAAATATTATTGTGCATATATTTAAAATCAGTTTAAAAATCCTTATTCTACTTGGTATCTGTCTAGTAATGAAAGTAGTTGCCAGTGAATTACTTTTAATGAAGAACCACATATAAATCCTTTAAGTAAATAACAAAATAACAAAGAATACCTGGATTTTGTGTTAAGTGATGTGATTACTGGGAGAACTGAAGGTCAAAGAGCTATTTTAAAATCCTGTTAAATTATAGATCACCTCACAACCAAATATATTATAACATACTAAAACATAGAGAAAATATACAAGTCCATTGTATATATAATGTCACAGAAGAAATATATGCCATTCTATGATGATTAGAAATCCCTTTCATGATTAGATATTGCTGAATTTGCTTATGAGGAAATTAGTAGTGGGATTGGAGAACAATGAAGAATCAAAAAAAGATTAGGATATTATGGCTGTAAAAGAGAGATGCCAGCAGTGTTCCCCATCCAAGGCATCTTGGCCTCTAACTTGAACAGACATTCTTTTGTGTTCTCTGCCCAAGTGGGCACAAATGACTGCATTCCTCCGGTTGACCACAAAGAATAAAAATAGGGAGGTTCAGAGTTCACAAGTCACAAGGAGATCATATGCGAAGTCTAGGGGTAACAATAATGCTGTATGTTGTATATGACTCTGTGTGTTTGTGTCTGTGCACATGCATGCATGTAAAACTTTTAAAATAGGTTGGTGGGTGGGAATGCTTCAAAGCTTAGAGAAAGTAAAGACAGTGGTTGGATTGAGATTAGCATTTCTTTTTGATGCACTCCTGGTTGTCCCAAAAGAAATTAGGCAGGAATAGTGTCACACCACTTGACATTGCTTGATAGAGAAAGATGCTGGAAGAGGGGGAAGGGAGTCAACCAAGGAGGGGTTGGAATAGCAATAGAACTTAGACTTATATACCACTTCACAGTGCTTTACAGCCCCCTCTAAGCAGTTTACAGAGTCAGCCTATTGCTCCCAACAATCTGGGTCCTCATTTTACTGGCCTTGGAAGGATAGAAGGCTGAGTCAACCTTGAGCCTGGTGAGATTTGAACCGCCAAATTGCAGGCAGCCAGCAGTCAGCAGAAGTAGCCTGCAGTGCCACATTGTAATTGCTGTGCCACCACGGCTCTTCATTCCTTCATGAACCCGATACAGTTAGAAATTGTAGTGAGGCCCAATGAGGTAGGAAGAGGAAAGAGTGAGATCAAGTTATACTTTGAGACCAAAAGAAAGAGTGGAATTATACTGAAAAGAGAGGTGTAGAACAATAGAAAGAGTTAAGGAAGCTTGTAGAGCAATCTAGAGAAGGGCTATAAGAAGTCAAGCCTTCATGCATGTATAAGTATAAGCAAAGGAGCACTGCATCGGTAGTGCAGGACTCAGCTGACTATCACTTTCATACCATCCCAGCAATGCAAAGCAGATTAGATGTCTTAATTTCCCTACAAGCCACCTCATGACCACCACTACCCCTTTGTCCTGGTTACATAACCTCTACCATAGTGCCTGATATCTGCTTATCTTCAGTCACACCTGGGATTGTCCTGCGTTAACCCTAAACACTGGGCCTGATTGATTAATACATCTGAATTAACTTTCATACAACACTACTCCCACCAATGGCCCATTTAAACGTGTCATATAAACAGGACCTGTGTGCTTTAGATCAGCAGTCACCAACTGGTGGTCCGTGAGAAAATTTTGGTGGTCCGCAGAAAAATTATTTGCATTTTTTATATTGTACTAAATCAGGGGTCCTCAAAGTACGGCCCCTGGGATGGAGACATAAAATGAATGTTTGTGTTGCTGCAGAGAGTCTCCCCCTTTGGGGCCTTTTTGTGTGGGGCAGAGGGGGGGCAGAAATTCCGACTTGGGGTCTGCTTCAGCTTCCTGGTTGCGGGGCTTTGGGCGAAGGCTGGAGGGAAGCGTTACTGTTGGCGAAGAGCCGGAGGGCCTTGTTCCACTGGGACTGCATCATGGCCTGGAACTGGCTGACCATCTTAGCCCGCTGAGCCTCCAAGTGCTGGTACCTAATTTTGCACTGCTGCAGGTCTTCCTTCTGCTTGGAAAGCCTATGCACCTAGTCCTTAGTGAAATGCTTTTGCTGAGCCTCTTTCTTAGTCAGATCCAATTTGAACTGAGCCAACCGTTTTGCCAACTCTTTCTCATGGTGGCTGCTTAGCTCCAACTACTGCTTCCTGTTGGGGCCCTAAGGAGCCCGGGTGGGCAGGTGAAAAGTGGCTGGCAGGGGAGGGGCGATTAGAGGCCGGGGAAGCGCCCCTTGACATGAGTGTCATCGAGTTGGTCATGCCCCCCCCGTCACATGACCACCTAGCCATGACTATTCAGCTGGTCATTAGGCAGATCACATTAGTGGTCCACGGGATTTAAAATTATGAATTTAGTGATCCCTGAGGTCTGAAAGGTTGGTGACCCTGCTTTAGATGTCCATATAGGGTAGAAAAAGAAGAAATGAGAAAATGAAGGGAAAAAATTAAATGGAGTGTGGGATAAGAGATGGTATTTGCAGAATGGACAATTGTGGACAAAAACTATTGGCTCGAAAAAGTATGTTTGGGTTTTGCAACTTGGACTCTGCCTTTTCCTTATATGGGGTTTTTAGTGCAAGTTAGTTCCCTCTTTACATGATTACTTTGTGTTTCTGTGAAATCGATGTGATGATCACGTTATCTCAAAGTTCCAAATATGTCCATTAGACCCAAATTATTATCAGCACTTTCTTTGTAAAAAAAAGCAGTGAAAAATTTGAAACAGTGTTGTACCGTTACCCGTATCTATATTTCAATTTTGCTTATACAAAAAATATCTAAAGCATAAAACTGTCAGCTTGACAGAGAGGCACAACTAAATTGCACAAGAACATCTATACCAAAGTGCTCAGATATAAATCCTGGGATTGCATGACCAAGCAACCACCCAGATGACATCACATCAATGAACAAGAATAACGCATTCACTGGCTTAAGGTTTTTTTCCCCCTCTTTACAATATGTCAAGACAAGAAACAAAAGAACTGTTGTTGCCTTTGCCATTGAAAAAGTTGACGAAACCTTTGTTCTCTAGATCTACATCAGTAGGAACCCACACTGGAAAAAAGCTGCTATTATTACAGTTGCAGTGTTGATCAAATGCAAAAGTTTACTGAAAGACAGCTTCATTGCCATCTTGCTACAGAAACAAACTAGACAATTGGAATATATGTTCTTGTCTATGAAAATAAAAGAGATTTGCATGTTAGGGGGCTGTTCTTTACAAGGAGACAGTAGAGTATACTGGTCCAGCACTGCCTACCTGACAACTAAACAGGTACTGTGTGTAAAAAGAATTAATTCCTACTACTCCTTCCCACAGCAACCCCATGACCATCCATATGAGTATGCATAGAGGAGAACACTGAGCTATTGTCTCAAGACTAGATTTCAACTAATTAAAATGTTAATCCGTGGAACAGCTTGCCTTAACTAGTTATGGGTGCTCCATCACTGGAGGTTTTTAAGAGGTTGGATAGCCACTTGTCTGAAATGGCATAGAGTCTCTTGCTTGAACAGGGAGGAGGGGTTGAACTAGACTTTCTAACTCTGTTATTCTGATTTCAAGTGCTCTAACAGTGCACTCATGACTACTTAACTGAGTCCATCCACCTTGCTGATGGTCATCCTCTTCTTTCCTTGCATCTTTCCCAGCATTACAGCCTTCTCCAAAGAGTAATGTCTCTGTCACATAATGTCTCCAGAGTAGATTACTTTAAAATTGGTCATTTGAGCTTCAAGTAAGAACTTTGGGTTGGTGGGTTTCATGATCCATTTGTTTTGGGTTTTTTTTTGGAAGTCTTCTCCAGCACCAAGTTCAAAAGCGTCAACAATCTTTTTATCTTGCTTCTTCAAAGTTTTCATTTTCAAAGATTCCCATATCCAAACAGTGTGCTTGTTTGAGATTTAACATTTGCAGTTTGCAAAACAGGACGTGTGGCATACTGCATTGTGTGAACCCAGTCAAATGTTATTTATTCAATACACATGATTTAATGCCACATGTGTTCCATTTATCTCACGGGATGAGTCTAAAATAGAAATCAGCCAGGTAAATGGACAAAAAAAAAAGGATAAACATTAAGGATGTGCAGCAATCAGATCTGAAGGGTAAGCTATAATGAAGTAGTCATGGATGCCTATATTGTATTTGTTGGGAATATCTTAAATGGATGCCCTTGAAAGCTGCTCTGTGGTTTCAGTAAAATACGCATTTGATTTAAAGTCAGTATTATGTAGGATCTAATGAATACATAACCTTAACAAATAAGCACACAGCTGAATTGAGTTGAATTCTGGTCCTGCATGGCTTTTCAAGGAACCCTCATATATGACCTGTAATCCCAAGTGCAGCAGAAGTGAGTTCAGTGCAGCTGAAGGACTCCTTGAAATTTGTTGTTCAAGTTATATATCACTTTATAATTGTCATATTTACACAGCTAGGATAATACAGAGTGAGATATTGATTCAGGCACATAATTTGGGCCAGGATATTGTTAGATGTTACGTTTCAAGTGTCAGATCAAATTTGCTCTTGGCAGCAGCGGTGGCCGAGGAGGGAGGTTCCATTTGTAGCTTTGGCAGCAACAAAATAACAACCATTTGTATGCCGGAGTGAAGACAGATTAACCGCTGGAAACAATCGGGACAACCTGTTGGGAAGTTAGTGGGATTCCTTGTGAAGCTGTTGACCACTGGATTAGTTAGGCTTGGGGTCTAATCCAGCAGGGCACTGCTTATATTATGATGCATTAGAAGATTTCTCTATCTGCATTGGGTGCTTTAGAAGTCTCTGAAATTTAAGATATATTTTAATGAATACCTCAAGATGGACATCCAGGCCCAGGATTCATTTACACAGGAAACCTCCTGGTTCCTGATTTATACTTTACACTTTATCATAGAACCAGAAAGGTAATAATAAGGTAATTTCCTAAGGAAATTTGCAACCATAAAGGAAGTTTCTTATGCCCATCATTTCTTAGAATAAATTGAGTTCTTGTCCATGCCTGCTGTTTAGCTTTAGAGTGTATCTAAGGTGGATATTTTTAAAAGGGACACCAGAAGGTGGATTTACAAATCATCTACAAGAGTTCTTTGAAAAGACAAGCAAATTAGCGCTTGGATGAAAGGCCACCAGGAAAAATTTGGGTTGGAAATTTGGTAACACAGAAGAAGGCAAAGCTATTTGCATGTCCTTGCCAGGGAAATTACATGCCAGGGACATGTAGTCTGTCATATCCACCTAACTGAGAAATAGTATACAAAGAGGCAACAATATTCTGGTTTCTCTTCAAGTTGTGCAAATCTTTTACATCATGCAAAGACCTCCCTCCCTGTAGAAGGCTCTAATGCTGGAAAAAGTGAAGAGGGTGACATGCATTAAGGTGGATGGACACAGTAGCAATGAGTGAACCATTGGAAGAACTGAAGGACCAGGGAAGGACCAGGGAAGAGCTGTGGTGGCACAGTGGTTAAAATGCAGTACTGCAAGCTATTTCTGTTGACTGCCGGCTGCCAGCAGTTTGGCCTTTAAGTCTCACTGGCTCAAGGTTGACTCAGCCTTAGAATGCCTATTTTTGCTCTAAGCCATCACAAGTTGCTTGGTTTGTGGCTTAGTGCCATGTATGAATCCACCTAGAAGCCTTTGTCACTTTTTTGTCCTCTAGCTCCATATGTTTGCAAATAATGTGGAGTTTTGTTTTCTGCTTGTGTAACTCTGAAGGATTTACCCACTCTTGTTCCTTACGAGACCGCCTGCTGTTATCTTATGCCTCCCACCGACCGGTACGCTCTCACAGAGAGGGTCTCCTCAGGGTGCCGTCCGCCAAACAATGTCGGCTGGCAGCCCCCAGGACCTACTCTGTTGGAGCATCGACGCTCTGGAATGAACTTCCCCCTGGCCTACGCCAAGTGCCTGATCTTCGGACCTTTTGCCGTGAGCTAAAAACATACTTATTTATTCAAGCTGGACTGGCATAATGGTTTTTTAACATTTTAAACTGGGTTTTATTGTTGTGGGGTTTAAAAAATTTTAAATTTTAAATTTAAATTTTTAAACATTGGCCTTTTTGTAATATGCTCTATTTTAAATTTTGATTTTAATTGTATATATATTGTGTTTTATTTTGGCTGTACACCGCCCTGAGTCCTTCGGGAGAAGGGCGGTATAAAAATTTAATAAATAAAATGGAACGAGCTCCCCCCAGGACTTCGCCAACTCTCGGACCTTAGAACCTTCCGTCGTGAACTTAAAACACACTTATTCAGGTGCGCAGGACTGGATTAGATTTTTTAGTTTTTTAAATTTTAAATTTTAAATTTTGTACTGATTTTAATTGGTTTTGTTATTTTTAGTTAAATTGGCCGGTTAAATATTTCATTTTAAAATTATTTTAAATTTATTGTCTATCTATGTATTTTAATAAGGCTGTACACCGCCCTGAGTCCTTCGGGAGAAGGGCGGTCTAGAAATTTAATAAATAAATAAATAAATAAATAAATAAATAAATAAATAAATAAAATAATAAATAAATAAATAAATACATGTTGCTAAGTGACTGCACTGTAAACCCTTATCTGTACACATACAATAGCTGGGGCTGCTTTCATTTCCTTCCCCTGACATCTTCTCTCCTCCTTCTTGAGTCTCTCAAGATGATTATTTAAAAGAAGAATGGTATACAACTTTGAAATACAACAAAGTAAGCCATGAGTTTGAGAAAATTATTCTATCTATTATTCAACATCTATTTCTATTAACCAGACAATCAATTCTGTGCCAATGTCAACTTTTCCAATAGGAAGTAGCTTGTCATCTGTAATGCTCAATACCTGTAACTTTATGAAGCTGTTGAGAGATTTAACTATATAAACAATACATTTCAACACTGCAAAGATAAATAAATTAGAACAATTATAGGACTCACAGAACTTAATTTCATTTCCTGTACTTCCATCTATGTATATATCAATATATTGATACAGACACACACACACCAAGTTGCACACAAGCAAGTACATGTGTAAGTCATATTCTTTATGGTTATGACTCATTCAGGTAATTACAGGTCACTTTTGCTACTTTACTCTGCTTTAAGGATTTGTTTGCCTTCAGCCTACCTTTTTTATTAAGATGAAGCAGAGGAAAGATTAAAAGGGCAGATCTTCATGTTCTACTTGCTGTTTTTAAGGGACAAGGTCATGATCCCACTTCTATTTTATCCCTAGGCTGGAGGTAGCTTAGAGCTGTATTTCATTGTTCCAGTTTGGAAGTGGTGTTTTCTTCCTTTGGACACAAATTTCCCATGTGAACAATGTCATGTACCTCTGGGGTGGAGATGATGCAGTCAAGGATAACAATTTGTTTAGTTCCATTTGGCCTGGTAAATCAGTTGTGGAAATTTGTCTTCACTAGAACAAAAAGAGGTGGAAACTCGTCTTCACAAGAATAGAAGAGATGGATACACCATACTTCTGCTTTCCTGTTCACCTAGCTAGGCTACAAGTATTCAACCACATCAAAAGGCCTTTTGATGTGGTTTATAATTTATTTATGCATAAATAATGACCATTTTCATGGAAATTTTTCCAGAGCAATTAAGCTTTGTGTGGCATTTAAAAAGAGAAATATTACAATGATATAAGCTCCAAATCTGCTAGCACAATTACTACATTCACAAATAACCCTATGTGTTATCCTACATGTTATTTCTTTCATGAATCTGAATAAATGTCTGACATTTGTGCTTCTGATATATGCATCATGATAAATACTATCAGAGTAAAGCATTGTTCTTATCTCTTGGTTGGAATCTGTAGCACCACAGGTTTTCGATTTTTCCTTTCCTGATTCTTGGGTCCTGCTATGAGAATTTTAAATTTCTATTTGTTTGCTCTCATGGGAAATAGCTATGAACTGGAAATGTAGAGACATCTGTGGCAAAGGTGGCATGGGAACATATAGAATATACCCATGGCAGAATATACCCATGGCAATATACAGAAAAAAGACACTAATATCAGGTGAGAAAAGGAAGCGTTAGCAAGGCAGAATCACAGAGCTGGAATAACTGTTTAAGTTCAACTTTCTGCTGAATGCAGGATAATTCTAGGCAGCTGACTGTCCAGCCACTGCCAGGAAAAAGGAACTTCTGTGATCGTTTCCCAAAAGTAAATTGCTTCATGGAGTACAGAATAAAAAAGTCAGGTAACTGGAAAGAACACTGAGGCAATAGAACTACAAAATTAATTTGGGAAACATTGTATTAAACTTTTTTTTATAACACTAATACAGTACAAGAACGTGTTCTCATCTTCACTTGTGTAACTCTCTTCTAAACTGAACCATGACTGTGTTATTGATTTGGAAAACAAAGCTAGATATAGCCCGAACCCCTGAACATCTTTGCAGTCATCATAAAGCCACACACAATATGAAGCTTTAAATTAATCAATATGAGTTTTTTGAATTGGTTTCATTGTGTTCTCCCTCACTTCAGGAGCCTTGAAAGAAAAGACTCAATGGATGATAAAGTGTTAATCATGACCTGAGTAAGTAATAAGTGCTAATGCAAATTATGCAATGAAAGAGAAAAGGACCTCTTGTTGCAATTTATGTTGGTAGAAAAGAAAATGCAAAGGCTTATGTATATGATTGCATCTCTGATACAATCCACATCTTTAACAAGTATATAATTCAAGAATATTAGAAAGTTTATCTAGTGGGTTTTATAGAAACTGTATATCTTGACTTGAAACATGCACATGTTTGGTTTATTTAAGGATTATTCTGGAAATATGTTTCATTTTGTTCTAGAATTATGTTGTCAGTTGAAGGAAAGCAACTGCCTCAGTCAGGCATTTTCTATCAAGTCAAGAAGTAGCAATCTAAAAGTAGTAACTCATTTTTTATTATGTAGAAAAATTGCAAGAAAAGTTGTAAATGTGTTTGCTCCAGGTTCTCATGCTGAAGTTAGAAACATGGTCCAGGAAATAAAACTTGAGTCCTTCGGGAGAAGGGCAGTATACAAATCTAATAAATAATAAATAAAATAATAATAAATAATAATATAGTTATCACCTACAAAACTTCTGGTTGTCCACCTCAGGAAAACTCTTTTCAGCTGAAAATTTACCTTCATTCACTCTGAGTTGTTTAAGGTGGTAAAACTGGCATTGTAAATAGCTGCACCTTCTCAATTCTCATTCATAAAAGCAGTTCAATAATAAAAGTAAAAAGATGTAAAACAGACAAATAGAATAAAATCTTGCCCTTCTTATGCTTTAATCTTTTAGATGAATCAAACTATTTGAAATATTAGATATTTCAATTAGATATAGACTTTTAATATTTCTACTATACGTTAGAAGTAATCAGTTATCCAAGAAGGTTGTAAAATTGGAGGCTTTGTTATACAGATGGAGAACATGTTAGAACAGAATAGAATAAAAGAGTTGGAAGGATCTTTGTAAGTCATCTAGTCCAATCCCCTGCCCAAGCAGGATACCCTACACCATTTCTGACAAATGGCAGTCCAGTCTCTTCTTGAAAGCTTCCAGTGGTGAAGCTCCCACAATCTCTGAAGGCAAGCTGTTCCATTGGTTGATTGTTCTCACTGTTAGAAAATTTCTCCTTATTTCTAGGTGGAATTTCTCATTGATCAGTTTCCATCCATTATTCATTGTCTGGCCTTCAGGTGCTTTGGAAAATAGGTTGACCCGCTCCTCTCTGTGGCAGCCCCTCAAATATTGGAAGACTGCTATCATGTCTCCCCTGGTTTTTCACTAGACTAGCCATGCCCAGGTTCCTGTAACCGTCCTTCATATATTTTAGCCTCCAGTCCCCTAATCATCTTTGTTGCTCTTCGCTGCACTATCTCTAGAGTCTCAACATCTTTTTATAGTGCGATGACCAAAACTGGATGCAGTATTCTAGGTGTGATCTTACTAAGGCTTTATAGAGTAGTATTAGTACCTCACGTGATCTTGATTGAATCCCTCTTTTAATGCAATTTAGGATTGAATTGGCTTTTTTGGCTGCCGTTGCACACTGTTGGCTCATATTTAATTGGTTGTCCACTAAGACTCCAAGATCCCTCTCACAGTTTATTAACCCTGGTTTCTCCCAATCTATATGTGTACTTTTGGTTTTTCTTGCCTAAGTGTAAGACTTTACTTTTCTCTACATAGAATTTCATTTTGCAAGTTTGGGCTCAGTGTTCAAGTCTGTCAAGACCCATCTAACATTATAGGCTAAAATACACATCTAGTCTTGGAGAAGCATGTTGGAACCACATGAGCAAAAGTGGGTGATACCAGGAAAATGAGATAGGTAGGATCAGGAAAAAGTTTTACAGTTATTAAATACAATTAATATGGAGGTTTTGTGTGTGTATTTAATTGCTATCCTTTCAAATTAAATAATCAGAATCTGTGGCAACATTTGTAAAAGCTCTAGGGCCCCTATCTTAGCTTTCAAGGGTACATATATGGCCTTGAAGCTATAGAAAATTATAGTAGTTTTGGTAAAGGACTAAAAATAATACATTGAAATATTTTCTAAGAAGGTTTTGATTGGCCTAATAAAACAAACTCAATTAGTTTTATCAAAATTCTGGGTCAGCAAAGCAAGATTACTGAACAATTATGGAAAAAGTAGGTTTTTGTGGGTGCTACTCTATTTGATATTTATCATGTCTAATTAAAGCCCACATCTTAATAAAACTTTTCAAAGAAAAATTCCATTTGCAAGATATTTATTTAAACTAAGACAAAAAGAGGAAAATTATCACAAACAAGGCTGACATCTGCAGTATGTATAAACATTACGTTTCTTTTTGTAAATACATGTCTGCTTTTGTATCTAGTACTGCCAGTCTGAGGAAAGATAGCTGTTTTATGCATATATCTATAAAGCTACTATTATGGTAATTAACGGAACAACTTTTCACTTTATTATGGATACCAAAAAAGATGCTTATAAGAAAATAGAACAAATCTACTGGATATGAAACAAAGAATTCATTTGCAGTGCTATATAAGGGAAAACATCAGTTTCAGAAATCAAATTCCATGGTTTTATTGAGAAATCTATCTAGAGAAAAGAACATGCTATATAACACAATCTTATTGGCGAGACATACAGTATCTTAATATACTGTCTTAGTGGGACTTAAGTGAATTGAAACCATCAAAGATACATTTCTGATATTAGGTTGGTATTTCTACTAGCACACTTGGGCAATAGGCAGTATTGTGAGCTTCAATATCACTTCACACAAGAAACACGCAAGCTTAAAACCATTAGGAACAAAGGTTAACTTTAATTTCAATCTGCAACAAATAGTTTCCCTTTAACTATATCATGTGGTTCAGCTACTACACTAAGTCATGATTTCCTTAATCAACGTTTGCTGATTACATCTACCCTCCACAACGTTAGCAAAACACACCAAACCATAATGTATGAATTATAACATATAATAACTTACTACAACCAGTACATTAAGAAGCTTCATAGCAGAGATTTATAGAATCATACAACCAATGCTTTGGTGATGTACTACTAATGCAGGCAGGCCTTATATAAGTAATGCTGCTGGTTGCAAGTGTGGAAGTTCTCTAAAGCAAGACCAAGTAAACCATGTTGCAGTTTAGCAAAATGTACAAGCACAGTCTGTTAACAGGGGTGTCAAACTTGGGGCCTGCAGGCCGGATGCATCACACGCTGGCCACAGCCACACCCGTTTTAGCAAAGGGGGGGGATTCACAATACATCATGTGATGACTCTGTGACAATGCGAGTTTGACACCTCTGGTTTATAAGCTCCTGTTAGCTTATCACTATCACATGTGATTAGTATCTATGTTCTAACCAAAGAACAGAATTCCTGGATTTTAATGGTAGTTCGAAAGAAATATTTCAGTCAGCAGGTTATCATTTTCAGGGCTGGGGAAAATCTGTGCTACCAAAATTCCAACTTGTGCACATTTATTAATAGCTTACGACAATTTCCTTTTGTGTGCTCACTTTCCATTTGGATGCGTGCTTTCAGGACTCTGCTATAAAAATAAAACAAGGGCCAAAAGATTTAAGCAAGCCCTTTACGTTGTCCTTTACTGTCCTATTCAATGGGGAAGACCAACCCAGCTAATGTGGCAGAATTTCCAAATACAGCACGTTCCTTTGGCCTTCTTACAAAGATTTGTACAGTAATTAAGAACACCAGTCATGTCCATTTAGCTGCAACCCATTTAACTGGTGGATAGCTGCATAGAGATTCTGTGATCTCTCAATGGACCTTCTTGTTTACATCCTCCTCAGCCTTTTAAAAATGGAGTTAAGCTGGGATTTGTATCTGAACAATTTGTGTATCAATGTGATGAGCTAGATGCACGGTGAAGGGTTCCTTGTACCAGCAAAAGGCTTTTAATTTATCAAAGTTTTCCTTTTGTCTTGAGTAGGGAATCTTCAATCTCCAATATTCACCCAAAAGGCTATTCCAGAGTGTCAGAGAGTAGACAACGCCACATTGACAGCATTTCCATTCCCCAGTCCTTCAAAAGCAATTAGAGGTGAACCACAGTTGTCTCCCCTGCTGTCAGTCTCACAATGGAAAAGACAGGGAGCAAATTAACATTAACCAATTGCTCTAAAGCCTGCAGAAATTCCCTTGTCCCCATTCCATATATAAGGAAGACACAAAAAAATTACTCATATGACTAACACACAAACTTATAAATTTGTTACTTAATATTGTGGGCATCTGTCTGCTTACTTGAAATTCTGGGTTTAGAAAATTTAGAACTACGCCGCCTTCGGTATGACCTAAGCATAGCTCATAAAATCATCTGCTACAATGTCCTACCTGTCAATGACTACTTCAGCTTCAACCACAACAATACACGAGTGCACAATAGATACAAACTTAAAGTGAACCACTCCAATCTCGATTGCAGAAAATATGACTTCAGTAACACAGTTGAGCCACACAATCATCAGTGGTGGTTTTTTTTTACTTTTAAGAACATTTTTTCTTCAGACGAAAAAATGTTTTTAAAAGTAAAAAAAAAGCCTCTGATGATCGCGTGGCTCAGCTGGGATCATCAGAGCCTTTTAAAAGCGTTTTTTCTACAACCTCTTCAGCCAAAAAGGTTATAAAAATGCTTTTAAAAGGCTCTGACGATCCCAGCTGAGTTGCCTGATCGTCAGAGGCTTTTCTTTTCTTTTAAAGGCCAAAAAAAATGCTTTTAAAAGAAAAGAAAACCTCTGACGATCAGACAACTCAGCTGGGATCGTCAGAGGGGCCTTTTAAAAGCGTTTTTTCTACAACCTCTTCGGCCAAAGAGGTTGTAGAAAAAATGCTTTTAAAAGTAAAAAAAAAAGTTGGCCACGCCTGCCCAGTCACAATCCCCTCCCCAAGCCATGCCCACAGAACCGGCAGTAATAAATTTTACATTTCACCACTGAGCAAAACCCAAGATAAACTATATCACCTATAAAATATAGTCCATGTCTGTGATAGGATCAGAAGAGTCAGAACCAGTGACTCTGGTTGTGCACTGACCTTGTGAGGAAATGGCCAAAGGACAACATTGCAATGGAAGAGGAAATGAACAAAAATAGTTATTCCATTTTTTTCCCCTGTGAAAGCATTCTGACCCTGGTGCCAACAGAGAAAAGCTGAACTTTAATGCTATTTTTTTTTATTCACCCATGACTGGATTTCTGTTGATCTACCCAAACTACTACTTGATTTCTGAAAGAAAACGTACAAGTATCTGTCTTATCATAAGGACTATGTTCCTCTTCCTCCCAAGGTGGTTTCTGGTTTCAAGGAAAGGTTTATATCCGTGATGGCAAACTTATGGCACGTCAGAGCCTCTCTCGGAGTCTCTGGAGGCTGGGGACAGCAAAAAAACATCACTTCCTGTCCAATCGGAAGTTGATAAATGGGCCATTTCTGGTCTCTGGACGGCCTCCGGGGGGGGGGAGGCAGTTTTCACCCTCCCAAGACTCATAGAGGCTCTGGAGTCAGATGAAAGAGAAAAACGGGCCTACCGGGCCATTGCGTGCCAGGAGCGGGGAAGGAGGCACGTGCACATGCACAGGGCGCATAGAATTATGGGTGTGGTCACACATGCACATGACGCCCCCGCCCCCACCCCCTCCTGGCATGTGATGGCAAAAAGGTTAGCCACCACTGGTTTATATTGTTTCCCCCACCTTGAAAATTTAAGCAATCTTTTCTTAATGCCTTTCTATAAGTGTCAAGCGCCAGAGAAAGCAGGAGATCCAGGCAGTTCAAATGAGTATAAAGATTTAATGCAAGCTTAACTCTCTCCCAGAATCTGAACTGCTAAAGGCTCAAGCAAATTAGTGGTAGATTCGAATCACAGGAATTCAAGGTGGGCTGGACTTAGATCTCTTGAGGGCGTGAAGGGACTCTTGACTGGTGACGCATTTGACCCCTTGCTCGGGCTCAGCCTGTTCATCTCCTGCAGTAAGTTTTGTTTAGCATTATCTTCCACGGTAAGAGAACATCTGCATTCTCTGCTTGGCGCATTATTGCAATGGGCCACCCATTGCTTCCTGACTGAAGAAATGAATGAAATTGGGCTTGGTGTGGATGACCTCCACACCAAGTCCAATTTCATGTCTTGGCTTCAGTAAAGGGAGAAAATGTCCATGCAAACAACAGATAAAAGTGTAGGCATATGCAGGTTCTCGAGGGCATGGTACGCAGAGGTACTGGGCAGGAATACACTGCAAAAAAAAAAAAATAGAGTATTTAGCAGCAATGCATTTGTAGCACAACTTGTAAAAATGTCAGGAAGGCTTATCTGGAAAGATGGCAGTAGAGGGGGGAGGAAAGGAGGTAACAGAGGAGATGGGGAAACAAGAGAAAGAATATGCATGTGCATGACTATTTACTAGAAGCTGAGAAGGAGTAATCCAAGTCAGTCTGTATTCGAATACCACAAAATAGGTTGAAAAGTACTGAGGAGTGAGCCGGAGACTTGGTCAGGAACACACCAATGTCAAAAACGAAGCAGGAGACAAGAGCAACCATTCACAAACTACGAAGCCAGATGCCAAAGTTGCTTCCAGCAATGGAAGACAATCCCTAAGCAATTTAAATCCTCTCTTCTCCTTTGAATCCTCTCCTCACCCAATATGCACAGCTGAAGCTTTCCCTGCTCAGCAGTTGCCAATAACGAGGCAGAGAACCTGCTTGCTGATTCAGCATCTTGACACTCGCGTGCGAGGCAGTGACTTTGCTGAGGTGCGGGATTCTCAGGTGAGGGGAGGGGGTCGCCCTGCTTCTTGGCACCTGTGTTAGCTAACGAAGGATCACTGCTAGCTGCGGAAAGATCTGAAACGGTGTTGGATTCAGTGGCTATTGAATCCCTCAGCACCCAGTGGGACCTGGTTCGCCTGCATCTTGGAGCCTGGCTCTGAATCCATGAGAAGGATGCAAATGCATCCTATGCCCGTGTTTTCCAGTTCCAGTTTAAAAGTATTATTTTCCCACTTAAACTGTTTTAAGCCCTTCAGTGTGAATGATCTCCCTTGCTTCATTTTGATCTAGTGACAAGCCAAATCCAATTGACAGCAGTGCCTGGCATACATCTCCCCTCCAGCAGCTAGTCACTATCCTGGGCTACCATTTTGTCTTGGGCTACAAGATTCTTATATTCTCTGCTGATCATAAACTCCCCCCACCCCACCCCCTTTAAAAAATAATAATCTTACAATTGAGCCAACCTGATGTCTTAAATCAATGTTTCGCAGTCTTGGCAATTCAAAGATGTGTGGACTTCAACTTCCAGAATTCTCCAGCCAGCCATGGAAAACATTTAGTATATACCTCCAGAAGGAGATATAAACTAAAACCACTTGTACAAATAATGCATGTTGTGGTTGTGGTTGTTGTTAGTTGCGAAGTCGTGTCCGACCCATCGCGACCCCATGGACAACGTTCCTCCAGGCCTTCCTATCCTCTACCATCCTCTGGAGTCCATTTAAACTCACACCTGCTGCTTCAGTGACTCCATCCAGTCACCTCATTCTCTGTCGTCCCTTTCTTCTTTTGCCCTCAATCTTTCCCAGCATTAGGCTCTTCTCCAGTGAGTCCTTCCTTCTCATTAGGTGGCCAAAGTATTTCAGTTTCATCTTCAGGATCTGGCCTTCTAAAGAATTCTAAATAATGCATAATGAATAGCAATTGTTTGCTTATTATGGCAATGCACAATCTTTTCTTAAATGGCTTTTATTTTCTGAAAAACATTGAGCCTGTAAACAATCTTGCCAAAGTGTTTTGCAGAATCTTATAGCCTTTGGTACTGTTGAGCTTTTTAATATTCCATCTTCAGTTTAATAAATATGGGGAAACTTTACTAAAACAATCCCACATTTTACAAGGACATATTTTCATTTTTAGTATAGTATTAACAAACTTTCAAAGAAAAATTTGCTAGTTCGGATCAAAAGCCTATTTAATTTAGAAATGGCCATCAGGAGACTTTTAGAAAAGGAACCTATCAGTAACAGCCCTCCCCCTCTCTTTTGCTTTCCAATAATTGGCTCTGAGAATCGTGCCTTTTCTGATCATAAAGGTAATATATAGCTTGATATTTACTGACATTGACAGGAGACACTGAATTTTTTTTTACTGCTGTTCAATTTAGGATGCATCACTATATCTTATTTAGCTATACTGTATGCAAATTCTTTACTTTCATCACTGTATAATCATTTATTTGTCCTTGAGCTTCCATCATTCAGCTTCTCCAGCAAAACAGCAGAGACTTTATGTACTTTAAAGATTAATATTCCTACTAATACATAAGCTTTTGTGGAAAACAGTTCGTTTTTTTTTCAGATGCCATGAAATCTAGTCGTAAGAAAAGATTCCTGTAATTCCGCTCATCTATATCAATGCCTATTCTAACCAGAAACTTGTCCTCATAGAGAAATTGTGGCAGTCCATTGATATTTTTAGCTGCTGTTTCCACTATGGTGACTAGAACTGCATTAAGGATTCTGAGTGTCATTGCACCATGGATTTGTACAAAAACATGAAGATAATCATCATTTTTATTCTTATTGTTCTCTAAATTATTTCCATCACAGACTTTGTCTTTTTCATAGCAGCTGCACATTGGGCTGACATTTTCATCAAACTACCTCCCCAAATCCCATGATCCCTTAACTCTTAGTCATTAACTTCAAATAATTTCCTTATGAAATCCAGGTAGTTTTTATAATTAAAAAAAATTACTCCTACATGTACCTATGAAAATTATGCATATTGTCCACAGAGGAATTGTATTTTAGTATTCATGACATTCTACTGAAGAATTCCATAGCATCACAATACTAATATGCAAATAGAATTCACAAAACAAATTAGTATCTTCCATGAAACCATATATTTCACAGACACAGCATGCATTTAGTGTCTCATAAACAGCCCAAACCTCTCTATAGCTAAAGGGAATCTTTTAACAGCCTGGCAAGTGGATTAAATTTAGGTCTACAAAATAGAAAGGTACTAAAAGCACAAAACTAATATTTATCCTAATTATTAGTAAATATCTCTATGTTTACTAATGCAAAATGCAGCATGTTCTAAAATAGGTAAGGGCTGTATCCCCCACATATATGAGTGAGAGCATGGATGTACACAAAAGCAATAACAACAACTCCATACAGTACTCTCTAAGCAGTTTTCAGAGTCTGCATATTTCCCCCAACAATCTTAAGCCTCATTTTACTGACCTCAGAAGGATGGAAGGCTGAGCAACCTTCAGCTGGTCAGGATCAAATTCAAATTCTTGGCTGTGGGGAGAGTTAGCTTGCAATACTGCATTCTAACCCCTGTGCCACCATGGTTCAGGTAGGAGATACACATCATTATAATTTTTGTCTTTACCAATGTACTTATAATCAGTTACTTAATTCATTCACTGAAAATATTTTAGGCTGTCCTTGATGGATTTTTTTTAAAAAAACCCTTCTAACTATTCCAGCTAAAATTTTTCCTTTGATGTTATCTTCATTGCCACAAATTAAAAGTAACCATGGTCTCTACATTTAAGTATTTCAGTTGTATGGCTTTAATAGGATTAATAATAATTGATTGATTGATTACATTTTTGAAAGCTATAGGCTCCCTTTGTATAACTCAAAAGTAAATATTGTAATGAAAAGAAGAACCACAGCATTTTTCCACGCTTTTGCTAACATTTTTTTTGCAGATTCTATGTATGGTATAAGCTGACACCACAAACTTCTTAAGTAGTATTTTCCAGACGTATTAGCATTGCGACTCCCCGAGGTCTATATAAAAGACCTTAATATTATAAATTCATGTATATTAAAATCCTCCTGATGTTACTTTGTTCTCCTTTCCACTGCTATCCCCTACCACACAACGTTACGTACAGCATTCTGTGTAACTACATGATGAAGACTTTGATATAAGCAGAGAGCCAATGTGGTATAGCAATGAAGTTACTTGAGTGACACAGGGGAGACTCAGGTCCACCAACTCTGCCTTTTGCCATAAATGACTTTGGGTCTCCCTCCCTCCCTCCCTCCCTCCCTCTCTCAGGCTAGCCTACCTCACAGGTTTATTGTTGGGAGGAGGAAATTCTATGTATGATGTCTTGAATTCCTGGACAAAGGATACATACATACATACATACATACATACATACATACATACATACATACATACATATACATACATACATACATACATATTTGTTTTGTAACCTGGATGAAATAAATACATAAATCTTAAGGTTAGAATTGCATGACAGGTTTAGACAATTAAATAGCAGTTACCTCAAGAATTTTTAACTTGGACACTTGAAAAGCTTTGAGGAAAGCTTTTCCTCCCTCCCTCCGTATCTCTCCCTCTCCCTCTCCCTCTCCCTCTCCCTCTCTCTCTCTCTCTCTCAGGCTAGCCTACCTCACAGGTTTATTGTTGGGAGGAGGAAATTCTATGTATGATGTCTTGAATTCCTGGACAAAGGATACATACATACATACATACATACATACATACATACATACATACATACATACATATTTCTTTTGTAACCTGGATGAAATAAATACATAAATCTTAAGGTTAGAATTGCATGACAGGTTTAGACAATTAAATAGCGGTCAAGAATTTTTAACTTGGACACTTGAAAAGCTCTGAGGAAACAGCATAATTGATCTAGGTTTATATTGTGTCTTAGCATGCAATTTCCCACCCAGTGCAATTTCTTAGTAGTGAATGAACTAGTCCCTGAGGGGAGAACCACATGTTCTCTGTTTGCTTGCTACATAATCAGATGGAAATGTACAGAATTGGAAGGATTGTAAATAATTCACAGAGGTGGGCCATTATGCATTTGTTATTTCTCCTTTGCCCGTTGGGTGTCCTCTTTTAGAATGTAGAATAACATCCCAAATTCGACATCCAGACAATTTGACTTCCCAAGACTGGTGTGGTTCACCCTTGTTAGTCTAATCAAGTCACTCTGCTTATTATGGGTTCAATACTATGGTGGAAAAGGTGGATAGTTTGCCGGATAAAGTTAATCCAAACAAGCTATTACACATCTGTTACTTATTAAGCAACTGTTGGTGTTGTCAATGGACATGACCCAAGCAAGATGCTAATTTCCCCATAGCAGAGTTCAAATTACCAGCCAGAGTAATTGAACCTCATTTTGGTATATATTAGTTTGGCTTCCTTCTACCTTTTCTAGAATTATCACTATACCATTTTACTTGGTGAGGAGAAGAACATATAAGGAAGAAGAAATTAACTGTATACTTTAAAAAGGGAGATTTTTAGATAGAGTCTACCAAATGATTTCTACTTCTAGCGTAATGATTGAATAACACATGGCTCTTATTTATTGTTTCTATTCTGCTATCAGTTCTTTTTGTTTTTCATCACAGCTTGTCCTTCTAATATAAAAGAGTACCTGTTTTTTGGCAGAACAGTGATGCATGTGTTTTATGTACAGCAATTGGTCACCCCTGCTGTTAAATTAATTTAAATGATCAGCTCCTGCAACAGCTGATTCAATATCTCTTGTTTGTCTCTCTCAGTTTTAGGAAAAATAACTGTAAATTAAAGCTGTCTCAGGAATATATTTATGTGAAGTACTGAGATTCAAACTACAGTACTAATCAAGTCTTCAAGTCTTTTCTATCTCATTTAACAATGTCTGTGAGATTCAGAACAAAGTAGGTTTTTTAAAAAAACTCTGTGTGTCAGTGGTAATAAACAGTCCTTCAGTTTTCATTAATGGAAGCTTTTTCTGCTTCCAATATAACACTGCACGTAAGCAAAACAAAGATATATTTGAAAATACGGCATGTAGGTGTTTTACGTGGGCACAGCTTTGTTGCATGAGCTTAAGCCTTTTTTTTTGCCATTCTGAACACTGCAACAGAAAGAGAGCAAAGTCTAGCAAGAGTTATAGCCCAAAAACATGGGTCAGTTTGATAGCAGCAATTTTCAACACTGTACTTGTTGAACAAATGTTGAAAATTGCATTAAGACTACCTGTAAACCATTTCAATTAAACGTATCAGTTAGTATTCTTCATTGGATAACATTTACAATCCTTATTACCTTAGTTTTCCAACAGTTTTCTACACTTCAAATGTGAAATTAATCTTACTACAAAACAAATGGATATGCTGTTCGCTGTTGGAATATAATTTTACCCAAACATCCTGCAATGCTATTCAATAAAAAAAGGGCCAGTTTAGCTCACGCTGGTAAAGCCTGTTATTAAGAACACAGTAGCCTGCAATTACTGCAGGTTCGAGCCCGGCCCAAGGTTGACTCAGCCTTCCATCCTTTATAAGGTAGGTAAAATGAGGACCCAGATTGTTGGGGGGGGCAATAAGTTGACTTTGTAAAAATATACAAATAGAATGAGACTATTGCCTTATACACTGTAAGCCGCCCTGAGTCTTCGGAGAAGGGCGGGGTATAAATGTAAAAAAAAAAATAAAAAAAAAAATAAGACCAGTTTCTCCACCTTGCTCAGTATTTCGTACAAACATGATCTAAGATCAGTCCTCGAGTTTTTCTTCTCCTCAATGTCTTCATGTTTTATATTTGATCATGTATACACAAGCACACTCTGAGAAAGGACAAGTGTGAACTAAAAATAGTCATTCACTTAATAAGGACTGATTAAAATTAATCACCTGTAAAATAAGGAATGTGATTAAATTAATAATTAAATTAAATTAAATTGCTGTACAGCTTGAATAAACAAGTAAGAAGTGAATAACAGTTCCCCCCTCAACTACATGACTAATAAATATTCTCATAGGCACTGCTTTCACACATAGAAACTCACATGAATTCACAGGAATCACAGAAAAGATGAAGAATGGGAGGAAGGCAGGGAATGGAAAGGTGCAATGGATGATGTGAAAGAAGAAAAGGGGGTCAAGATTGATGGAGAGGTAGGGAAGGAAGAACAAACTGAACAGGGAGGCAAAACAACAGAGAGAAACATGTCTTTTTTTTTTTTTTAGACCTTACCGAAATGGTTAACAAAAACCATAGCAAAAAAACCCTGCTTCCTTCCAAACTAAGACAAATCTTCAAAGGCATCCATATTTTTTCAATCAAGGAGTCCGGCCATATGCTCACTTGTCCATTTGTTTGTTTTAACAGCTGTCTTCTCTTAAGGCCACTCACCCAACCCCAAATTAATTTGAGGGAAAAGAAAACCTAGTATCTGGCAAACATGGTAGTAAAACCTCTGCTTCAGATATATTTGCAGACATTGCAATATGTACCAAATACAAAGCTGTGACTTCCCATAAGAAAAAGGGGAGACTGGAAAGGGCATTAAAAGCACCTAGCTGCATTAACAATCAGGTCGTAAACTGCAAAATTTGTGTGGGACTGCTAAAATATATATATTTGTAAAAAATGGTCATTAAAACACATTTAAAAACAAATGAAGGGAAAGTATCACGGGGAAGTTTTTGAGAAAACATTATTATTGCTTACCTTACATGCTAGCTTAATGTTACATCAAAACATTACCATTTAAATGGCATATATAAAATATACTCCTTCACCTTTGCATGGAGAAGCCATGGAAATTCTGTTCCACAACTTGTCATAAAGGCCTTGATTGGTTTTTTTCAGGTCATTACATCCTTCTGACTTCAAGAGTGACAAAACTAAGAGATTCAATAGACCTTACAGTTGCCACCGGACTGTGTTAAAGTAATGGGGAAAAAGCACTTAAACATCAGTATATGCCTTACACAATGTAAGCCGCCCTGAGTCTTCGGAGAAGGGCGGGATATAAATGTAAATAAATAAATAAATAAAAACTAAGGATGAGCCAAGCTTGTCTCACTTATGGAACAGGATAAAAGCAATATTATGGGAACGTATATTGTAATTAGAGGCGAGTGGAGGAAGACTCTCAGTATAAAGACATCAACATATATTCTCCTGGGAGCCAGCAACTGGAGACTGAACCAATTAACACTGTAGTTAACTGTACCATAATTACACTAAGTTACAGCTCCACTTTGAACAGTAATTTAACAGGGGCAATATTTTCCTATTTCATGATTACCATACAACGCAAATAAACTCTCATTTCTAAACACAACTGATTTTGGGAACACTGAAAATTAAAAACAAAGAATTAGAAAAAGGTGCTTTGCAAAGTCTGTTATTGTGAGTAAAGCACTGCTCTTCAAAGCTTCAAAATAGTTTGCTGTTTGGAAGACCTGAATGGTTGTTTTGAAGGCTGTTTAGCTGCCTATCTCTGGGCCGCCCCAATGGTTATGACTATGCACGCACATGCCTGTTCAAATCAGTTTTGGAAGCTACCATACAAATTATTCAAAAGATGTAGGTGCTTTAATGTTTCAAGGAGAGGGCTCTGCACACTAATATAATTTCCGAAGCATTTCTTTCAAAAACTGTACTGTTCTAAGAGATAGTGATTCATTATGAGAAAATCAGCAATAAATGGAATGTTATTTTGCTGTTCAGGCCTACTGAAAAGAACAGAAATGAAAGATTTAATCAAGACCTGACAGGATGCCTTGTTCTTCTCACGTAGTTTTAAGGACCATATAAATCAGTGTACATTTAAAGAGAATTAGAGGCTTTTAAATATGTTGGGAGGCTTTGTTCTCCTGATCAGGGAATGGCATGCTATCAAACTTTCAATGCTGGTTTCCACAGCTCTTCTCACGTCAATATTATATTTTTAAATGTTAGACTATTAACCGTTTAGCAATGTATTTTAAAAAGCTGTAGAAAATGAACATTTACCTGACAAGATAAAGAAGCCAGAGAAATGTTCTAAATGTTCTAAATGCATCATCAATTTGTTTTGATGAATTTTACAATGAATCAGACTATGTAATCACCAATTTAAGGCTTTTTGACACAGGAAATAGCAGAAAAATGGATAATTAAGGAAGAAAGTCCCACAGGTTCGAGCCTTGCATGCAATTTTCAAAATAAGCCGAATAGTCAGGAAAAACATATTTGGACTTCTCACTCTGCTGAAAATACAAACCATGAATTAATGGTGCTCTGTTTATAAGTAATTCAACTGAACTTAGCAATGTCATTCCACATCACAAACTAGCATTTCATATTATAAGCCACATCCTCAATGCTGAGATGAGGATGCATAGCCTAAAGCAGGGGTCTCCAACCTTGGCAACTTTAAGACTTGTGGACTTCAACTCCCAGAATTCCTCAGCCAGCTCTGGGAGTTGAAGTCCACAAGTCTTAAAGTTGCCAAGGTTGGAGACCCCTGGCCTAAAAATATAGATAAAACCCCAAGGCCGAATGAAGTATCCAAAAGGCTTACTGTGGCTACAGAGATCTTCAAATCCTATTAGAATGTAATTTGTAAACATGCTAAAATCCATAAATTCTCTCCATATTTTGATTAGTTATGCATGGCTAATTTACTTGCCCGAAAGAAATTAAAGCCAAATACTGGCAATTAAGAAAAATCTGCATTAAAGAGATATTCCATGTAGTTCTGAGAGTTTGTCTGTATGGTTGCGACAGCAGCAGAGAACAAGAGGAAGGGAAGTCTAGGGAAACAACTGTACCTTCAGAAAAAGAGTGACAGGAAAGCAAAATAGGAGGCAAGAGAAGGAGCAGAGATATAAACCTCAAGATAAATCAAATTATAACTACTTTTCCACCATCCCCAGTTCCAATTATAAACAGAGATTAGGAAAATAGCCAGAACTAAAATATCTTACTACCATAAATAAGCACTGAAATGATATAGCTGAGAGAACCCACGAATAAATTGCCTGAGAATCTCTGCTGGGCACCTTTTTCATTCTGTTGTAAACACCAGGCTGCAATGAGGTGCAGTTGCTTTTTGTGGCATGAAAGCTGGAGAAGAAAACTAAGAGAAAAAGCAAAATAGCTCTAAAATCTGTGATCTGCACAATCCATCATTCCTGTTACAACTGCTATTAGTAAACAGTATATACCCGTGATGGCACGTGTGTCCAAAATGGCACACGGAGCCATTTCGCCTGGCACACGGGGCATCGCCGATTCCTCTTCCGGGTTTCTGGCATGTAGATCAGCGGGCTTTTTTGCATGCGGCAATCCCGGAAACTAGAAGAGCTGGTGTTGTTGTGACTCCAGCCTCCGAACCTGGCCCCATGCCCAGAAGTGACTTGGAGCTGGGCCTGCTGCCAGAAAGTGACTTGGACAGTGAGGGGGAAGGGCTGTCAGGACTTACCTTGGGAGCACCGGCTTCCCTGGCTCAGCTCCAGGAGCCAGAAGCAGGCCAGGTGGAAGAAATAATGAGGCCTCCATCCCCTGACTCTTCCCCCCCCCCAGGCCACACCTGCAGACCTAGATGACAGCAATCAGGCTTGGTTGAATCCTAGGGTTCGTAGGCAGGAGAGGAGGGAACAACAGAAGCAAGGGTGGGGCAGGCCTAGGAAGTGCTGAGTCATGGAGCCATACCCCACAGGATATAAAAGGCAGCGAGAGCTGCTGTGTCTCTTTGTAACAGGCAAATCCACTGATTGACTAGAGCTGAAGTTTGTGACTCACCAGCGTCGTGGAAGATAATGAGGGCTCTTGGCATACGCTGGCTCTTTTGCCGCCAGAGCTGATAGTGCCGGCTAATTAAGCCATCATTTGGATGGAGGCAGAGGACAGAACAGGTGTTCTGTTTTCCTGCGTGAGCATGTGCGCTGGCCAGCTGATTGTCGCATGTGCATGCACACCAGAAACCCAGAAGAGTAGCTGGCTGAAACCAGAAGTTCCTTTTCGGGCATGTGCATGTGCCCTGGGCAGCTCCTCTTCCGGATTGCGGTCCAGACACGCGCGCTCCCTTTTCGGCACTCGGTGCTGAAAAGGTTTGCCATCACTGGTATACACAATCCCCATATAAATAACATGCAGAAATGTTAATCAGCCAAAAGACTCATGAACATTTTAAAATGTAAACCATGCTAAGATAGCAAGCATATCTTAGTAAGCATATCTTAATTAGAGCAGTGCATTTCACTTTTCTTCCATGCCAGCACAATGTTGTGAGAGATGTGCTGGTAGAAATATTACACAGTTCCCTCATTCTTAATGTCTAGATATGCTAAGGACAGATTGATTGCACAGGTCAGAATGAAAGGAAGAGGAGAAAGATTAAAGTGTGGGTCAGGGAGAGGGAGGGAGGGGGATAAACTGTGGGGCCTGGAGAATTGGCTTGCAGTGGAATAAAAAGGCTTGTTGGCTCATATCTCAGTGACTCAACTGTGCAGGTGGGTGTGGGTGTGCCTTTCTCTTTTGTAGTGTGGAAGTGGATTCCCGATTTTGTCTAGAAATTTTCTAAAATGATCTCAAATTATTCCACTGTCTAGACTTCTTCCACAAAGCCCATGCTTTGAGCATTTGTGATTAACTGTGGAAATGGGATGTGCTGAGGGGAAAGAAGAAGAAAAATTAAACTTTACTTCAAGAAATTACAAGAAATTAAAATAATAGTAGAAGAGTTCAGACTGGATAAATGTGCCACCCTCACCATCAACCAAAGGAAAATAATGAAAACTGAAGGAATCAAAATGCTCTATGAAAATAAAATCAAGAGTTTCGATGAATACGATCACTACAAATACCTGGACATCTTTCAAGCTGATAACTTCAAGCACGCTGAAGTCTAAAAGAAAGCTAGAAGTGAATACATCATGAGAGTGAAGAAGATATTAATGTCCAAATGCAGTGGAAGAAATATCATGAGAATTAACACTTGGGCAATTCCCGTCATTACATACATAGCTAGAATAGAGTGGACTGGACTCAAGCAGAACTAAAAGCCCTCAACAGAAAAAATAATAATGACAATGAATATCAATAATAATAGCACTTAGACTTATATACCGATTCACAATGTTTTACAGCCTTCTCTAAACAGCCCCGAAAAATCTGAGTCCTCATTTTACCGATCTCGGAAGGATGGAAGGCTGAGTCAACCTTGAACCGATGAGAATTGAATTGCCGAACTGCTGGCAGCCAGCAGTCAAAAGTAGCCTGTAGTACTTCATTCTAACCACTGCGCCACCACGGCTCTTCATCCCTTCATCCACAAAGTGATATTTATAGACTTTGCTTAGAATGTTGCGAGTATATCAATGTTGAAAGCTGAAGAAGAGAAAAGAAGCACCAGCTAGTATCCCATGGAGGCTTACTGAATACTAAGGAGAGCAAACTTGCCCACAAAAAAGACCAAATGAACACTAGAAAAGAGACATGGCAAGGCAAAGTATTACATGCATGCCCAGTATGTTAAAAATAGCAGGCAAAGCAGATAACAACAAGACATGGTAATGGCTAAGAGCAGGAAAATTGATGAATTATGAAAGAAAGAAAAAAATGGGCTTCTTTTTCTATCTCTACAAATTTCTCCTTCCGCATACATCAGGGGCGTCAAACTCAATTTCATTGAGGGCCACATCAGGGTTGTGATTGACCTCGGGGGGCAGGGGTGGGTGTGGCCAGATTGGGTGTGGCCAGCTCAACGTCACTCGTGTTGGGGGCACCTGTGGTGGCCCAAGCACTCTGACAGCAAAAATGGGGTCCCAAGCTCCATTTTTGGCTGCGACGGCATCCTGCAACCTCTGCCAGAGAAAATGGAGCTCAGGAGAGTTGCATGTGGCACTCGTGAGCTCTGTTTTCGTTGGCAGAGGCACGGGGGGCCAGTCCTTTGCTGTTTCCAGAGCAGCCCTGTGGGCTAGACTGAAGCATCCAGTGGGCTGGATCCAGCCTGCGGGCCTTGAGTTTGAGGGCCTTGAGTTTGCGGGCCTTGAGCGGGCCTTGTCCAGAGGTGGGATTCAGTTACCTTCCCTACTGGTTTGCAAATGTGAGCATGTGTGTGCATGCTGGTTTCGATTGCATGTGCCACCTCTGTGCATGCGCACGGCCTTCTGTGCATGCGCAATAGTTGTGCATTACGTCCGGGTGGGTGGACTGAGCCTCCAGCAGTCGCCTCTACTGGGTCGCCCGATTTGGAGAGAACCGGCTGAATCCCACCACTGCCCCTGTCATATATTAATGACTAAATGATGTTTTCTCTACGGACAAATGTTTCCACTAATAGTATACAGATCTTTTTATCAGCAATATTCAAACAATATTATATCCTTGTATTATTTCAAAAGAAAAAAATATACCACCACATAAATGCAAATGAGATATGACAGTCAACCATACAGGTTTCTCCTTATCTTCTATTATTTACAATGAAGAAAATACTCAGAGGGATTATGGCCTTCTGGTGAAGCACAAACTTTGAACACAGTAGGTTTCAAATTCAGTCACTGGGAGATGATGAAGCCTTGGGAAACCACTGCCAATAATCCTGGCCTCTACAGATCTGTGCTGGGTGATGGTGGTTGTTGTCTTTTTTCTATAAGGAGTTTTAATTGCTCTAATGTTAGTCACGTCTAAGTGTTCCTTACTAGCTTTTTTAAAATGATTCCCTGTTCTGGTTGTAGTGCCTGTACAGTTTATAAAAAGCGGAAACAACAGTTAAGGAGTATTTCCTTTTTTATATTTCTGTGCTGAATCTGAACAGTACTGTACTGAAGGTTCACAATCATTCCGTGGCTCCAGGTGGCCACTGTCTTGAAGCATGGAAAAAAATCTATGGACACAACCTTTGGGGATACCAAAAGGAATGATAACAACTGAGAAAATAAGAGGAGGAGGAAAAGGAGGAGGAGGAGGAGGAGGAGGAGGAGGAGGAGGAGGAAGAAGAAGAAGAAAAAGAAGAAGAGGAGGAGGAGGAGGAGGAGGAGGAGGAGGAGGAAGAAGAAGAAGAAGAAGAAGAAGAAGAAGAAGAAGAAGAAGAAGAAGAAGAAGAAGAAGAAGAAGAAGAAGAAGAAGAAATAATAATAATAATAATAGTAGTAAGGTAGTCATTGTCTACCTAGTAATTATAGTCATTGCGTCTTGGCTAAATCATTACTACTAATAGATTGTCCCTCTATTTTATTAGTTGAAGAAGTAAAATTACCCATATCTGTTTCTTCCTTTGTTTGTTTGTTTGTTTGTTTGACCCCTTCCTGCATATGCTTATAAATGTAACCCACAAATGAGCATGTCATTTTTGCTCCTACTATTTCTGTATAGTACACATCTTTAACAGTATTCAGATTTTTCTGTCTTTATTTTCAGTCTTCAATTATAAAATATTTTAGCCTATGAGTAAATGACCAAGTTCATTTTTCTTCTAACCCATTAGTATGATTAACCTATTTTAAGTCAAGATTAGAATTACTGGGTGCCTGTGTGGCAATATAAAATTTTTTAGTAGGATAAGAACCAGAGCAATTATTTATCTTGCATTTAGAGAATTTGTAGTGTGATTCATCATCATTATTCCTGCAACAATGTTATTTCACACACACGTATCAAATAATTTTGACTGGAAAAACATTTCTGGTAAAAGCCAAATCCAATATATCTTATTGCAATCACTGGATAATATTTAATGAAGTAAAATACAATATAGCATTTGTAACACACGGATCTATTTGTAGGTCTCGATTTACAACCATTTGTTTAATGATCAAAGTTGCAATGTCACTAAAAATAGTGATTTACAACTGTACATCAACAAGCATTGCAGCATCCCCACACTCATGTGATCAAAAGTCCAGCACTTGGCAACCAGAATGTATTTACGATAATTGCAGTATCCTGAGGTCACGTAATCACCATTTGTGACCTTTCTAACTATTTCCAACAAGGAAAGTCAATGGAGAAAGTCAGTTTCTCTTAACAATCACATGATCCACTTAACAACTGCAGTGATTTGTTTAACAAGCATGACAAAAAGTCATAAAATCAGGCACAACTCCCTTAACAACCACCTTGCTGGAAATTCTGGTCATAATTGTGGCTGCAAGTTGAAGACTACTTGTATGCAGAGATAGGTAACAGAAAAGCAAAGTTCCAATTACATTAGAGTGCCACTGCCTTATGTTATATATCCTGAGTAAGTTCAGTTATAGTTTTGTTAATAGTAACAGTTAATAATTATTCCTACAGAGGAATTATTGAGTCTGTCATTTGCACCTCTATAACTGTCTGGTTCGGTTCTGCAACCCAACAAGAAAAACACAGACTTCAGAGGATAATTAGAACTGCAGAAAAAATAATTGCTACCAACTTGCCTTCCATTGAGGACCTGTATACTGCACGAATCAAGAAGAGGGCCGTGAAAATATTTGCAGATCCCTCGCATCCTGGACATAAACTGTTTCAACTCCTACCCTCAAAACGACGCTATAGAGCACTGCACACCAGAACAACTAGACACAAGAACAGTTTTTTCCCGAAGGCCATCACTCTACTAAACAAATAATTCCCTCAACACTGTCAGACTATTTACTGAATCTGCACTACTATTAATCGTTTCATAGTTCCCATCACCAATCTCTTTCCACTTATGACTGTATGAGTATAACTTGTTGCTGGCAATCCTTATGATTTATATTGATATATTGATCATCAATTGTGTTGTAAATGTTGTACCTTGATGAACGTATCTTTTCTTTTATGTACACTGAGAGCATATGCACCAAGACAAATTCCTTGTGTGTCCAATCACACTTGGCCAATAAAATTCTATTCTATTCTATTCTATTCTATAATTGTTAATAGTTCATAGAATACCTTGAACTGAATAGTAATTGGATGCTAAGTGTAAATTTGTCTACAAAGAATATTGTTCCAAAATTCTTGACTGACAGAAGGTGATGCACATAGAATTCATCAGGTTGTCTAAGGAACAATCAGAGAAGAAATGATGTGAGAATGTTATTAGAGCCTCCACAGAGGTGGCAGTGGCACCATAACAAAAAATAAACCAATGATCCCTCAAGAACAGGGCTGTCAAATTCCCGGCCCGGAACCCGGATGCGCCACATGCTGCCCCCGCCCAGTTTAGCGAAGGGGAAAAAAGTTCCAATATGTTATGGGATGCTGCCATGATGACATGAGTTTGACACCCCTGCTCTAGAACATCCACTCTACAAGGTTTGGTTCCTTCTACAAAAGTAGTCCTCAACTTACAACCACAACTGAACCCAAAATTTCCACTGCTAAGCAAGACTGTTGTTAAATGCATTTTGCCCCATGTTATGACCTTTCTTGCCACAATCATTAAGTGAATCACTGCTGCTGTTAAGTTAGTAACATGGTTGTTAAATGAATCTGGCTTCCCCCATAAGCTTTGCTTGTCAGAAGCTTGCAAAAAGTGTTCACACGGGACACTGCAATTGTCATAAATACAGGCCAGTTGTCAAGAGTCCAAATTTTGATTACATGACCATGGGGATGCTGCAATGGTGTGTGAGACAGTCATAAGTCACTCTTTTCAGTGCCATTGTAACTGAAAGGGTCCTTGAGTGGCTCAGACTGTTAAGACAGTCTGTTATTAACAGCAGCTGCTTGCAATTACTGCAGGTTCAAGTCCCACCAGGCCCAAGGTTGACTCAGCCTTCCATCCTTTATAAGGTAGGTAAAATGAGGACCCAGATTGTTGGGGGCAATAAGTTGACTTTGTATATAATATACAAATGGATGAAGACTATTGCTTGACATAGTGTAAGCCACCCTGAGTCTTCGGAGAAGGGCAGGATATAAATGCAAATAAAAATTTTTTTTAAAAAAACTTTGAATGGCCACTAAATGGCTGTAAGTTGAGGTCTGCCTGAAAATTTCAAACTATATTAGCATAAGAACTCTGCAGGATTTGTGAGCCATAAATTGATCTGATAAAAACAATTATGTGACATAAGCAGCAGGCATGTGTATGAATAAAAAATAGTACATCATTATGATAACCCATTAAGTACACTTTTCTATACGAGAATGGGTTGCTATGGAACACCAAACACCACTAATAATTTTACTGGTTTTTCCTCGTCTAAATTATGCTGAACCCTTTTTTTAAAATTTACACCCACCTTTGCTTCACTGCTCCAAAATAGTTGCTCAGCAGTGAACATCACTAACAAAAACAACATTTTGAAATTGCAAAACAAATTTATATTTTGAGGACAAAGAACTAAATCTCTCTTTTTCTCTCAGAAAACAGATATGGTGTTAGAATTCCATAAATGGCAGTAAACAAGGTTTATAAATGTTATTTATAAAAATAACCATGGCAATTAGAAACGTTATAGGTAGTAGTACGTGTATAACTCTGTGCATGCATGATTTAGCCATATATATATGGCTAAACTCTCCACTCACTCTTTCTTCTGATTTTCCTCTTTTAACATGTTGTTCTAGCTGCTCCTGTTCCCTGACATTCAATTATCTTTAAACAGCAGAGTTCTTGTTTACATGAAAGGTAATGCATGCACAAACATACATGTGAAGCAGTGGTGGGTTGCTACCAGTTCACACCGGATCGGGCAAACCGGTAGCAATGGCAGGAGGCTCCACCCACCCGCCCGGATGCTTCTGTGCATGTGCAGAAGCACCATGCATGAGAATGCAAGCGCGCACGAGCGAACCAGTAGCAACAGGATTTGGAACCCGCCCCTGAGGTGAAGACTTTATAAGCCGAATAGATAAACAACTGTAGGAAGTTGATGTCATTGGAATATCAGTGGGTGCAGAGCTTATTGGAATGCTTACATGTCATCCCTCCCAATTTGTGCAGAGCTTGAGTCGACCTATTTCTCAGATTAATTTCTATGACTAGCTTTTGGGAAGATAAACTGAATGTAGGGATAAAAACCCATGTGCCATCTTTTTCTTCATAGAGAAGGAATGAGACATAAAATTAAAAGCAGATGTGGAGGAAAGCAGAGAAAATCAGTCTCCATGGATGCAAGCTGTCATTTTATGACGCCATCAAGGCTCTTCTATTTACTTAACAAAAATGTCCCTAAGCGGTCCTAAATGTTTCTGTCTTTCCCTTTATTCTCATACCCTTGTTTCTTGACTGTTAAGTTTCATATTATTTTAAGAAGTTTATTAAGGAGAAAACCCAAGCACTAAGAAGTTTATCCTTAAAACACCATAATATGCTGCACACATTAGCTTGTTTGTATTAAATCTAATGACCTTTCCTCACTGCTGTTTTAAAATATGCTTCTGTAAGTCATAGAAAAACAGCATTACATTTGCTATTCTCATTGCCAACCCCTATCCTGCCCCTAAAGTGTCTGTTCTGGATTGCCAACTGATGGTGTGAGACTGGAGGGATAAAGTACGCAGGGTTAAACAGAACTAAGCCATTGGTTAAATCTGCCCTTCCCCTTTCTCCACGTTGAAACCCTCCTCCTAACAACCACTGGATGGTTTGGACTGATGACTGCATTCACATGTTTACCCTTCCATCAAAATCTGCTAAAGAAATCATTTATCCCTAGGAACGGTGGAAGCTATCTGTTAAAGTAGCAAAGGGTGGTGAAAGTTACCTTACTTGTCTTGACATTCTCTTGAACCTAGCAATTGAATTCAGGGTTAGTAGAGAGAAGAAATGAGCTTATATTTATCTCTCAGCAGTTTTGTCAACAAATTCAGAAAATAGATAACTGGAGGATGCACAATGAAAGAATGGCTGAGAAGTCCTGCTTTACTGAAAGGTAGCCCCAACACCATTCAACTGCTTTTCAGGCAAGTTTTAAAAGGCAAATTTAACCCCTTTCTGAAGAAGCACTAAGCCAGGGGTCCTCAAACTTTTTAAACAGGAGGCCAATTCATTGTTCGGGGCCAGACCAGCTGGGTGGCTGTGGCTAGGTGGTCATGTGACTAGGTGGGTGTGGTCAATTTAGCAGTCCAAACAATATACAAAAATTAAATTTTAATTTGTTATGCTCCTGAGAGTGGAAAGCAGGAGAGTGAAGGGACGTGGCTGCCTTGGGGTGTGTATGAGGGACCTCTCTCTCACTCTCTCTCTCTCTCTCTCTCTCTCTCTGTGTGTATCTCCCTCTCTCTCTCTCTGGAGGATGGGGAGGTAAAAAAACGGGCCCGTTTTTGGCCTCCAGAGGCTTCCGCACATCCCATTTTAGGCTTCCCTGGCCTCCAGAAGGCAGGTGGGAGCCAGTGGGTAGCCAAGGTGATGTGGGCGGGGCAGCCTCA
This sequence comes from Ahaetulla prasina, assembly GCF_028640845.1. Classification (NCBI taxonomy): domain Eukaryota; kingdom Metazoa; phylum Chordata; class Lepidosauria; order Squamata; family Colubridae; genus Ahaetulla; species Ahaetulla prasina. The sequence goes on along the minus strand of NC_080539.1, from coordinate 88,183,471 downwards.
TGCTCCTGTGCGGGCCAGATTAATGGCTTTGTTGAGCCGTATCACCCCCCCACCGGGCCGTAGTTTGAGGACCCATGCACTAAGCTAATTGCTCAGCTGCTTTTGAATATTGATATGCTGCTTTTCCAGAAGAGGAGTGGATTTTGTATTTAATCTGTACGTAGCATTTAAATAAGTAGGAGAGCCTGTTTTTGTTGCAACGGAAGAACTCCCTTTCATTTCAGTTTGCCATTAGTCCCAGTCAGACTACCAGTCAGATGTTAGGTCCAGCTATGACATTTTTAAGGTCAGAGTCAGCACTCTTTCAAAAGAGTAGTAACACTCTATTCAAAAGGAGCTTAAATTACAGCTGACAGATATGTGGGAGTGACTGATGGCAAAGAATCCTTTTTCTGGGTCATCTCATAGCCCTACTGTCTTTGGTTAGTTGCTATTTGGGCTGATTCCAGGCCTCCCAGCTAGGAATTGGGTCACAGACCCAGTGTGAGAGTCAGTCTGAGAGAGAGAGTCTACTGCCCTGGAAGGAACAGACTTTTGAAATATTGCCCAGGAACTAGAAATGAACAGGCATGCCCACACTTGCTGGGAGTGGCCAGTAAGATACCAAGCTAATCCCAGTCACTTGACTACGAAACTAATTGAATAACTGGTAACTTTTTGCACCTCCAACAAAGCTGTCGTACCTTGTCTCCTATTTAAGAGGAGGGGGGAAAACATTACTTTAACCCCAGCAGTTAAGAACAACTTTGAGCTGCCCTAGGGATGAAATAAAGAAAGTATCGTGAGAACATGGCAGAAAGAAAGAGATTGCTGGATGTGTTTTTGCCAACGAAAGCTCGGAAACGTCCAGTGGTGGGATTCAAGTAATTTAACAACCGGTTCTCTGCCCTAATGATTTCTTCCAACAACCAGTTTGCCAAACTGCTCAGAAAGTTAACAACCGGTTCTCCCGAAGTGGTGCGAACTGGCTGAATCCCACCACTGGAAACGCCCTAGAGATTAATTGACCCAGTAATGTTTGAGGGTCAGCGTGGGGTAATGGTTAAGGTATCAGGGTTGAAACTAAGTGAGCATGAGTTCTAATCCTGATTAAGATTAGCCATTTGGGTAACTTTGGGACAGTCACACTGACTCTTCCCTAGGAAGACGACAAGGGCAAACCACTTTTAAAAACCTTGCTAAGAAAACTGCAAGGACTAATCCAGGCTGTTGGCAGAAGGCAACATTTTGAGTCAAGGCACAGCCCCCACCCCCATACACAAAAAGCAGGTGAGAATCTTAAAACAATATTTAATCTAGCTTGTCCTCTATAATTATCTATAGGAACTGGGCAGAATTAATTGAAAGTTTGCGCTCACTTCCTTATTTCAACTAACAGCAAAAATAACATGTCGCAGTAATGTTCACTTAACTGAGTATTATCCTTGCTATTTCCGGGTTTCCACTTTACATTTTTTCTCTCTCTCTTTTTAACCACTTTATTTATGAGTTGGAACAAATTTCACATCTTTTCTCTGATTTTTTTTCTAAATATGCAATACATGAAATCAATAATTGGCTTAACTTTTCTAGCCATAAATGTTGTTTTCAATGCACTGCATATTTTGAACAATAGCACATGTATGCTATTCAAAACAACAGCAAAATAAAAGCGCAAAAATACTGTTTTTTGATGTAGAAATAATTGAATGCATCAAACCAAAGCAATTGTCCCAACTTGCATTGTCCCAAATCAAGCAAGCATATACACACAAAACCAGAATGAAACATACCTTCTTAAGGAACAATATTTGGAGTTTCCAGTAAGGCCTCTTTATCATTTTTATGCCACAGATAAAAAGATGTCCATGGACAAGATTTTGAAACCAATCAAACCATCCTGCCAAAAACAGCTACCTTTCATTTTTCCCAGTTTTCTTTCTGTGGCTGCTAAACCTTATTCAACATAGCAGAAAACAGTCCTTTGAACAGCTGTGGAATTAGAAGCAAATGGTTAGGTTGAAGGTAATTCTGGATTCAGTTAAAATGCTGCTGGGACCATACAGTGTTCCACTCCCCTGCTTTGGGTAATAGTCCTGTTTATCAGAGAAAAGGGATGGTGGTAATCAAGAAGCCTCTTAGCCCCGTCTGCATCCAGAGAAACTGCAAAATTATAAAAAGAATCCTTAGAAAAGGAAATGTGAAGGCGGGAGAGATGAGGTGAGCTGGATGATGCTAAAAAAGCTCATAGAATCTATTTCAGTACACAAAGCTGTAAAATATAACAAGCTATGCTATTGCACAGCACACCTGTTAGTGGCGAGAGTTCTAATGAGTCAGCCAAGCACAGTCCAAAATGCTTTTTTTCATTGTATCCTTTTTGAATGAATGTGTAAGTTAGGCAAAAAACACAAATGCAACAAAATGTGGGACTAACACGAGAAGTGTATAAATGCAAGTACCAACTACTTGCATGAGAAATCTATCCATCCCAGAATAGCTGTAATGGTAGAACAAAGAAAAATAAAACTGGGTCACAAAAACAATGACTGAAAGTATATTTTCTTTCATTATTTACAGTGGTCTGTATTTCATTGCAAGTATCCTTGCAATGATCCTTGCATCCTTGATGATACGCAGCTGTACATTTCCACCCCGAACCACCCCAACGAAGCCGTCGAGGTGATGGGCCGGTGTCTTGAGGCCGTGCGGGTCTGGATCGGGGGGAACAGGCTCCAGCTCAACCCCTCCAAGACTGAGTTGCTGTGGGTTCCGGCATCCCGGTACAGTCAGCTTACGCCATCGTTGACTGGGGGGGGGAAATACTGACCCCCAGGGGAAGGGTGCGCAACTTAGGTGTTCTCCTGGATGATCGGCTGTCCTTAGAAGAACACTTGACGGCCATTGCCAGGGGAGCATTTTATCAGGTTCACCTGATTCGCCAGTTGCGCCCCTTCCTTGATCGGGACTCCTTACGCACGGTCACTCATGCCCTCGTCACTTCCCGCCTGGACTATTGCAATGCTCTCTACATGGGGCTCCCCTTGAAGAGCACCACAAGGCTCCAGCTAGTCCAGAATGCGGCCGCGCGGGTGATAGAGGGGGCACCGCGTTGCTCCCATATAACACCCATCCTGCGCGGCCTGCATTGGCTGCCGGTAGCCTTCCGGGTGCAATTCAAGGTGCTGGTTACCACCTTTAAAGCACTCCATGGCTTAGGACCGGGGTATTTGCGAGGCCGCTTTCTGCCACCGATTGCCTCCCAACGACCTGTGCGCTCCCACAGAGCGGGCCTCCTCAGGGTGCTGTCGACCAAACAATGTAGGTTGGCGGCCCCCAGGGGGAGGGCCTTCTCTGTGGCGGCACCAGCCCTATGGAACGAGCTACCTCCGGGATTACGTCAACTCCCCGAATTCCAGGCCTTCAAACGTGAACTGAAGACTTTATTATTTCACCGAGCGGGACTAGCCTAAGACATATTTTAGCGAAATTTTAATGGGTTTTAATCGGTCTTTGACCATTTTAGTGATTCGGCCACTAAATATTTGTTTTTAATTGTTTTTAAATAGTGTTATTTATTATATTTTTATTATATTGGTGTGTGCATTTTAATATTGGCTGTACATCGCCCTGAGTCCTTCGGGAGATGGTGTGGTATAGAAATGTAATTATAAATAAAATAAATAAAAAATCCTGCAAAAAGAATTTGGGTAAAAGAAGAGAACACTTAGCATTGTATCAAACTGCATTTCTGAATGATGAAATACTGAGTACACGTAATTTAATGTGAAGGGATTCTTTTTGACTTGCTTGTAGCACTGTCAGTGTGTCATCACAATAACCCATTCAGTTTATTAGTAATATTTTACATGTGAAGAATTCAAGACACTGCCATGCTTAATAAAAGACTTGTCTCCTTGAGAATAAATTTACCACTGGGGATATACAGTAGCAGGAAATATATTTAATGTTTTGGTTCCCTAGGTGATTCCAAGAAATCCTTGAGTTTTCCCTCAAATGCTGATGCCAGTGGAAGTAAGTTCAGTGTCAGTACAGGCAATCTTCAACTTAGGACCATTTAACAATTGTTTTGAGGTTACAATGATGCTGAAGTGATTTATGACCAGTCCTCAATCTTAGGACTGTTGCAGTATGACCAGGGTCTTGTGGCTCTTGGCATCGGTATGTATTTATGACAGTTGCAGCCTACCAGGAACCTGCAGTTGCTATTTATGTTCTGATCCAAGAGGGATTCTGACAAGCAAAATCAATTTGGTGGGGGGGAGGGACAGAGCGCCACATTCACTTAATGATTGCAGCAATGCATTAACAACCACCACCAAAAAGTCACACAATCAGATATGACTCACTTAATGATCACATCGCTTAGAGACAGACATTCTGGTCCCAATTGTGGTTGTAATTTGAGGATTCCCTTTAGAAGCACCAGACTAAAGATTTAAAATAGACTATTTCTTGAGTAAAGGAAAGTTCTCCTCCTGGATAAGAATTTGTCTATAAAAACCTATCTGGCAGTTTCCTGTAATTATCCTTGGGCAGATTCTCAAAAATTAGGTTTAAAAATACAGCTGTAGGTGGCTGTTTTTTGTACCAGTTTCCCTGCCTATCGTGGATTCTGACTTGTGAACTTTCTTAATTTTTTTAGTGCTTTTTAAAAAAGTAGCAGAAAAAGAAGTGACCATAAAAAGAAAGCAACAAAACACATACTTTTAATGCAAATACATAAAAACTAATATAAAAATGCTTAAAATGAAAAAAAAATACAACAGAAAAAAAAGAAAAGAAATAAATATATCATCGTAGCAACTAACAACGTCAATTTTATTTTCCCAAAAATAAGACCCGGTCTTAATTTTCTTTTGGGCTCCAAAATAAGTACTCAGGCTTATTTTCAGGGAAGTCTTATTTTTTTGACGTGCAGGAGGTGGCAAGGGAGTGCTACCACTGCCCCTGCCCCCTGTCCCATCATCTATTTGTCAACCCCTCCCCCATCCCAGCTTAATTTTTACACCTGTGCCTCACCCCACCTCCTAGAACAAGTTGGTGGGTGAGGCTTAACTAGGGCTTATTTTCAGGGTAGGGTTTATATTAGGTGCAGGCATGAAAATCAGGCTACGGCTTGTTTTTGGGGTAGGTTGTATTTTCCAGGAAACACAGTATGTATGTATACACACACACATTCAAGTACATATATATTAATTTGTAATAGAGTTATAGAACTATCATTCTTTTTTAACATACAATAATTTGCATAAAGTAGTCCAATATTTCATTATACTGTCCATTAAAAATCTACTTCTATAGGCAGCCCACTTATAGGTGGCAAGTGTAATCAGATCTTCAGTCCACTGAGTGAATGAGATATAAATGTATTTTTCAAATATTGCAATATTATTTTTTTAGTTATAGTAAGGCACCGGAGAATCTATTTTTATTGTCCAGTTGTCAAATTCCATGTACTAGGTAGTTCAAGAGAATTATTATCCTCTGAAAATGTTTCCTTTTGTCACACAGTCATGCTTATACTACTTTCTCCCAAATCCTGTGAAGTATAGGACATTGTAAAAACATGTGTTTTAAGAAAGTATTATCCTTATTAAATCTCCACTAAACTGCTGTCTTAGACAATTCTTTTTCTACAAACATAATAGAGTCCAATAAATTATAAAAGTAATTTTGTTGTATAAGCTGTAATTTGAAGTCCATTCACATACTTGCTGTGGAAGTTAAGACACATTTTTCAGTCCATTCATTTCTTAGCATCTGCATATCAAATTGATTTATTGACAACGAATATCTACAAAAATATATAGGACATTTTTTTTAGTTTGAAAGAATTTAACCAGTTGTTCTAGTACCTCAGGTGTCTCACTATAATAATAAAATAATTCTTATTTTATTATATAGCATGATATTTCCATGATTTTCTAACTGATGTGATTGTTGCCAGAGATACAATTTAGACCTTAATACTGTCCAGTGGAACTAAAGAATAGAATAGAATAGAATAGAATAGAATAGAATAGAATAGAATAGAATAGAATAGAATAGAACAGAACAGAATAGAATAGAATAGAATAGAATTTTTTATTGGCCAAGTGTGATTGGACACACAAGGAATTTGTCTTGGTGCATATGCTCTCCGTGTACATAAAAGAAAAGATACGTTCATCAAGGTACAACATTTACAACAAAGGTATATGTATATGTCAAAGTTTCCTAAATTGGAAAATAAACATTGATTGCTGGCTTCTATCATATAATACTTGACAATAGGTCAGCATGATGATATACAGTTCTATAATCAGATTCAAAAAATCAAATCTTCATTAATTGGTAATTACATTTCTTGTAAACATATTCTTAGAATCTAATCAGTAATGGGATTCAAATCCCGGCAGCTTGCTATTGGGCGCGCATGCGCGCTTTGTGAGCATGTGGCGCAGAAGGTTCTGCCTATGCGCAAAGCATTTTTGATGACATCTGGGCAGAGCCTCCCACCGCTACTGGTTCACCCGAACCGGGACAAACCGGTAGCAATCCAACCCTGAATCTAATCCAAGAATTTCAATCTTACAAATTCTATCTCTAGTTACTATGTAAGAGATGGTCGGGATATTCCAATATATGGATGTCGTGTCCCACTCCTCCGCTGACGGCCGGGTCAGGGAAATCCGAATCAGGCTTGCCTCTGCAGCTCTGCCCAAAGTCCTAGCAAAGTCCTCAGAGCAGGCAGGAGACCAGAAAGTGACTTCAGCAAGATAAGTTCGACTTTGCCTGACTCAGAGACTGCCAGAAAGCAGATCCTTTATATAGGCCATGGGGTGTGGCTCCATGACTCAGCACTCATTAAGGCCTGCCCCTCCCTTCCTTCTGTTGCCTCCGCCTATCCAGTCTTCTGATGCGAGGGTCACTCCAATCAGCAGCTGTTGGAAATAAACCTTCCTCAGGCTCACATGCTGTGGAGGAGGGGGAGGGGTCTAGCTGCTCCGTTTGCCTGGGCATGGAGCCAGGGCTGGGGCCGGGAGGTGCTCCCTCCTCTGCAGCCTGCGTGGGCATGGAGCCAGGGCTGGGACCGGGAGGTGCCCCCTCCTCTTCAGCTTGTCTGGGCATGGAGCCAGGACTGGGGCCGGGAGGCATACATTCCTCCATGTTCGGGAGCAGATAAGAAGGCCCCGGCTGCTGTGAGAGCGGGCAAGACACAACAATGGTAATCTTTAACTTTGCTGTTATTAGTACATTTTTATTTATTTTTTATTTATTTATTTGTCAAGAACGTATTAGGTAATAAGTATAAACATGGATTGGATATATAAAATAGATACGAATAGAAGAAACATTGACAGGGACAGTAGGCATGCTGGTGCTCTTAGGCATGCACCTTACAGACCTCTTAGGAATGGGGAGAGGTCAACAGTAGACAGCCTTAGGTTAAAATTTTGGGGGGCTTGGGATGAAACTACAGAGTCAGGTAGTGCATTCCAGGCATTGACCACTCTGTTGCTGAAGTCATATTTTCTGCAATTGAGTTTGGTGCATTTTACGTTAAGTTTGCTGCTTTGTGTAAGTTATTCTACTTGATTTGCCTAACATTCATGATCTTTCCATTATTTTTATCAGTGGAAAGGGTCAGAGGAGTGAAGTCAGTCACATCTAGGATATTCTCGCAAATTTATTTCATTGTTGGAAATCAAGATTACAAAGATAAACTGATAAAAGACTTTTCTAAGACAAAATATCTCTTTTGTATAACAAGGGAGACATCTACTGTCAATTACAAGACACTGCAAAAATTTTCCCTGTTATATGAATAATTTAGGTAGCTCCTGAGCTCCTAATACTGATGATTTAATATTCATAATATTCATGATTTGCATGAATAATTAATCATTTAATTATTAAATTGCTATATATAGCTACCTATATCTGAAATACAATTCTGGGTGGCTAATAACACATTAAAGATAATACAGAAAAAAGAATATCAGCGAAAACATAAAAACCAACAATGTTCACTGAGAATTAACATACATAATAGCAACAGTAACATCTCACAGGCCATTTAGCCTCCCATTCATCAGGCCCTGGAATACATCCACATTTTGCAAAAGCCTGGCAGGGTTGGAGCCAATCTAATCTGAGATTTATGGTATTTCAGAGGACAGATGTTGTGGTAGAATAGGCCTAGATACTGTTAGATAGCATTCTGAGGAAATGAGGAAACTGGGAGTATATGTCTCCTGTTGGACTTAGTGGTATGTGGTTCTGCTTGGGGCATTCCGACCTCATCTGGAACCAAAGATGGTAAAACATTGAATCTAGTGAGCCCAAAAACTAAGAGCCAGAGTTAAACTAAAGCCTTTTCTTCTCTATCCAAATCCCCTCAGACTCCAACTACTAAGGCAGAACCTCCACAGCATCGCTTAGTCAGCCCTGGGTGGAAATATAGAGCTGGATATCATCAGCATACTGATAATTTCTCACTCTGTCCTGTTAGATATCCTCATCAAGGGGCTTCTGGTAGGTGTTGACAGTGGGGAGACTATCAAGCCTCAAAAAATTTCATTGAAAAATGATTATGGCCTAGATCTCTGTCCCCCATTGACTGGAGCCAGCTTCAGAAGAATTGTACACAGAATTGCACCTCCTACTCCAAGCCTCCAGAACTGTCCAAAATGTCTGAACTGGTGACATTAAAAGCTGCCAAGAGCTTGAGAAAAGCAAGGACAGGACATATCATCCTGACCTGTTTCTTGTCACAAGTACAATAAATGACATTTTGGTCCTGTACCCAGGTTTGACACTCCACTGAAAGGGGCCCAGATTATCTGTTTTCTCCAGAATTGTTTAAAGCAACAAATGCCACCCCCTTCTCAAAACTTTCCCTAAACAGAGAAGATGGGGACAAAAATTATCTAAAATGACTGGATCCATAAGTGGCTTCTTGAGGAGGGGATAAACCACCACCTCTTTAATCAGCCATAGAACAATTCCCTCTCTCATCGATGAATTCATCACCTTCAGGATCCAACCACACTTCTTTGTTAACTTTGCTAGCCTGAAAAGACATAAATCAAACATAAAAGTGGCTGAGCTAACAGTTCCAAGAACCCTATCTACTTCATCAGGATCAACAGAATTAAACTCATCCTAAATAACCAGGCTGAGTCTCGGTTATCTCTTTGAGGTCAGAGTCCAGCTTGGACTGAATCCAAACAACTTCATCCAACAAATGCTTCACATATTCCACATAATAGCCTCATAAGAAATATCTGGTTCAACTCTCCCCAGGAGCAGAATCAGAGCTGCTGGGCAGTTATCTGCAGATGCAATAAAATGGAGAAATATTAATGTTTCATTACCCTCATCAGAGGTGGGTTTCAGCAGGTTCTGACCAGTTCTGGAGAACCAGTAGCGGAAATTTTGAGTAGTTCAGAGAACCAGTAGTAGAAATTCTGACTGGCCCCGCCCCCATCTATTCCCTGCCTCCTGAGTCCCAGCTGATCGGGAGGAAATGGGGATTTTGCAGTATCCTTCCCTTGGAGTGGGGAGGGAATGAGATTTTACAGTATCCTTCCCATGCCATGCCCACCAAGTCATGCCACACCCACAGAACTGGTAGTAAAAATTTTTGAAACCCACTACTGACCCTCATGATAATGCTATGTGGAAAAGACATGGGAGACAGGGAGAAGAACCAGTTAGGGAATGATTGGACAAGAGGCAGCTAGCCCACGAAAGGAATGTGGGCATGGCAAATGTCTCAGAAAGGGCCCTCTCTAGTTTATTGGGCTGAAAATGTACCAGGGGAGAAATGTACTTTCGGACTTGCAAGATTGATGTCAGACTTGCAAGTTAGTCCAAAAAGGAAGCATGACCAGACAGACTAATTCTACTTTATTGCAATGTTACAACAACAGAATCTTGCAAGTCTGAAGCATCAACCTGAATCAATTATTCGGATCAAAACTTTAAAGGTATTAAATTGAATCACATGCTCTTAAATTTCAGGTGAATTGGAAGATGATTTAGAATGAACGTTCGGGCTTTGCAATGTCTCAAATGCTGCTACTTCTATATGGAGAAAGTTCAAGCAAGTAGTATTAAGATGAATTATTTCATATTGATAGTGATATTAATGGGTGGGTGTGAGGCAGTGGTGGATTTCAAATTATTTTACTACCAGTTCTGTGGGTGTGGCTTGGTGGGCTGGCAGGGGAAGGTTACTGCAAAATCCCCATTTCCTCCCAATCAGCTGGGGCTTGGGAGGCAGAGAATAGATGGGGTGGGGCCAGTCAGAATTTTTACTACCGGTTCTCCGAACTATTCAAAATTTCCGCTTCTTCAGAACTGGTCAGAACCTGCTAAAATCCACCTCTGGTGTGAGTTTTATGCCCAAATCCCACTCAAGGTGTTCATGGAGAGCTACTGTACTGGTCTCATTGTTCATTTACAAAATTTGTTCCTGAAGGTTCACCTTAAAAGGGAAACACAATTTTATTCTATTGCTTTTAAAGAAGTTTTCCTGCCTCATGAACTTGTACTTTTGCCCAACTCCGTACACCATAAGTCCTTGAGTTACGATGGAGTTTGCCTATTACAGCTGTAACAGTTATAGAATGGGTTGATCACATGACCGACCTGATTTTATAATTTTTTTGTGGCAATCACTAAGTAAATGCTGCAGTAATTAAGTGAACTAATGGTTCGCTGTGGTCGCAATTTTGCCAAAAAAAGGAAGTAATTTCTGGTTTGGGGCAAAATTGTCATAAAATGTGGACACATGGCTGCAAATGGCCATAACAGTGGCAATGTTGCCAAGCACCCAAAGTGAGGTCATGTGAATACAGCCCCTCCCCCCCCGACAGTCAGAACTTTGGATCCAGGTTGTAAGTCTCCTTTTATATTGACCATGAATCTTGAATCTTAAATTCAAATTCAATATTGCAATCTTTGAATGTCAAATCTGAATCAGCTCATAGGTAATTTACATATTCCTTGTGCATACACTCCATTTTCCCTGTAGAGTGCTGGTTCCCGGCCATCGGTTTCACTGTTCATTCTATGTACTGTATATAATCTGCTAATTACCTGTGGTCTGATCATAATATTGTCTGGCTTTATTTCTATGCTAGAATACCAAACATGCATCTATAAAAGCCTAAAGGTTACTTTCCAAATGATGGTTAGTCTGTGGTTATAGGTACACAGGCTAAATCTCACCGACCTCAAAGTACTTGTATCTGAGCATTTGTGGTGTTGTTGTCCATGGTGTTGTTTTATTTGAAGGAAAGTTGATGGAATAACACCTCCAATTCAAATAAAATTCAATGGCCACTCTTCAGATTAAATCATAAATCTGAACTGGATTTCAGTGATTTATTTATTTGTAATAAAGATTTGTGGTTTTCCCAGTTGCAATGTATGGTTGTGAAAGTTGGACCATAAGGAAGGCTGACGGCCAAAGAATTGAGGCTTTTGAACTATGGTTCTGGAGAAGACTCTTGTGACTCCCTTGGACTGCAAGATGATCAAACCGGTCAGTCCTAGAGGAAATCAACCCTGACTGCTCTTTAGAAGGCCAGATCCCGAAGATGAACCTCAAATACTTTGGCCACCTAATAAGAAGGAAGGACTCACTGTAGAAGAGCCTAATGCTGGGAACGATTGAGGGCAAAAGAAGAATGAGATGACAGAGAATGAGGTGGCTGGATGGAGTCACTGAAGCAGTCAGCGTGAATTTAAGTGGTCTCCAGGGGATGGTAGAGGACAGGAAGACCTGGAGGAATGTTGTGCATGGGGTCACGATGGGTTGGACACGACTTCGCAAATAACAACAACTACAAGATGTTACAAGAATTTGAAATATATAACACTATCCTAAAACATATACCGAGAACATAAAACACATTTACATTATCACCAATTTATTTATCAAATTTGTATATTGTGTAACTTATAATGACACTGAAGTCAACCTATGCTTTTTATGACCCTATGAATAATCTTGTCAGAAGACTCACTATTCCAAATTCTTGTGGTTTTTTTCTAGAAAAGTTCATTTCTAACTGAATTCCACTTGATGGCAGTGTTCTTCACTACATAAGTAAAATGAGTCAAGAAATAAGTGAGAAATTGGCTTTCTTTTGGAACAGCAGTAAATATCCAAATATCAGAGGTTGAGTTTTTTTACCCAAGAGCAAAAAACTAAGCAAGTCACAGCTTTAAATTAACATCAGTCCTTGTAATCAGTCTGGCTGTTGCTTGATTTTTGTTTTAAATAATATTTATGATAATATGTTTGGAACTGGTCCAACAGAATTACATAATCATGAACTGGTGGCAGGTATAGTCCAACATTATCAGCAGGGAAATGCTACCGGTTCGCTCCAGTTCGAGTGAACCGGTAGTTTAAAAAGCTACCAGTTCAGGTGAACTGGTAGTCAAAAAAAGCTACCGATTCCTCCGAACCAGTATATCCGATGATCAGCTGCGCAGAGGGGTTTAGCTTTTCTAGAAAGCAGGAAATCCTGCTTTCTAGCAAAGCTAAACCCCCCTGCACATCTGATCCCACCCCTGCTGTTCTACTTACCTTCCCAAGCCTCCTTTTGATGCGTACTGCCCGTGCACGTGCACGCAGCACATGCAAAAAGGAGGCTTAGGAAGGTAAGTAGAACAGCGGGGGTGCAGCGGGGTTTAGCTTTGCTAGAAAGCAGGAAATCCTGCTTTCTAGCAAAGCTAAATTGCGCACCACAGCTGATTCCCCCCCTCGCTTCTACTTACCGTCCCAAGCCTCCTTTTGGTGTGTATTGTGCATGCGCACGCGCACGCGCGTGAACTTGGTGCACACTCTGCATGCGCATGCAGCGCACATTTGCCATGCAGCGTGCATGTGTGGCCAGCGAACCGGTAGCAAACCGGTTTGGATTTCACCACTGAATGCTACCTATTGCTTAGGCACTACCACAATAGAATAGAACTCTATTGTTCTATTGGAAAATCTATTGGAAAATCTATAGAAAAGCTCTTCATAACTTAAAACCATCGCTATCTATTGGACCCGATGGACTATGTGCATACTTCTTAAAAAAACTTTCCATTAATATAGCAGAACCCCTAAGCATTATCTTTGATAAAGCTTTCACTACCAGTTCCCTTCCCAAACTTTGGTCACTAGCCACAGTCATCCCTATCTTCAAAAAAGGAGACCCCAGCTTAGTCGGAAATTACAGACCGATCTCTTTGTGCTGCATCACCTGCAAAGTCATGGAATCAATCATCAACCAATCCATTACCTCACACTTAGAAACTAACAACCTACTTTCCATAAACATTTGGTTTCCGGAAAAAAATATCATGTAACTTACAACTTCTCCACTGTAAAAACATATGGACTACAAATCTTAATCAAGGCAAAACAATAGATGCAATCTACATAGACTTCTGCAAAGCTTTTGACTCAGTAGTTCACGATAAACTTCTCCTAAAACTAAAATCCTATGGCATCTCAGGACCCCTTCACAAATGGATATCTGCTTTTCTGTCTAACAGACAACAAGTGGTCAAAATTGGCAATGCTTTATCAAATCCTGTTCCTGTCAAGAGTGGCGTTCCTCAAGGCAGCATCCTTGGACCAACACTTTTCATACTATACATTAATGATCTTTGTGACCATATCTCAAGTAATTGTGTTCTCTTTGCTGATGATGTCAAACTATTTAACACCACAGACAATACATCTATCATTCAAAAAGACCTTGATCATCTAACCGCTTCGTCTAAAACTTGGCAACTCCAAATCTCAACCAGCAAATGCTCAGTCTTACATATAGGAAAAAAAGAACCCAAACACTAGGTACATACTAGATGGACATTACCTTACAGATGACTCCCATCCCGTTAAAGACCTTGGAGTTTTCATGTCAAATGATCTAAATGCCAAAGCCCACTGCAATTACATAGCAAAAAAAGCTCTAAAAGTTGTAAACCTAATCTTGCGTAGCTTTTTTTCCAAAAACACCACACTACTAACCAGAGCATATAAAACATTTGCTAGACCAATTCTAGAATACAGCTCGCCTGTTTGGAACCCTCACCACATCTCTGACATCAATACAATTGAACGTGTCCAGAAATATTTTACAAGAAGAGTTCTCCATTCCTCTGAAAACAGCAAAATACCTTATCCCACCAGACTTGAAATCCTAGGCTTAGAAAACTTGGAACTCCGTCGCCTTCGACAAGACCTAAGTTTAACTCACAGAATCATCTATTGTAATGTCCTTCCTGTTAAAGACTACTTCAGCTTCAATTGCAATAATACTAGAGCAACCAATAGATTTAAACTTAATGTCAACCGCTTTAATCTAGATTGCAGAAAATATGACTTCTGTAACAGAATCATCAGTGCTTGGAATACTTTACCTGACTCTGTGGTCTCTTCCCATAATCCTAAAAGCTTTAACCAAAAACTCTCTACTATTGACCTCACCCCATTCCTAAGAGGACCATAAGGGGCGTGCATAAGCGCACAAACGTGCCTACCGTTCCTGTCCTATTGTTTTTCTTTTCTTCTTCCTATATACATATATGCTTATACCTCCTTATATTTACTCATATATGTGTTATATATTATATAATCTTTTTGTATGATACCTACATATATTGTTATGACAAAATAAATAAATAAAATAAAATAAATAAATAAATAAACTCTGTCCTTCCTCCATCTGGCTGATCTAAGGAAGAGAGGAAAGTGGACTAGACCAAACCTCAAAGGTCCACAAAACTGCCCATACCATTAGATGAAGTAAGTCATATATGTTGGATCTTGCATCGAACCTCTTCTTTTTTTGCTCATAGCTGATTAGACTGATCAGCTGGATAGCAGACAACATACAGCATTATTAATCGGAGACCAATGACCATCAGAGTCACAAGATACTACTTGGAGACTCAGCATTCCTATTCAAGGACCCACCAGACCACTGGATTTGACAGATTCCTTGAGTCAGAAATTATCTTCTTCGTTATCTCGTGCATTATGGGAGGAAAAGGCTGTGGACCTGAGCAGCAGCCTTATACTATACAGCAGTAGTAGGTTTCAATTTCGGCCGCTACTGGTTAGCTCGTGGGTGCATGCACTCTTGTGCGCGCAACGGTTCTGTGCATGCACAGAAGCTTATGCGCATACACAGAGACATCTGGGTGGGTGGACAGAGCCTCCTGATCTGGGGCGAACTGGTAGCAACGCACCATTGCTATACAGCCATAGATATCAGGGAAAGCCTAAGATACCACCAAACTTTCAGAAGTCCTCTGTATTCTACTGAAACCATAATACTAAACAGTACGATCACCTTTGGAATGTTGACAGAGGAAGGTAATATAAAGGGGAAGGGACAAAAATTATAAGGAAATAATGTACAGTATGTTCTTATGGTCATTTGGTGTCATTGTATCAATCCCAAAGAGAAAAAGCTAACTGCATATCCACTGATAGTCGGTTTAATAAAAAATCTTTGGAATACAGCATGGAATACAGCATGGAATACATGGAGTACAGCATGATTTGAATGATAATTGCACACAGTTGTATAAAATGAATATTCAGTCCATCATGCCACAGGTGTACTTTTTCAATTTCTGCAAGTTGTAGGGCAATATGTTGATGATCATAAATTATTCTAACTGACTCAAGATCCTGTTCTTTCTATTTCTTCCACGATTATTATAACCAAACATTTTAATTCTATGGAATTCTTATAAATTTGTATGACTGCAAGATAAACAGCTCCCTGTTGAAGAAGCAGCTTGCTTTAATGGGTTGCTACTTGGCAATTGATTTCAAATGCTAGGAAATTTTGTTATCATAATATTACTTTACCAACTGTCAGCATACGAAAAACATATGTGATGCTTAAAAGGAGAAAAAGTGGAATCAGATAATATTTCTATGTAGGTTAAGAATACCTCTATTAATAATAAATCAGATCCAGTACCCAAACATTTGTAGACCAATATTTACATAAATTACATTACAACTCTATACCTGGCATATTTGTTTTCCTTCTTGTTTATTAAAGAGGTTGATAGCTTCCCCCAGAAAGTTCCTAAAACTTACAGTATGAAGTGTTCCTATGCAAGATACCAGGCTTCCCTTTAAATGACAGGCCATGGAGGATAGATGCAAGCCAAACACTTCTTGTGTGTGAGGAAATAATGAAAGTACCATTTCTAAGATGAATACTGCTGGGATATTTCTAAAAAGAGAAACTGTTTTTTTTTAAGTAACAACTTTGTTTCATCCATTAAATGTGTGAAATAAATGTAAGTAATAACTCCTAAAGAGATCAACTAAGAAACAAGCTCCATTGAGGCTTTCATGGGTAGGAATGTAAAGCAGTATGGCTTTAGAGTTCTTTAAATGGTTGACTGTCTTTATTTCATAAGCATTTTAAAGAGTTAAATGACTGTAGGACATCTGTATTGGAAGGTTCCACATATAACATGAAAACACAATTGCTTGAACAGAAGTGAATGAACTTCACCACTTTATCCATTCATGGCAGCAGGATCAGAGCAGGAGTGAAGGCAGGGAGCAGATCATAAAGTGTAGATGGTGGTGACAACCGTGCAACTGAAGCGTGGCGTGGCTTGGTGGGCATGGCAGGGGAAGGTTACTGCAAAATCCCCATTCCCACCCCACTCCAGGGGAAGGATACTGTAAAATCTCAATTCCTTCCCCTCTCCAGGCGAAGGTTACTGCAAAATCCTCTGAGATCAGCTGGGACTCGGAAGGCAGAGAATAGACGGGGGCGGGACCAGTCAGAGGTGGTATTTACCAGTTCTCCAAACTACTCTAAATTTCCGCTACCGGTTCTCCAGAACTGGTCAGAACCTGCTGAATACCACCTCTGATTGTGATGCACAAAGACAAGGACAGGGCACCAATTGCATGGTTTGGGAGCCATCTTGACGTTTTTAACCTCCTTCCCACACTCATTCCTGCTGCTCTGATTCTTCTCCTATGAACAGATGAGGTGGTGATGTTCATCAGTCTCCTTTTTTTTAATGCAATCCTCTTTTCCTCTCATCAAACAATTCCAAAGGTTCTCCATCCTTTCTCTGAGAAAAAGAGAAACTAAACAACCACCACCACTACCAAATCATCTCTTCCTTTCCTTCTCCTGCAAGCATCCGTCCCATTCAAGTATTTGTTGTCAATAGAGGGGGCACTATGAATGTTAAATTTGAAACCAGTCATAATTTAACCCTTGTGACAATGGCATCTAATATTGTTTCAATGTGTGCTATATGCAAATATGCAACATTGCTAAACACAAAAAGCATAATATATTGAAAAAAACCACAGGAAGGGAAAGAAAATCAATATTCATAAAAGCAGGAGCTCCAAATATAAATATTTTATATCATTAGACTCCTATGAGCTCACAGTATGGTATGGTAGAAGTATCAGTTAGCAGCTTAAAGTCCTATTAACTTCCCCCATCCCCCCAACATAAAGCTGTAGTAGGCAATTCATAACGTAGATGGGTTTGCATTACTCTAAACAAGACTAAAGTGGGGTTAGGTAGTTTTGGTACCCAGCGGTTATCTTTGTGTATCACAGGAATCAAATCCCCATGCTAGGCCATTACAGGGTTTATTTGTTTAGATTAGCTTTTTTTTTTTTAAGAACTCAGACATTCTGGTGCTTTCCATAGTGTATCCTTGTGCTGTGAGTGCATATTTTCTGCTGTTGTTCAACTTTCGTTTACTGCATATCATTTCCCAACCTTGAACTGTGCGGGGGCCACTGTGGCTCAAACTGCTAATGCAGTCTGTTATTAACAGCAGCTGCCTGCAATTACTGCAGGTTCTAGTTCCACCAGGCCCAAGGTTGACTCAGCCTTCCATCCTTTATAAGGTAGGTAAAATGAGGACCCAGATTGTTGGGGGCAATAAGTTGACTTTGTATATAAATATACAAATAGGATGAAGACTATTGCTAACATAATGTAAGCCGCCCTGAGTCTTCGGAGAAGGGTGGGATATAAATGCAAATTTAAAAAAAAAATCCATCCATACTCTATGTCTATGTCCTCTCTATCTCTTCCTCTGTGCACATGCATTATCCATCAGGAAGTTTCAAATGAACAACATATTGGTTGCCATAATCATAAATTATTCTTTCTGTTGAAAAACGTTTATAAATTTCAGGTTCAGTCCAATAGCTATAGAATCAAGTCAGGCAATATGAGAGAGAAAAATAAACCATGGTTATGACTGTCCACATACTGTACTGATATGAATGCTGTATAAACAAAACAAAAAAAGATATTTCTCCAGTCCTGGATCATTGTTAGGCTCCAGTCTCACAACTTGTTTAGTTTTAACTTCTAAATTTCTCTTTGGTTTTAATTGGGGATTTTTTTAGATTCTTAATTATTTTAAATTCGGCCACATTGTATAATAAGTTTTTTAACTGTATTTTAACTGTATATTGCTTTTTTTTTTTATTCTGGCTGTACACCGCCCTGAGTCCTTCGGGAGAAGGGCGGTTTATAAATCTAATAAATAATAAATAATAATAATAACTTGGAATTCTATCCTAATATCCCAGAGCATGTACACTGTCAGCAAGAGGTTCAATAAATTCACTTTCAGATGAAGTTAATTGGAATAATTCTCTGCAGGCAACTGCACAGAAATACTCTACTCCATCAAAGGTTGCACAGCATAAAACCAACTGAAGTTTGAATGGAAAATCAGCATCTTGCTAATACAACCTGACCTACTTTCACTATTTGTACTGAGCTGGGAGAAGGTAAGAAAAGAGAATAAACGATCAATAAATATATTGATAATAAGAATTATTATCAATATAATAATTAATTAATAAAGAATAAACGAATAAAAGAGAAAAGATAAACGATCAAACGTTGTCATGTATAATTCTTAAAACAATTTAAAAAGAATATATTGGGTTAGGGTTAATAAGTAGACATGGGAATTCCCTTAGGTTTATAAATAAAAACTGTCTAAATATTTTATACCGATCTCTCTATTGTTGCAGAGTTAAATATTATGCAAATACAGAATATTTGGAATAGATTATTGTTGGCATGACAACAGAAGTGAGAAGAATTATAGGCCTTTGTTCATGAAGGATTGACATGTTATATTATACAACCGGATAACTTTTTATCTTCAGGTAGTCCTCGACTTACAACCACAATTGAGCCCAACATTGTTAAGTGAGACATTTGTTAAATGAATTTTGCCCCATTTTATGACATTTCTTAAGTTTATAGTTATAAATTTTATAACTATAACTTTATAGTTATAAACTTTATAAACTAATTATAGTTGTGAAGTTAGTAACATGGTTGTTAAGTGAATCTGACTTCCCCATTGACTTTGCTTGTCAGAAGGTCACAAAAGGGACCCCGGGATGCTGCAATCATCATAAATATGAGTCAGTTGTCAAGTGTCTGAATTTTGATCACATGGCCATAGAGATGCCACAATGGTTGTAAGTATGAACAATGGTCACAAGTCACTTTTTTCAGTGCTGTTGTAAGTTTGAACAGTCACTAAATGAACTGTTGTAAATCGAGGACTACCTGTACTCATTTTATAAATGCATATATATATATATAGTATATGCATATATACTGTTTACATGGACAGGTCTTTGCAGTTTTCAGGGCAACATTTACAGAAGTGATTTGCTTATGCCAGGGCTCTCCAAACTTGGTACCTTTAAGACTTGTGGATTTCAACTTCCAGAATTCCCCAGCCAGCCATGCTGGCTGGGGAATTCTGGGAATTGAAGTCCACAAGTCTTAAAGTTGCCGATTTTGGAGACCCCGCCTTATGCCTTCTTGCTGGGGCTGAGAGTGATCCTAAGATCACCAAGATGACTTCCTGCCTAAGGTGGGACTAGAATTCTCAGTCTCCCAATTTCTAGACTGGTCTTAACTAATATATCAGATTCTAGACTGATCTTAACCAATATAGCAAAGTGGTATATGTGTATTATGTATAGATACACACACATCCATATATAGGTAGTTCTTGACTTACGACCACAATTGAGCCCAATATTTCTGTTGTTAAGTGTAACATTTGTTAAATGAGCTTTGCCCCACTTTTACAACTTATCTTGCTACAGTCGTTAAGTGAAAAAGTGAAATTGTTAAGTAAGTAACACACTTGTTAAGTAAGCCTGACTTCCCCATTGACTTTGCTTGTCAGAAAGTCACAGGAGGTAATCTTGTAAACCCCAGGGCACTGCAACTGTCATAAATATGAGTCAGTTTCCAAGCATCCTAATTTTGATCACGTGACAGCAGGGATAATACAAAGGTCATAAGTCACTTTTTTCAATCCTGTTGTAACTTCAAACAGTCACTAAATGAACTTTTGTAAGTTGAGGACTACCTGTGCATGCTGTTGATTAGAGAAATTCTCAATATGAATACCTGTTCCTTTGCCTGTTCACATTGTGGCTGGCGAATGTAAATCTATCATGGATATAGTTTTGACATTGTTTGAATGTACAGTAGTCTACATGGCAGAATGCAGTCTAAAACATATAGTGCATATCATTTTGAGTAAGAATTGGTTGTTGATCATATAAGAGCTGTGGTGGCGCAGTGTTTAGAATGCAGTATTGTTGTTGTGGCTCCAGCCCCCGAACCTGGCCCCATGCCCGAAAGTGACTCTGAGAGTGAGGGGGAAGGGCTGGTAAGGCTTACCTCAGGAGCACCGATTCCTTTGGCCTGGCTCCAGGAGCCAGAACCAGGCCAGTCGGAGGACATAATGAGGCCTACATCCCCTGATTCCTCCCTTCCTCAGGCTACGCCTACAGACGCAGCTGATAACCATACTAATCAAGCCTGGACTGACCCGCGCTTCAGAAGATTAGAGAGGTGGCATCATCAAAGGGTGGCTCCTACCCCACCCCACAGGATATATAAGGAGCTTTGGGACTGCTCTCACTTCTACGGGAAGCAAATTAGCTGAACCATATCTAAGTGAGCTGAAGTCTTAATCTGTTTGAACTTTTTGGCAGGCAGTTGTGTTTTCTCGGCCAGAACTGATAGGAGCCGTGTAACCACTGGCTGTAGGCCAGCTTGTTACCCCAAAGTGAGGACAGAGACAGAACAATTGTAGGCTAATTCAGCTCACTGCCAGGAGTTTGATCCTCACCAGCTCAACGTTGACTCAGTCTTCCATCTTTCCGAGGTCAATAAAATGAGGACCCAGATTGTTGAGGGCAATATGCTGACTCTGTAAACTGCTTAAAGAAGGTTGTAAAGCACTATGAAGAGGTATATAGATCTAAGTGCTATTGCTACATATAGAGTCAAATTACTTCAACATTACTTCAATATTACAGTATCGGAAATAGAAATGGTATTGATAGACACATACATTTTTTAATAGCAATTTCCAAATCCTCCTCACTACATTCTTTTAAAACTACACCCAGTTCCACATCTTTAAAGTAGGTGAAATGAAATAAATACTTCTACATCCTACATAAGCACAGATCATCAATAGT
Organism: Ahaetulla prasina; assembly: GCF_028640845.1. Taxonomy (NCBI): domain Eukaryota; kingdom Metazoa; phylum Chordata; class Lepidosauria; order Squamata; family Colubridae; genus Ahaetulla; species Ahaetulla prasina. Next base: position 88,161,897 of record NC_080539.1, on the reverse strand, counting down.
GTGCAAAAGGTTTGAAACATAAGGTTTGAAAAACTAAGATTTGTCAGGACAAAAGCCTAGGTCCACATGTGAAGTGTCATTTAAACTGATTTACTGCTATAAGCCTATGCACAGGAATCTTCTCAACTAACAGTCCACATCTGCTTAGTTAGATAAGGGTCAGCAGCACTCAAAGGGGGGGTTGGACTTCATTCTCTTGTGGCTACATAGGAATTCCAGGTTGACCTCTCTTTACACTCTACCTCTATTATGTACCTTGCGTATACTGTATATGAATGGAGGAACATGGATGCATACATAATATATTCTAATAAAGTAAAGTTACTGACAGTTCAGTGGCATGCAATTGTAATAATGTATTATTACTGACTACTGAGTTATTATAAAATAGTTAGAAAATTATTGATCATATTCCTCGCTTATTGAGGAGGAAGATCTTCATTATCTTTGCTATGCCATTACATATAAGTTCCTATATAAATTTTGTAACACATGCCCCCTACATAACTACCCCAATTTTGAAAGAAAGGTATAAATTATCTGAATTTTTAGACCGTATGTATTTAAATGAAATACTTATGTGCTGCCTTTCTTTCACAATATCTACAAGAAGTTTAGAGTAAAAATATTAAATATTAAATATTAAAATTGTAAGCAAAAGAACTTGCTTCCCCAAAAACTCAATGTGAAAGAGGAACAATTTAATGCTACCTAAAACTCATCAGAAAGAGAAACTGATTAATTTTGGAAAGGAAGATCCCATAATCTATGTAAGTAAATAAATTATACAAAATAGATAATATACTAGTTGAGAGTGGAAGCAGGATATAAATCAAAAAGGAAGGAGCACATACTCTATAGTTTGAAACTTGGTTTCTAGAAGCCGGAAGAATTTTGATGCTGGGAATTATCTCAGCAAATTTATGTGTCCTCTTTGGTAAGAATGCAATATTGATTTGGACCATTATATTCTGTTTAATTTATAACACATACAAGGACACCATGTCCTGAAATTCTCTTCGGAAGAAAATTGAAACTGAATCCTAGAATTATTTATAAATTACAGGTGAGGAGTGCATAATAAAAGCAACGTTTGGGGGAACAACTGTGTCTTATTCACAGGATCTGAACTGTGGGATATTCTCTTTGAAAAGACTGGACCAATCCTAACTCTACTTATTTTAATGAATTAATTAATAAAAATTGTATGGCTGCCCACTTCCTCTTAATGACTCAGAGCAGCTCACAAAAATATATAATATACAAATGATAAAAAAGCAAAAAAATCCCATCTCCCTGGTGACAACAATCAAGCAAGCAAGTCACTTGATGGGCTCTATCCCACTCTGGGTTTCCCTGGGCCATTGACAAAATCATGTCTTCAGGGCCTTGGGAAAGAGTGTCAACGTGGGGCCGTGACAGAGAAGGCCCTTCTTCTTTGTCCTGCCAGATGTACCTCCTTATCACGTAGTGTAAAGCACTGATTGTTCCAGGAGGCATTTCAGACAGTAGTACTCAGCTTGGTTGATCTCAAGAAAACAAAACGGGACCAGAATCTGGTTAATATTTGGATGCAGACTTTCAGAAAAATGCAGTGAAGTGGGAAATTACAAATTTTAATTTAAAAATTAAAACAAAATCTTCCTGGAAGAAGATAATGGAAAAACACTTCTGTACTGCGGTCAAGAAAATAACACAGAAATGTGCAATAGGTACTGAATTTAAGTTCTTCTCAAGACAGAACGCATCTTCTCCACCTCCATTTAATCTAACAGTATCTCAACAAAATTCTTTTTACAAATGAAGATGTCCCATTCATCAAAAACAGTGTGACTAATAGAAATACCTCATTTGTAGACTCTTCCAAATCATCATCCATCTTGGTATCATCTGCTGCTGGCTAGTAATTAAAAAGAAAAAATAAGAAAAAAAATTATGATCTTATATAAATCATGTAAACCTTTAAATTGGAACACGTATGTAGATTTATATATTTTTCTAAAAAACATCAAGTATTGTTACACAATTATGTAAAAATAATTAATTTGATTTCATTCAGAACGAGTGGGTGATTACAATACTATTATTTTGTTTGTCATGGTATTTTCCTTTTCTGCGGCAAGTTCAGAGCAGCATATATATGTGACTATTCCATTATATTTTCATAATAATCTTGTAAAAAATTCATAAACTTTACTTCATCATTGTCAATTTTGTGGCAGGGCTGGCTGGCTTACAAATTCAAATCCAAGCCTACCAGCACCATAGTCAACATTTTATATCCTGTATCATTAGATTGTGAGAAGTAATTTGTGCCTGGAGTATCAGATTGTTATTCATGAAAGTATTAGCCAAAGCTAAGTATTATAAACCCCTTGATTTTACAGGAATAATATTGCCAACCAAATCAAGTCAAATGGAAATAAGACATCCCCTGATAATAAGCCCAATCAGGCTTTTGAACGCATGCGCTAAAAAAAGCCCTCCCCCAAAAATAAGCCCTCCCTGAAAATATTTAACCGCCTGCGCAGCCAGTCCTTGCCATTTTCTCTAGTTAGGGTTAGGGAGACAGAGCTGGAAATCAGGTAAGACAGCAAGAAGAGCCCCATCTTGCTTCATGCGCTCCAAAATAATAAGACCTCCCCAAAAATAAGGCTAAGCGCTTATTTTGGGGTTCAAAAAAAATATAAGACAAGGTTTTATTTTCGGGAAACATGGTAGCTGGAGGTTGTTCACTCTTCTCCTGTCCATCCTTTACTATAAATAAAAAATAAAAGCTTCATATATAAGATTAGAATGATAATTCTCTTTGGTGAGTATGCTTTTTTTTTAAAAAAAAGGTAATAAATTATAGCTAAAAGCACAGAGAAAATATCGCTATTCAGTAATGCTTACTTTTATATAGATATTATAAGAAAAATTAAATTTATATACTATATTTAAGAAAATATTCAATAAAAATAAATCAATAGTAGCAGCTAGAAATAAAATAGAATGTAGTACAATATGGAAAAAGTCAGTTTTTAAGCAATTTTATGGAAATCACTTCCTAAGTATGCCAAGGACTGAAGAATTAATGCTTTGCTTTAATCAAGAACAGACTTGCTCAATTATGCTACAAGATTATGAATAATCAAAATTGAAATTAAGACAGGCTATATTTTGTAAAACTGGAAAAACAACCAAATGTTTGGATGAAGAAAAGGATTATATGTAAATTTCAATCAGATTTGGGCATAAGTTATACCACTTGGGCTCAAATTTTCAAAGGACAAGCTCTGAAATAATACATACTTCCTGAAGGCCTGTTACAACTTTGTCCCCATTTCTAAGATATAGTACATAAAATAGGAAAAACTCAGATGTATCAGACATGCTTTGAAATATACTGATGGCACAAAATGCACACATACAAGCACCCTAAATTTCTGTCTTTGGTCAGGAGTGTGTGTCCAGCGATCCCACTGAACATCTTATACAACTTGGAATGCAACAAACAGATCCCTTTCATGTTTTTAGTTCTTTGGGGGGGGAAAAATTGTTTAAAACTGATCCCACTATTTTAGAGATAGTCTGCTTTTTCTTTTTCATAAAGAGATGGATTTCTTCATATTGTGCCCATTATAATATATGGATAACGTGGCAACAGTAAAGTAGTAGATTAGAGGCATTTCCTGTGACTTCACAGAAAATATAGCACCTGCACAGAAGAAATACATAGTTCTAAAATGGCTGAAAGTTTATAGACATGTGACTAATAATTATTAAAAAATAAAGCAGTAGATCAGGCTTCTTTAGATCAAAGATTCTCTCTCTCTCTCTCTCTCTCTCTCTCACACACACACACACACACACACACACACACACACACACACACACACACACACAAGATAATATGGCTTCCAAAGCTGACAACATATACATATATACATATATATATATACACACACACACACACACACACACAAATGAGGACCCAGATTGTTGGGGGCAATAAGTTGACTTTGCATATAATATACAAATGGATGAAGACTATTGCTTAATATAGTGTAAGCCGCCCTGAGTCTTCGGAGAAGGGCGGGATATAAATGGAAATAAAAAAAACACATTTAGCACCTCCTTCTAGGGTTCCCTGTGATACCCCACTCTTACTCTCTATAAACAAAGATGAACCAAATAGTCTCAATATCATAAACAAATCAAATTGTCAATGTTGTGAAAAGGTAGTAAAATATTAGAAAATATCATGGGATTCTAAGAAATATTTTATTACAGCAAAATACAAACATTTAAATTTGAAAGCATCCCTGGAGAAGACAGATATGTTGATTTGCTCATTTATACATGAGAAAGGGGCAACAACTCTATTACAGTTTGCTGATTCTATGACCCTAAACCTTCCTGTCTTTTTTTTAATGCATCTTGAATGAAGTTCATACTGCTCTTTAAAGGAAAAGGCAATTAATTCTATTTTTAGGCCTCTCTTAAGCAAACTCTTTCCGTTATTCCCCAAGTCATGTAAATTTCTAATATAACATCCAGTTCCCTGACGTAAGTAGTTAAAAACACTTTATCAGACTCTAAAGCTTTTCTAGAGTAAATCAAATTAGCCACATTGGAGGCTGGATAATTGTTACTGAGAGTCTTCTAAATATTGTTTTTTGTTGTGTAATATGTAATTTGACTTCCATTGATGCTCTTGCAATGCAAGCTAAGATACTCTCACATTGTCTAGGCAATACAGGAACCTTTAATTCTTTATTCCATTCATTTCTAAACATCCAAATATCTAATTGATTTATTGATAACAAATAACTAAAGTTTTAAAGGATTTAACCAGTTGTTTTAAAGAATTGAACAAGCTGTTCTAGTATCTCAGGTGTCTCAGAAGCTGAAAATGCTAATTATCCAAATGTTGTTGTTAACAAATTTTGTAACTGTAATTATTGCCATTTGGTCATATCTGATAGATGATATTTAATTCTTAACTTTGAGATGGTTGAAAGTTAATTTTTATCAGCTGTCAGTTGATCCAAAGTCAATATCCCAGCTCCTATCCAATTCTTCCACATTAACATGTTTTTCCCAATTTTTAAAGTTGGGTTTCTCCATAAAGTCAGTTTGGCATGGGAAAAAGTGTTGACTCTGATACCTTTGATTGAGTGAATAATAATGTGATCTATATATATTAAACTCTAATATCTCTAGAAACAATGATGTTAGACAGTTATGGCATGTAGTATTATTGAGAGTCCTAGGCTTCTATTGGCAATGTCCTTGGAGCTATCCAAGGTACTGATTTCTGTTTCCCTTCAGTACAATTTGACTTCCAAGAAAGTATAGTCTATCTTGTCACTGAGTAAGACTACTGGATTAGAAATAGGAACCAGTTTATCATAGTAGGATTCTCCCTCTCCCTCTCTCACCCAATATGCCAAAATGTAGCTACTGTATATTAGTCACTGCCCCATAGTTCTTTAATTCATCATTCATTCTTGGCATAAACCCTCAACTAGTTTGCTAATGCAGATTACTTTGTCTGTCTCAAAACAAGAAGTTTGGCTGCATTCAGGGAAATTAATGGCTTTAACTGTTTGAACTAATTGATTGTGTCCATCAGAAATAGAAGCAGCAAATTAAATCAGCACCACTTAAGAAACTTTTAGTTTTTCCTCCATATGTTATAAGAAATATATACAGTAGTAGAAGAATTAATAAATATAATTCCAATTATTGTCAAATCTAATGTAGGCCATATTATATTTTGAGCATTTGATTTAGCTCCTGCATTCTTTTTATATATTCCCATCTCAAAATAATGTTTTGTTGAAGATCATAATTCTTGTGTGAAAATTTGAACATAACACCTTTTCCCCTTAGTGCAGCAAATTCCCACTTCTGAAGGTATTTCTATTCTACATTAACTTTTAAATACTACAGATTATGATTCAAGACAACATAGTGTGTAACCATATGTAGCATAATAATGTCTCAGAACAACAATTTCAAGCTTTCTAAATGTGCATGAATTAAAATATTGCACTTGGTATCTTTGCCACACTTAAAATTTGGGCAGTTAAAATAATTTTAAAAGAATGCCTCAGTCATTTAAACTCCACCCTTTGTATGTTTATTGAAAAGTAAATATAATTAGGGTCAGTAGAAGTTACTTCCTAGTAATATTTTAAAGGTTAAAACTTTGTTTTCATATATTAAAATGTTATACATATATGACTAAAAAGGCATCCTCTCTGTCAAATTGCATTATAGTAGAATATTGATATATGACAGAAAAAAGAAAAAAGTATTTAATTATAAAGAAATCAGTACTTTAAAATCTATTATTTCACTCATCAGAATCTGATCCATGATTTGCTGTCTTATATACATTAATTTCCAGTCTGTATAAATCAAAATTTTGTAATCATCAAGGTACTTTGAAGGCAAAGTAATAATAATGATAGTTCAGATTTAAAAATTATTCATGTTGTAGAGATTGATGATCAAATATCAACCAAATCATGTAAATATGTTATTTTAAAATGAGACACCACTTTTACAAACACCCATTACAAGGGTGTCAAACTCATGGCTTCACGTTGGTGTCATCTGACATATCATGACTCTTCCCCCTTCGCTAAACCGGGGGTGGGAGTGGCCAGTGCATGATGCATCTAGCCCACGGGGCCGCGAGTTTGACACATATTCAGACAAGTGACAAGAAAAACTATCACTTGTTTTCATATAATGGATAAGAAAGGAACCACTTGTTGAAAACAACAACAACTAGAAAGTCTGTCCATTGGCTTATGAAACAAGTTGATAATATTTACTTTTAAGAAATAGAGGCAAATCTGATATCAAAATGGGAATGTTTCAAAACGAAAAGAATTTCTCAGCTTCTCATGACAATCAATCAGTAATCTCCAGGTGGCCTGGAGCAAAAGAATTATGAAAAAAAGGTTCATCAGCAGAGCTAGAAAGAAATTAAAGTTAATTTTCATGGGGATGGTTGGGAACACGAAGGGCTGGAGGAAAATTGTCCATGGGGTCGTGATGGGTCGGACACGACTTTGCAACTAACAACAAAGATTCTTCTAATATAGCATGTATTAATCAACCCACTCATTTAAAAAGTATGTATCACATCTTATGGTTATTTTGTGAATATCAACTGTCAAGGTGATAATAACTCATGTTCTGGTTTTTTTTTCCTCTGCTGAGTAGCTACTATTCACACAAACAACAATTATCCACAAACATGCATGGATATTATGTTCCTGGAGCAGGGCACTGCTCCATGAAGCTGGCACATTGTTTTCCACAAAAGCTTAGGTGGCATAAATATGTTTATTTTTAAAACACTATTGTTTTTATTTTAACCTTCGACACTTCTTAGAAAATGGCATGGCAGTTATCCTCATACCTCATAAACTGCAATAGCATATGACAAAAGGCACAAAGAGAACAAGCATTTGTAGAAAAAGCAATTCTATTCTAATGTAGGAGTTCTCTGCTTAAATGTATTCTGCCTTTTGGCGTTAGCTTTCTTCTGTGGGAATATGGGCCAAGATAAAAATCCCCCCTGTGGGGGGAAAACAAGTACATAAGTACTGGAGCACATGGGACTACGCTGTTGCGGAGATCGGGAGTTGTAACCCACCCGATCTGATTAGGAGAGGCTGAAAGCCTGGAAGGCAGCTTCGAGGAGCTTGAAGCAGCTGCTAGTTTTTGAGCGAGCACGAAAAGTCAACTTTATACGAGGCGCAACTCATGCAGTTCCCGCATCGATCCCTGCGCAGAAGGAATGCAATGCGGATGGAAAGCAACCGCTTTCGCTGGCGGGGAAGGCGAGAGAGGCTGAGAAACAGTTAAGAGGGACGAAGTCAATCGCTCTACTCTGCTGATCCTCAACACACACACGCCAGTCCCTGTTGTCTTCTGAACAGCATCAACAAGTGGCTTTTCCGAAGAAACCAGGGACGACGCAAGGGGCGCTCTGAAGTTCTACAGAGGGGACGGGGAGGCATTTGTCCCCTCCGCTTCGCCTTCCCGCCTCCCTAAACCAAAACCTCGGGAAGCGGTTATATAAATTCCAGAAAGCCGCCTCAATCGAGAAGAGACTTACGGCGTCCCGTTCTGCATGCAAGGAACTTGGCGCGACGCTTCGGGATAGACGTCGGCGGGGCCGGTGGGGTGGGGGGCTCACCTCCGTTTCCATGGGCTCCACTTCCACCTCTATTTTTTTCCATAATTCCAGCAAGTGGGCAATGGGCATCTCGGCTGGACTTTCTCTTTGCCCGAATGGCTCGGGGGCCAAGGGTGAGGGCGAGTCAGCGGCGCTTTCGCGGGGCAAGAAAGAGAGAAGGGCGGACGCGGACGCCGAGGGCTCTCCGCCGCTCGAAGGGTGGCTCGGGAGGTTGAGGGGGGGGGGTCGCGGGAAAAAAATGGCTTCCTCGGCGACCACCAGACTCTGAGGGCGCCGCCAATCCCGCCGCTTCGCAGAGCGCGCCGAAAAGAGAGAGGAGAGGGAGGCGAGAGGAGAGGGAAGATTGAATGGCAGCGCCGTCAGTCAGCCCGGCGGGCAGAAGAAAGCGGCGGCTGGATCGAATCGACCGCCTGCCTCGCGCGCAGGGTCTGCTCCACCTGCCGTAGAGTCTTTGGCTTCTTTGCAAGCCCTCTTAATTTGCTGTTACACACTAACGGGGGTTGGTGGGGGGAGAGATTTGAGGCTGAGGAGACGGCGCAGCGGCGGAGGGTGCTATAGCAACCGTAGCCCGGGGGGACTTGAGGGGAGGCGTTGCGGAGCCGCTCCTGCCAGTCCCAGGGGCGGCCGCCTTTAAGAGCGGGGCGCGCAGCCGCCCCCCCGGGGCTCGGAGGAAAGGACCCGTTTAAAGAGCTGCCTTCCTGGGGCGGGAAAGGAAAACGGCATCCGCTGATACCGGTGCAAAGCTGAAAGCAAGCGTTTAGACTTCGTTTCCCACACTGCGCTAAGCGGGTTTGGTTCTGCTTCAGCTTGTAGGGCCAATCCAGCCTCCGGGAGGTGTAAATTGCTGGACACGGCTGAACACGTGTGAAATCAACTAGATAGACCTCGGCTTACGTCCGTACCCGTTCAAAGTTACAATGGCACTGGGGGGAAAAAACAGCTGACTTACAATGAGTCCTTAATAATAACAACAGTAACAGAGTTGGAAGGGACCTTGGAGGTCATCTAATCCCACCCTCTGCTCACGCAGGAGAACTATACTAGGGATTAGAACCACCGAACTTTATGAACAAGTATGAGGACCGTTCTGAACGACAAGCTCAGCATCTTAGCCACTGAGCCTCCTAGCCAGGTCCTCATCCTTGCCATCCTTGCAGGGGCCCCCATGGTGACGTGAACAAAATTCACGTACTTGGGAACTTTGTGTGTGTGTGCCTCTGTGTTTGTACACGTACTAGGGTTGCAGCATCCCCAGTGGTTATGTGATTGCCCTTTGCCATCTTCCCAGTCAGCTTCTGACAAGCAAAGTCAATGGGGGAAACTGGAGTTGCTTAATGACTATACGGTTCCTTTAGCAACTGCAGTGTTTCACTTAATAATTGTGGCTGAAAAGATTGTAAAATCAGCATGGCTTACTTAACAAGACCAGCTTGCTTAGCAATGGAAATTCTGGTCCCAGTTTGTGATCCTGGGTCAACGACTACCTGTGGAGTGTATTCAGGGAGACATGGTTATTCAATACAGTCATTTTATTACAGCTCAGAGATCCATCAGGCATACCAGAACAATTAGTTTAAATGCAGTAACATACAGAGATAACAATGGAGAAATACTATACAATAGAGTAAATCAATATAACACTTGAGGGCTTTATATAACATGTGGTATTCTACTTTACATGGTATAGCCAATAAATTATGGTTAAATGAATCATGGGTTAATGTCACAGGAATGAGATCATTGACTTCTTCATATAGGGTTTTTTTTTTAGAATTAGATGTCTTTATTCTCTTATTAATAGTAGTTGTACGTCTCTGCTTGCTTTGAAACCTTCTTAAAGGAATACTCATCAAGGATTTCTCATTAACTGGAATGAGACATCAAGTAAAATTTCTTAGGGTTTGATCAGATGATTTAAGGAAGGAAAGAGAGAACATGGTCATCAAAACTGGAAATGAACAAAACTGGGTATAACACCAAGAAGACAAAAATATGATTCAAAAAAATCTGGATAAGATAGAGAACAAGATTTAATATAAACAAGATAAGGAGATTAAGGGAGAAATTAGTTGTATGGGAACTACAATCTGATCTTTACAGAAGGAATACTACAATCTGATCTTTAATACTTTAGTATAGTGCATGAAGTAATGAACAATTAATGAAGTAATTTACAAAAAATAAATTCTGATTGAATCCTTAAAAAAAGTGTATAATTGTAAAAGCAGTTTGAAAAGAAAAACAACTGAGGAAGGTGCTAAGTTCTTCACTGTATCTGTTCATGCAGAGGATGAGTAGATATCTGATGGGGAAACTTTAATTTGGATTCTTGTACTGAGCAGGGAACTGGATTCAGTCATGTTATGTAATTGCTTTGCTTGCAACTCTTCAATACAATGGATAAGAGTTCATTAAGATTATCTTTCAGTAACCATTTTTTGGGTTGCTGTAAATTGTAGTAACAGTGTTGCACCATGGCTAACTTATTTTTTGCTGGGCTATTTTTCTTATTGTCTTTATTTTTCTATGCATCAGGGTTTTTTTTTCCAATTACTTTGACACATTGTGTGTCTAAAATATTTAAGTTTTTTTCATTATTAGCGCTTACTGTGAGATGGCTAGTTTCATCTAATGTGTTATTGTATTATTTGTTTTTCTTGCTAATTAAGATATTCCCAGCAATTTCTTCCAGTATTGTGCTGAGAATTCAAAGGCACTGGTTTTTCTTTATTCAGTATTTGTAATAGTCCAGAGACATATTAAAATTGGGACACTATGGTGTTCTGAAAGTATATATTTATTATTGGCAAAGTAGAATAGAATAGAATTTTTTATTGGCCAAGTGTGATTGGACACACAAGGAATTTGTCTTGGTGCATACGCTCTCAGTGTACATAAAAGAAAAGATACATTCATCAAGAATCATAAGGTACAACACTTAATGATAATCATAGGGTACAAATAAGCAATCAAATTGTATTAGGAAACAGTCAATATAAATAGTAAGGATACAAGCAACAAAGTTACAGTCATACAGTCATTAGTGGAAGGAGATGGGTGATAGGAACGATGAGAAGATTAATAGTAGTTCAGACTTAGTAAATAGTTTGACAATGTTGAGGGAATTATTTGTTTAGCAGAGTAATGGCGTTTGGGAAAAAACTGTTCTTGTGTCTGTCTAGTTGTTCTGCTGTGCAGTGCTCTATGGCGTCGTTTTGAGGGTAGGAGTTGTAACAGTTTATGTCCAGGATGTGAGGGGTCTGTAAATATTTTCATGGCCCTCTTTTTGATTCATGCAGTATACAGGTCCTCAGTGGAAGGCAGGTTGGTTGCAACTGTTTTTTCTGCAGTTCTAATTATCCTCTGAAGTCTTTGTCTGTCTTGTTGGGTTGCAGAACCAAACCAGACAGTTATAGAGGTGCAGATGACAGACTCAATAATTCCTCTGTAGAACTGTATCAGCAGCTCCTTGGGCAGTTTGAGCTTTCTGAGTTGGCGTAGAAAGAACATTCTTCGTTGTGCTTTTTTGATGATGTTTTTGATGTTAGCTGTCCATTTTAGATCTTGTGATATGGTAAAATCTAGAAATTTGAAGGTCTCTACTGTTGATACAAGGGACGCGGTGGCTCAGGGGCTCAGACGTTGAGCTTGTCGATCGAAAGGTCGGCAGCTCAGCGGTTCGAATCCCGTGTAACGGGGTGAGCTCCCATTACTTGTCCCAGCTTCTGCCAACCTAGCAGTTTCGAAAGCACGTAAAAATGCAAGTAGAAAAAATAGGGACCACCATGGTAGGAAGATAACAGCGTTCCGTGCACCTTTGGCATTGAGTCATGCCAGCCACATGACCACGGAAACGTTTTCGGACAGCGCTGGCTCTTCGGCTTTGAAACGGAGATAAGCACCACCCCCTAGAGTTAGCAACGACTAGCATGTATGTGCGAGGAGAAACTTTACCTTTACTGTTGATACTGTGTTGTCTAGTATTGTAAGAGGTGGAAGTATGGAAGGGTTTTTCCTAAAGTCTACCACCATTTCTTCGGTTTTGAGTGTGTTCAGTTCCAGATGATTCCAGTCGCACCATGTATGTTTCTATATTTTCACCTAAATTAGTCGTTGGCTTTCTTGATTGAAGCAGACATCTCTTTATTTCATGGTGACAGTCACCATTTCTATGGATTTTTAAGCCAAGTAAGATAGTTTGTTATTTACCATATTTTTTTGGACTATAAGACACACCTAACTTTTTTTGGGAGGAAAACAAGAAAAAAAATCTGCCTCTGCATCACAGCAATTTGCCTCCTTGCAGCAAACAGCAGAGGCCGAAAATGGGGCGCGTGGAGGTGGCAATAGACAATGGCAATCCCTGCAGTGTAAAACAGTTGATGGTCGGGAGGCGCTGCTTGTGCTAATCAGACTGTGCTGAAACCGAAACGGGCTGTTTGCTGCAAGGAGGCCAAAGGGTGGTAGCCAGCGGGCAGATGGAGCTATATTTGGTGTATAAGACACACTCAAATTTTCACCCTTTCTGGGTGTGTGTGCATCTTATACTCCTAAAAATACGGTAATAGCATCTTCCAATTTCTGTACTGTCTAGTTATCCCCTTGAAAATTAAAAATACTCAAAACTCTTCTTTGAATATTATCTTGACGTTAACTTAATTTCAAAATGCACTAATTTGGGGAAAATTAATTTACATAGTTCCCGATTTGAGGACAAGCAATCTTCACATTCTGCATAAAATCAGTTTTGCATAAGACTATACATGTTTCTGCACTGAATTTTTTTCATAGCTAAATTAATATTTTAAAAGGCATCATCCACATCCAGGCCCAACTCTTCTTTATTACACTGCACTGTGAAATAGCTGTTGAGGAAAAATGAAAGTCTCTTTATCTAGAATACTTTGTATTTTTCAACACATTTCATTAGGCACAAATGAAAAATAAACCCTCACTGAAGAAAACTGTCTTGGATAGATAATCTGCACAATGAGTTTATATTATTGAACAAAGTTGATAAGAATAGCTTTATTTTATTATCTATTGCATAGTTATTAAGCTACTTATTAAGATATTAAGTGAAATGAAAACCAGAGTTTATTTTATTAGCTCTTGGCAAAGGCTTTCCTTAGTGACTAATAAATGTTTTCTATCCTGCAGAATCCCAACTTAAAGTTACCCAGAGATGAGTACAAGGCAATTAATTTGTTCATTTCTTCTGGAGTAAGAAAAGCCCCTGAATGAACTATTTGCATATCTGTTGTTACCAAGATACTAAATTATTTATTCTGTGAAGGTTTTATTTTTCATCTGTGACTAATGAACAGTATCAGTGTAAAGGTATAACCTCATTTAGATATAAATTAGTATCTTTCCCCCCCACCCCTGGGTAGCTGGTTCAGAATGCATTGGAGTAGAAGAAACTATCTCTTTAATCATGAAGCGAACTCAACATAGAAATCTACATAAGCTTTTGCAAAACCCCATTAATAGGGAATGTGGGTTTTGGTTGCTCTGAAAGATGGCATTTCAAGACATTCCCATAAAACCAAGATGTAAGCACAGTTTTCACAGTTATTTCATTTTCTTCTGCTCATTTTAGCTTCTTCAGACAGCAATGTACAGTTTAGCCAAGGCTATGCTTATGTCATGATGACATTATTTATACTAGCTGCTGACTGTTGCAGAGGATGGAGAAAAGGCTTAAAGAAGAGGATCCGTGCTTTGCTGTGTCACTGCGACTCGGAGGTTTATGAAAGCTAATGGACAATAAATTAAATATGAATTGTGTTTTTAAATTGCCATTTCAATTCAGAGACTCACAACATAATTGTGGTGGAGAAAAATAGGTATTATGAATAAAATGGAGGCTGCATCCCCTTGCTTCCAAACCTTTGGACGTGTCCAGGATCAAACTTAGCTCTCTCTTTGCCTTATCTTACTAGACCCAATTTGACTTTCCCTAACTTCACAATTCTATCTAAACCAAAGAATACAATAGAAGCCCTTCCTCACCAGTGGTGGGCTGCTGCTGGTTCGGACCGGTTCAGGCGAACTGGTAGTTGCGACCTGCAGGTGGGCCCGCCCAGGCATAATCCCATCCTATATCGTTGTGTTTTTGATACCGCACGCATGTGTGGAAGGTGCGCACGAGCGAATTGCTGTGGTTTTTGATGCCGCACATATGTGCGGATGGCACATGTAAGCAAATGGCCATGTTTTGTGATGCTGCACGCATGCGCAGATGGCACACGCGAGCGAATTGCCATGTTTTGTGATGTTGCACACATGCACGCACTCACATTTCTGGTGCTGGGCGAACCGGTTGTTACAGTATGTGATGCCCACCTCTGCTCCCAACATATACATATACATAAACATATACATATACATGTACATATACATACATGGAGAGGGAGTGGGAAAGTGAGTAATAGGATGAGAAACCATAATATTCTATCTTTAATCAGGGACACTCCAGTGTACTATCTTATAACAATAGATTTTCTCAGCTTTGCTGAAAAGGCCAGTTTTGCCTAACAGTAATAACACAATGTACACTGACAAAGACCTGTCTAGCTTCTTTAAAAACTGCACAAATCAAATATCCAGGATTTCCTGTAGCCCACAACTTCTATAAAAATCTTTGCTTTCTCATTCTTTTTGGTTCCTCTTTCTTGCACTTCCTTGAATAAAATGTTGGTTATTTCTCCTCAGTGCTGTGCTGTGTTCTTCTGAATTTCCCATGAAAATAATGTCTATAAGATTTTTAATTTCACATTTTACAGAGAAATTGCTTAATTATTTCCCTTGTAGGTTTTTGTTCTGTCTCCTACCTAAGCTTTCTAATATAATAATCTAATGTGTTTCAGCATGATATTTATTGCTTATTAAATAGGTTTATTGCATTATCAGCACTTGGTAAACCTTTTGTCATTCCTATAATAGTGCAAAATCAATCTCCTCCTTCGTTCAAAAATTCTGAAGGTGAACATGGTTTCTAAATGTACTACACTGTGGGATAGGAAGGCTTGCATTGTTACTGCATGTCATGTATTTGCAGGATAAGGTTAAGATCTGGTAGGAAAATTAATTTTCTGGTTGCTCTGAATAAACCAGAAAATTAATTCCAGCCGAGTTGCCACTTGGAACAGAGCTCTGTCTTAATAATAGGGAATATTATTAGAGTTCATAAACCTAATTGTTAACATCTCCTGCCATAAAGAAAAACCAATCTGCTCTTTGAGAAAAGGTAATAAAGTTTATATCCCTTTGTCTCTATCCTTTTAACAACTCAATGCAATTTGGAGGTATATTAACTGCACCATAAATGTTTCTGCAGATTGCTGTAGTTAGCACTTACTGTACAACCTCTTGTTTTTTCCCTTACAAAAGATGTCAACATAGATTGAAGTATGACTATATGATCTTTCACTTAATGAAATGTTCACTAGTTTACTGTGATTTTAATTGTGAGCAACATTTAGATTAAAACATTGATAGTATTTTTAAAATCTAAGCACTGATGCAAACTTCCAGAACCAAGTCTTGGGACTACCATTTCCAGCCAATAAGAACTTGATAGCCTTCAGGAAATCATTCCTGTAATGAGCAAGCCATTCATATATCATCTGAGGCATCTATGCTTCTGAAAGCTTAGTGAAGCCTCTTCTCCTTTTTTAAAAAAAAATAATTTTTATTAAACAGATTTTTTTCTTTAAAAAACATAAACAAAAAAGAAATATTAACCCTTTCTTCTTTTCAACAGTTTCACGTCGGTGATCAATACTTACATATTTTCTCTCTCTTATCCTAATGTATCTTTTATACATATATTTCTAATATATCATATATATATATATATATATATATATATATATAAATATATATATATATATATATATATATATATATATATATATATATATATACATATATTTCTAATATATCATATATATATATATATATATATATATATATATTTGTTTTCTGTGGTTTTCACGGGTGTTTGTATATAGGTCTTTGGTTGTTCGGGTTTTCTCCCGTGTAGAATTGGAAGTGTCTTGGCGACGTTTCGACGAAGTCTCATTCGTCATCTTCAGGCTTCAGCTTCGTGCTTCTGGGAGCAATGTGTGATCGCAGCTGTTTCTTCCTTTTAACTGCTAGTGGGGGTTTGAACTGATTGGGTGGGAGCTTGGCTGTGCTCTGATTGGATGGGGGTTTTTCTGTGCTCTGATTGGCTGGGGGTGTGTTGGCTGGGGGCTTGGTTGTGCTCAGTCTAGTCTGTGCTGCAGGGGGATTTGAGCTGGTGAGTTGCATTGCTGTTGTTTGGCTTCGTGTTTGTGGTCGTGCTACATCTTCATAGTGGATGTCTGTCTGCTGTATGTATGGATTGGAGGGGTTTGAAATGGCTAATGTTGCAGCTGCGGTCTGGCTTCTGGTCCTTGGTCGTGCTTCATGATCAGTGTGGGTTTGGGTCTGCTTTCTGGGTGGATGTGCGGTGGTGACATCCTGTGTGGACCTTGTGAGTGTGGGTCTGGTGTCATTCCTCGTGTTAGGGACTCGTTTGATATTGACTTTAAAAAGACCAGAACTATCGCCAAAACTGAACACTTTAACAACAGAATAATCAGAGAAGCCATTGAGATAGAAAAACACCCACACAGCATGAACAAACGAGATGATACCTCCCGCCTACCAGCCATTTGGAAACCCGCCCTTATTGACAAACGAGTCCCTAACACGAGGAATGACACCAGACCCACACTCACGAGGTCCACACAGGATGTCACCACCGCACATCCACCCAGAAAGCAGACCCAAACCCACACTGATCAAGAAGCACGACCAAGGACCAGAAGCCAAACCGTAGCTGCAACATTAGCCATTTCAAACCCCTCCAATCCATACATGCAGCAGACTGACACCCACTATGAAGATGTAGCACAAAGTTAAACAACAGCTATGCAGCTCACCAGCTCAAATCCCCTGCAACACAGATTACCAGCCAATCAGAGCACAAAAACCTCCATCCAATCAGAGCACAAAAACCTCCATCCAATCAGAGCACAAAAAACCCTCCATCCAATCAGAGCACAGCCAAGCTCCCACCCAATCAGTTCAAACCCCCACTAACAGTTAAAAGGAAGAAACAGCTGCGATCACACATTGCTCCCAGAAGCACGAAGCTGAAGCCTGAAGATGACGAATGAGACTTTGTTGAAACGTCGCCAAGACACTTCCAATTCTACACGGGAGAAAACCCGAACAACCAAAGACCTATATATATATATATATATATATATATGTTTTCTGAGGTTTTCTCGGGTGTTAGTATATAGGTCTTTGGTTATTCGGGTTTTCTCCCGCATAAAATTGGAAGTGTCTTGGCGACGTTTCGACGAAGTCTCATTCCTCATCTTCAGGCTTCAGCTTCGTGCTTCTGGGAGCAATGTGTGACTGCAGCTGTTTCTTCCTTTTTAACTGCTAGTGGGGGTTTGAACTGATTGGGTGGGAGCTTGACTGTGGTCTGATTGGATGGGGGTTTTTTTTGTGCTCTGATTGGCTGGGGGTGTGTCCTCTTTGGGTGGGGGCTTGGTTGTGCTCAGATTAGTCTGTGCTGCAGGGGGATTTGAGCTGGTGAGCTGCATAGCTGTTGTTTGGCTTCGTGTTCGTGGTGGTGCTACATCTTCATAGTGGGTGTCAGTCTGCTGCATGTATGGATTGGAGGGGTTTGAAATGGCTAATGTTGTCTAATTATTTTATTTACATATATTTATTTATTTATTTATTTATTTATTATTTATTATTATTATTTATTTATTATTTAAATTTTTATACCGCCCTTCTCCCGAAGGACTCAGGGCGGTTTACAGCCAGATAAAATAAACAGTACTATTACAAAATAAATACTATTAAAATACCACTAAAAAACTTATTCAATTTGGCCGCAATTAAAATTTAGCAAATAATAAAACCCATTAAAAACCCATTAAAAACCCATTAAAAACCCCTTAAAAACCCACGAATTTAAAAACTAATCCAGTCCTGCAGATGAATAAATGTGTTTTAAGCTCATGACGGAAGGTTCGGAGGTCCGGAAGTTGACGAAGTCCTGGGGAGTTCGTTCCAGAGGGTGGGAGCCCCACAGAGAAGGCCCTTCCTGGGTGTCGCCAGACGACACTGTCTCGCTGACGGCACCCTGAGGAGTCCCTCTGTGAGAGCGCACGGGTCGGTGAGAGGTATCCGTAGCAGTAGGCGGTCCCGTAAGTAACCCGCCCTATGCCATGGAGCGCTTTGAAGATGTTCACCAAAACCTTGAAGCGCACCCGAAGGCCACAGGCAGCCAGTGCAGTCTGCGCAGGATAGGTGTCACACGGGAGCCACGAGGGCTCCTCTATCACCCGCGCAGCTGCATTCTGACTAACTGAAGCCTCCGGATGCCCTTCAAGGGGAGCCCCATGTAGAGAGCATTGCAGTAATCCAGGCGAGACGTCACGAGGGCGTGAGTGACCGTGCACAGGGCATCCCGGTCTAGAAAGGGGCGCAACTGGCGCACCAGGCGAACCTGGTAAAAAGCTCTCCTGGAGACGGCCGTCAAGTGATCTTCAAAAGACAGCCGTTCATCCAGGGGGACGCCCACGTTGCGCACCTGCTCCATCGGGGCCAATGACTCGCCTCGACAGTCAGCCAAGACTCAGCTGACTGTACCGAGATGCCGGCATCCACAGCCACTCTGTCTGGAGGGATTTGAGCCTGAGCTGTTTCTCCCCATCCAGACCCGTACGGCTTCCAAGCACCGGGACAACACTTCGATAGCTTCGCTGGGGTGGCCCGTGTGAAAAGTACAGCTGGGTGTCATCAGCGACAGCTGGTACTCACACCAAGCCACTGATGATCTCACCCAGCGGTTTACATAGATGTTGAACAGAAGGCGAGAGGATCGACCCCGCGGCACCCCACAAGTGAGGTGTCTCGAGCCGACCTCTGCCCCTGTCAACACTGCTCATGCATCGATCGGAGAGATAGGAGGAGAACCACCGATAAACGGTGCCTCCCACTCCCAATCCCTCCAACCGCGCAGCAGGATACCATGGTCGATGGTATCAAAAGCCGCTGAGAGGTCTAATAGGACCAGGGCAGAGGAGCATCCTCATCCCTGGCCCTCCAGAGATCATCCACCAACGCGACCAAAGCCGCCTCAGTGCTGTAACCGGCCGGAAGCCAGACTGGAACGGGTCTAGATAGACAGTTTCATCCAGGTGCAAGGGAAACTGATATGCCACCATACTTCTACAACCTTCGCCACGAAGGGAAGGTTGGAGACCGGACGATAATTACCTAAAACAGCCGGGTCCAGGAAGGCTTCTTGAGGAGGGGTCTCACCACCGCCTCTTTCAAGGCGGTCGGAAAGACTCCTCCACCAAGGAAGCGCCAGAATAGCCTGGAGCCAGCCTCATGTCACCTCCTGAGTGGCCAGTACCAGCCAGGAGGGGCACGGGTCCAGTAAACATGTGGTGGCATTCAACCTCCCCAGCAACCTGTCCATGTCCTCGGGAGCGACAGGGTCAAACTCATCCCATAAAATGTCCCCAAGACCACCCTCAGCCGTCTCACCCACGTCACTGCAATCTTGGTCTAGGCCCTCCCGAAGCTGAACGATTTTATCGTATAGATAACCGTTAATCTCCTCAGCACGTCCCTGCAACGGGTCATCCCGCTCCCCCTGATGTAAGAGGGAGCGAGTCACCCGAAACAGGGCGGCTGGGCGGTTATCTGCCGATGCAATGAGGGAGGAGGCGTAGCTACGCCTCGCTTCCCTCATTGCCACTAGGCAATACTTAGATATACATGTGTACCCAATTTCCTTTCCACAATTTTTGTTTCTTCCTATTTGTTCTTCTATTTCAACTCCTAATTTAGCCATTATTTAATCTTTCTTTGTCCTTTTTATTTTTTCCCCCCTTTTTCCTCCAACCATTTATACCTCTTCTCCTAAATTAAAGCTACATATCCATGCCCAGGTCTCTTGGAAGCACTTCAGGTACATTATGCTAGGTACATTGTGTGAGATTCCTACCAACTTGCTTCCCTTTTTATGAATTAGGGGTCGTGGCAAAAGGCTCTTCAAACTGGAAAGTTGAACTAGTTACCATATAAGTTGACTATTAAATGAATTGCTATCATAGTTTAAATCAAATGATTTTATCAAGTCATAGGCAGTTATAACTGCTGGGAGTCATCAATTCACATTTTCTCCAAAACAAGGCAAAAATTCTATATACATTTCATTTGAAATAATTTGTATTGAGGTCAATGAAATGTCATATCGGAAGGCAGAAGATGTACTGCCCAGTGAATCTAATCAGATTCACAATATTTTTTAAAAAGCCAAGATGTATCCTTAATTTGGGCAAAACAAAGAAGCCAACCTGGCAATCAGCTTTTTTGATATCAAATCTTGTTGCAGTTATCCACATGATGTACATACTAGTGGCCTGGCCATCAAGCAATGCTCTCTGTCCATATGGATTTGACTCTAAGAGATCTCTGCTCAATCCAGAAAATTTATTAAATGCATGGCTGGATCATTACTGTAGTTTCTGAGGAGTTTAAAATAAATAATGAAAAGCCGCATGAAATATGTATACTAAATTAATGAACTGGGCAGGAATTAAAGCCATCCTTCTTGCAGCTTCAACATAAAACTTTTGGCCAAATGCCCTTAGAAACAATTCTGCACAACCAGGTTGAAACAGTCCTATAGCCAGTCCCAAAGGTAAGCAAACAGAGCAGGAGGCAGGCAGGTAAGTGGGCGGGTGGGGGATACAAAAAGAAAAAGCAGGCAGAAAATGATCTGCACTTACATACAAGTACAGAAAAATACAACAAAAAGCAAGTGTAGGAGCTGATGCCAGTCAACAAAGCTTTCAAGCTTTATGACAGATGATCACAAAGAAAGGGAGAGAACGAGAGAAATAATCAGAGAGGCTTCATATTCCATTCCTTTTACAGATTGTCACCCAATGTCATACTACAAGTTTAAATGGTTACACTCCTTTGCAAGTCTACATGACTACTGTTTTTTAAGTGATGGCTTTATTCAACTGATGATATGCAGTACGTTATACAAACCGAAACTACGCACTTAGAAGTAAATGTAAATTACAGAACATGGTTAACCTGACAGTGATGGTTGTGTGAATAGATACAATGTAAATATAAGTACTTAGATGAATAATTGAACAAAAATAGAGAACATGTATTTATGTCATTACAGAAGCTGTAAAATAATACATAATATAATGTTATGTTTGTTATTTATTTATTTATTTATTTATTTATTTGATTTTTATACCGCCCTTCTCCCGAAGGACTCAGGGCGGTGTACAGGCAACAATAAAATACAGAACACCACAATATACCATTTAAAATACGAATTAAAAAACTTATTATAATTAGCCTAAAAACCTTAAAATTTATAAAACCAAACCCCATTTAAAATTAATAGAGAATTTAAAATCGATAAAATTTATGTAATTTAAAATTTAAAATTTAAAATATAAAATTTAAAATTTAGGCCAGCCCCGCGCGAATGAAAAGATATGTCTTCAGTTCAGCGGAAAGTCCAAGGTCAGGTATTTGACGTAAGCTTGGGGAAGCTCGTTCCAGTGTGGAGCCCCCACAGAGAAGGCCCTCTGGGGCCGCCAGCCGACATTGCTTGGCGGACGGCACCCTGAGAAGTCCCTCTGTGAGAGCGCACGGGTCGGTGGGAGGCATGTGGTAACAGCAGGCGGTCCCGTAAGTACCCAGGCCCTAAGCCATGGAGCGCTTTAAAGGTCGTGAATTTAGAGTGCACTCGAAGGCCACAGGTAGCCAGTGCAGTCTGCGCAGGAGCGGTGTTACGTGAGCTACGCCAAGCTCCTCTATCACCCGCGCAGCTGCATTCTGACTAACTGAAGCCTCGAGTGCACTTCAAGGGGAGCCCCATGTAGAGAGCATTACAATAATCCAAGCGAGAGGTAACGAGCATGAGTGACTGTGCACAAGGCATCCCGATCAAGGAAGGCGAACTGCCGAACCAGGCGAACCTGGTGGAAGGCCCTCCTGGAGACGGCCGTCAAATGATCTTCAAACGACAGCCGGTCATCCAGGAGGACACCTAAATTGCGCACCCTATCCTTTGGGGCCAATAACTGCTCCAACAGTCAACCGCGGTTGCAGTTGACTGAATCGGGATGCCGGCATCCACAGCCACTCTGTCTTAATAATAGGGAATATTATTAGAGTTCATAAACCTAATTGTTAACATCTCCTGCCATAAAGAAAAACCAATCTGCTCTTTGAGAAAAGGTAATAAAGTTTATATCCCTTTGTCTCTATCCTTCTAACAACTCAATGCAATTTGGAGGTATATTAACTGCACCATAAATGTTTCTGCAGATTGCTGTAGTCAGCACTTGGTAAACCTTTTGTCATTCCTATAATAGTGCAAAATCAATCTCCTCCTTCGTTCAAAAATTCTGAAGGTGAACATGGTTTCTAAATGTACTACACTGTGGGATAGGAAGGCTTGCATTGTTACTGCATGTCATGTATTTGCAGGATAAGGTTAAGATCTGGTAGGAAAATTAATTTTCTGGTTGCTCTGAATAAACCAGAAAATTAATTTTCTGGTTGCTCTGAAAGATGGCATTTCAAGACATTCCCATAAAACCAAGATGTAAGCACAGTTTTCACAGTTATTTCATTTTCTTCTGCTCATTTTAGCTTCTTCAGACAGCAATGTACAGTTTAGCCAAGGCTATGCTTATGTCATGATGACATTATTTATACTAGCTGCTGACTGTTGCAGAGGATGGAGAAAAGGCTTAAAGAAGAGGATCCGTGCTTTGCTGTGTCACTGCGACTGGAGGTTTATGAAAGCTAATGGACAATAAATTAAGGCATAATCCCATCTGCATATGTGCGGATGGCATGTGTAAGCAAATGGTCATGTTTTGTGATGTTGCACACATGCACGCACTCACATTTCTGGTGCTGGGCAACCGGTTGTTACAGTATGTGATGCCGCATATATGTGCGGATGGCATGTGTAAGCAAATGGTCATGTTTTGTGATGTTGCACACATGCACGCACTCACATTTCTGGTGCTGGGCAACCGGTTGTTACAGTATGTGATGCCGCATATATGTGCGGATGGCATGTGTAAGCAAATGGTCATGTTTTGTGATGTTGCACACATGCACGCACTCACATTTCTGGTGCTGGGCAACCGGTTGTTACAGTATGTGATGCCGCATATATGTGCGGATGGCATGTGTAAGCAAATGGTCATGTTTTGTGATGTTGCACACATGCACGCACTCACATTTCTGGTGCTGGGCAACCGGTTGTTACAGTATGTGATGCCCACCTCTGCTCCCAACATATACATATACATAAACATATACATATACATATACATAAACATATACATATACATATACATAAACATATACATATACATATACGTATACGTATACATATACATATACATATACATATACATATACATATACATATACATATACATATACATATACATATACATATACATATACATATACATATACATATACATATACATATACATATACATATACATATACATAAACATATACACATACACATACACATACACATACACATACACATACATATACATATACTGTACATATACATATACATATACATATACATATACATATACATATACATATACATATACATATACATATACATATACATATACATATACATATACATATACATATACATATACATGTACCCAATTTCCTTTCCACAATTTTTGTTTCTTCCTATTTGTTCTTCTATTTCAACTCCTAATTTAGCCATTATTTAATCTTTCTTTGTCCTTTTTATTTTTTCCCCCCTTTTTCCTCCAACCATTTATACCTCTTCTCCTAAATTAAAGCTACATACCCATGCCCAGGTCTCTTGGAAGCACTTCAGGTACATTGTGCTAGGTACATTGTGTGAGATTCCTACCAACTTGCTTCCCTTTTTATGAATTAGGGGTCGTGGCAAAAGGCTCTTCAAACTGGAAAGTTGAACTAGTTACCATATAAGTTGACTATTAAATGAATTGCTATCATAGTTTAAATCAAATGATTTTATCAAGTCATAGGCAGTTATAACTGCTGGCAGTCATCAATTCACATTTTCTCCAAAACAAGGCAAAAATTCTATATACATTTCATTTGAAATAATTTGTATTGAGGTCAATGAAATGTCATATCGGAAGGCAGAAGATGTACTGCCCAGTGAATCTAATCAGATTCATAATATTTTTTAAAAAGCCAAGATGTATCCTTAATTTGGGCAAAACAAAGAAGCCAACCTGGCAATCAGCTTTTTTGATATCAAATCTTGTTGCAGTTATCCACATGATGTACATACTAGTGGCCTGGCCATCAAGCAATGCTCTCTGTCCATATGGATTTGACTCTAAGAGATCTCTGCTCAATCCAGAAAATTTATTAAATGCATGGCTGGATCATTACTGTAGTTTCTGAGGAGTTTAAAATAAATAATGAAAAGCCGCATGAAATATGTATACTAAATTAATGAACTGGGCAGGAATTAAAGCCATCCTTCTTGCAGCTTCAACATAAAACTTTTGGCCAAATGCCCTTAGAAACAATTCTGCACAACCAGGTTGAAACAGTCCTATAGCCAGTCTCAAAGGTAAGCAAACAGAGCAGGAGGCAGGCAGGTAAGTGGGCGGGTGGGGGATACAAAAAGAAAAAGCAGGCAGAAAATGATCTGCACTTACATACAAGTACAGAAAAATACAACAAAAAGCAAGTGTAGGAGCTGATGCCAGTCAACAAAGCTTTCAAGCTTTATGACAGATGATCACAAAGAAAGGGAGAGAACGAGAGAAATAATCAGAGAGGCTTCATATTCCATTCCTTTTACAGATTGTCACCCAATGTCATACTACAAGTTTAAATGGTTACACTCCTTTGCAAGTCTACATGACTACTGTTTTTTAAGTGATGGCTTTATTCAACTGATGATATGCAGTACGTTATACAAACCGAAACTACGCACTTAGAAGTAAATGTAAATTACAGAACATGGTTAACCTGACAGTGATGGTTGTGTGAATAGATACAATGTAAATATAAGTACTTAGATGAATAATTGAACAAAAATAGAGAACATGTATTTATGTCATTACAGAAGCTGTAAAATAATACATAATATAATGTTATGTTTGTTATTTTATTTTATTTTATTTTATTTTATTTGATTTTTATACCGCCTTCTCCCGAAGGACTCAGGGCGTGTACAGGCAACAATAAAATACAGAACACCACAATATACCATTTAAAATACAATTAAAAACTTATTATAATTAGCCTAAAACCTTAAAATTTATAAAACCAAACCCCATTTAAAATTAATAGAGAATTTAAAATCGATAAAATTTATGTAATTTAAAATTTAAAATTTAAAATATAAAATTTAAAATTTAGCCAGCCCCGCGAATGAAAAGATATGTCTTCAGTTCGCGGAAAGTCCAAGGTCAGGTATTTGACGTAAGCTTGGGGAAGCTCGTTCCAGAGTAGGAGCCCCCACAGAGAAGGCCCTTCCTCTGGGGCCGCCAGCCGACATTGCTTGGCGGACGGCACCTGAGAAGTCCCTCTGTGAGAGCGTGCGGGTCGGTGGGAGGCATGTGGTAACAGCAGGCGGTCCCGTAAGTACCCAGGCCCTAAGCCATGGAGCGCTTTAAAGGTCGTAACCAACACCTTAAAGTGCACTCGAAGGCCACAGGTAGCCAGTGCAGTCTGCGCAGGAGCGGTGTTACGTGGAGCTACGCGAGCTCCTCTATCACCCGCGCAGCTGCATTCTGACTAACTGAAGCCTCCGAGTGCACTTCAAGGGGAGCCCCATGTAGAGAGCATTACAATAATCCAAGCGAGAGGTAACGAGCGTGAGTGACTGTGCACAAGGCATCCCGATCAAGGAAGGGCGAACTGCCAACCAGGCGAACCTGGTGGAAGGCCCTCCTGGAGACGGCCGTCAAATGATCTTCAAACGACAGCCGGTCATCCAGGAGGACACCTAAATTGCGCACCCTATCCTTTGGGGCCAATAACTGCTTCCAACAGTCAACCGCGGTTGCAGTTGACTGAATCGGGATGCCGGCATCCACAGCCACTCCGCCTTGGAGGGATTGAGCTTGAGCCTGTTTCTCCCCATCCAGACCCGTGCAGCTTCCAAACACCGACAGCACTTCAACAACTTCATTGGGGTGGCCCGGGGCGGAAAAGTACAGCTGGGTGTCATCAGCGTACTGTTGGTATCTCACCCCGAAGCCACTGATGATCTCACCCAGCGGCTTCATATAGATGTTGGACAGCAGGGGCGAGAATCGACCCTGCGGGACCCCACAAGTGAGGCACCGCGCCGACCTCTGCCCCTGTCAACACCGTCTGCGGCCGGTCGGAGAGATAGGAGGAGAACCACCGATACACGGT
The DNA here is from genome assembly GCF_028640845.1 of Ahaetulla prasina. Classification (NCBI taxonomy): domain Eukaryota; kingdom Metazoa; phylum Chordata; class Lepidosauria; order Squamata; family Colubridae; genus Ahaetulla; species Ahaetulla prasina. The sequence continues at coordinate 88,135,136 of NC_080539.1, read as the reverse complement.
GCCTCCCACTCCCAATCCCCCCAACCGGCGCAGCAGGATACCATGGTCGATGGTATCAAAAGCCGCTGAGAGATCTAATAGGACCAGGGCAGAGGAGTACCCCCTGTCCCTGGCCCGCCAGAGATCAATGAGTAGCATTCTAATTCATAGTATTAAATAGCACCTGGCTGACATCTGCTACAGGAATACTTATGTTTTTAAATGTGTTTTTGTCTTTGTTGTGTTTGTCTTTGTTCTGTTTTTAAAAGTCAAAAGCTTAACAAAAACTATTTTTTTAAAAAAAGAAGTAAATGTAATTGTGTTGAATAGAACTTACTATCCAGGAAATAATGAGAATATTGCATTGTTTCTGTTCATGCTAATTGAATAATATGGTATGTACTGTTGCCCTTAATTAGGATGTAAGTAAGCCTCAATTCTCTTTGATTTACTGGAGACTCAGTGTAAACCTGTATATGCAGTACAAGTGACTCTGTCTCGTATCAGGAATGTAACAAGGCTATCAGGATTTTGGGCAGTGTAATACTACTCACTAGTGACTGTACTCTGAATGGTCCAGCAGACTAAGAAGAACTTTGGTTTTTAGGTAGCAACGATTTTGAACAAGATCCCATCTTTATAGCAATACCAATAGCACTTAGACTTATATACAGCTCTATAGTGTTTTACAACACACTCTGAGCAGTTTACAAAGTCAGCCTATTGCCCCCAACAATCTGGGTCCTTATTTTACCGATCTTGGAAGGATGGAAGGCTGAGTCAACTTTGATCTGCTCAGGTTTGAACTCCTGGCTGTGGGCAGAGTTAGCTTGCAATACTGCATTCTAAGCACTGTGCCACCAGGGCTCCTAGTAGTTGATTGCCATCCCCTTATACATATTAAACCATCTATCTATCTATCTATCTATCTATCTATCTATCTATCTATCTATCTATCTATCTATCTATCTATCTATCTAAAAATCCATATTAGCCTGATATTACGACCATAATTAAGCCCAAAATTTATGTTGCTAAGTGACACGTTTGTTAAGTGAATTTTGCCCTACTTTATGACACAATTGTTAAGTGAATCACTGTAGTTGTTAAGGTAGTGACGTGGTTGTTAATTGAATTTGGCTCACCCATTGACTTGGCTTGTCAGAAGATCACAAAAGCTGGTCACATAATCCCAGGGCACGGTAACAGTCATAAAAAATGAGTCATTTGCTTAGCATCTGAATTTTGATCATGTGGCTATGGAAATGCTGCAATGGTCATAAGTGTGAAAAATGGTCACAAGTCACTTTTTTAATGTGTCATTGCAACTTTGAATGGTGACTAAATGAACAGTTGTAAGTCAAGGACTACCTGTAGTTGGTCAGAGCCAACATAAAAGAGATGGAGAAAAATGTCAACCTTTGCCCATTCCCTTTTGATTCATAAGTTTCATACTCTAAAGTGTGTCTAAAGTTGGATTTGTAAATAAAGAAGAAAAGTGATGGCAGGGTTGGAGAAGGTTCTTTGACAGATGCTTTAATTGGCCATCACAGATGAATTCCCAGAGAATTAAACTCAAAGAAATATTATATATGGGCTTATATAATATGAAATGGGAATATTTAAATAGGAATACAGGTAATCCTTCAATTTACAACAGTGTGTTTAGTGACAGTGCTGAAAAAAGTGACTTATGACCAATTTTCATCTTTACGACCATTGCAGCACCCTCATGGTTACATTATCAAAATTCAAATGCTTGCAACCGTCTCATATTTATGACGGTTGCAATGTCCCGATGTCATGTGATCAGCTTTTGCGACCTTCTGACAAGCAAAGTCAATGGGGAAGCCAGATTCACTTAACAACTGTGTCACTAACATAACAACTGCAGTGATTCACCTAACAACTTTGGCAAGAAAGATCGTAAAATGGGGGCAAAACTCACTTAAATGTTTCATTTAGCAATATCAATTTTGGGCTCTATTGTGGTCATAACCTGAGCACTACCTGTAGTAGGCTAATACATCCAACATCTAAACCTTGGGTTTCCAATTGTGGATTACTTGAATTTTCATTGACACGTTTGTTAAGTGAATTTTGCCCTACTTTATGACACAATTGTTAAGTGAATCACTGTAGTTGTTAAGGTAGTGACGTGGTTGTTAATTGAATTTGGCTCACCCATTGACTTGGCTTGTCAGAAGATCACAAAAGCTGGTCACATAATCCCAGGGCACGGTAACAGTCATAAAAAATGAGTCATTTGCTTAGCATCTGAATTTTGATCATGTGGCTATGGAAATGCTGCAATGGTCATAAGTGTGAAAAATGGTCACAAGTCACTTTTTTAATGTGTCATTGCAACTTTGAATGGTGACTAAATGAACAGTTGTAAGTCAAGGACTACCTGTAGTTGGTCAGAGCCAACATAAAAAAGATGGAGAAAAATGTCAACCTTTGCCCATTCCCTTTTGATTCATAAGTTTCATACTCTAAAGTGTGTCTAAAGTTGGATTTGTAAATAAAGAAGAAAAGTGATGGCAGGGTTGGAGAAGGTTCTTTGACAGATGCTTTAATTGGCCATCACAGATGAATTCCCAGAGAATTAAACTCAAAGATATATTATATATGGGCTTATATAATATGAAATGGGAATATTTAAATAGGAATACAGGTAATCCTTCAATTTACAACAGTGTGTTTAGTGACAGTGCTGAAAAAAGTGACTTATGACCAATTTTCACCTTTACGACCATTGCAGCACTCTCATGGTTACATTATCAAAATTCAAATGCTTGCAACCGTTTCATATTTATGACGGTTGCAATGTCCCGATGTCATGTGATCAGCTTTTGCGACCTTCTGACAAGCAAAGTCAATGGGGAAGCCAGATTCACTTAACAACTGTGTCACTAACATAACAACTGCAGTGATTCACCTAACAACTTTGGCAAGAAAGATCGTAAAATGGGGCAAAACTCACTTAAATGTTTCATTTAGCAATATCAATTTTGGGCTCTATTGTGGTCATAACCTGAGGACTACCTGTAGTAGGCTAATACATCCAACATCTAAACCTTGGGTTTCCAATTGTGGATTACTTGAATTTTCATTGACACGTTTAAGTATGTGATGCCAATGCAGCCATTAGCCTGAAAAATTTCTTTCAAGTGCTGTATGTAATCAAGCCATTCTGGTCTTCCACCGGTGCCAACCTTGCTAAGCATTTACTCTGATTTTTAAATCTTACAAGTCAGGTTTCTGTTGTGTCTCGTCCGATCTCACCACAGCCGGGGCCTTCTTATCTGCTTCCGAACACGGAGGAATGTTCTAGTATGCCTCCCGGCCCCAGCCCTGGCTCCATGCCCAGACAGGCTGAAGAGGAGGAAGTATCTCCAGCCCCCAGCTCTGGCTCCATGCCCAGGCAAACGGAGCAACTAGACCCCTCCCCCTCCTCCACAGCATGTGAGCCTGAGGGAGGTCAATTGCCAACAGCTACAGACTGGAGTGACCCTCGCGTCAGAAGACTTGATAGACGGAGGCAACAGAAGGAAGGGAGGAGCAGGCCTGGATAAGTGCTGAGTCATGGAGCCACATCCCATGGCCTATATAAAGGACCTGCTTTCTGGCATTCTCTGAGTCAGGCAAAGTCTAAACATATCTTGCTGAAATCACTTTCTGGTCTCCTGCCTGCCCTGAGGACTTTGCTAGGACTTTGGCAGAGCTGCAGAGGCACGCCTGATTCGGATTTCCCTGACCCGGCCGTCAGCGGAGGAGTGGGACATGACAGTTTGGTAAACTCATACACCTATCTAAAGGAGGAAAGGAAAAACTGTGGAAAGATTATTTTAAGATATTTTAATTTTCCAATCATGTCACTGCATCTCACTATAAATGAAAAATGACGGAATTAGATAGGGCCTTCGAAACATAATATGTAAGAATTCTCCTGGATGTAGACTCCAAGAAAAAGCAACTTATCTGGATAAATCCTACCAAACGGACCCTTACTTCATCCATTCCTTTTGAAAATGTTTAGGAATCTGATAATGGGCCAAATTTCAACAATATGTTTCCATTAGAATCTGAACACTTAACGTTATTTGAATCTCAAGTACCATATTTGCTTGTGTGGAAAAAATTGGGTAACAAACAGTTGATCGATTATTTAAATTATATCATTTAAGAAATGCCATAGGTAGTAAAACATCCAGACACTGTAATTTTCTCAAGGTCTCTGAGAAACAGAGTAAGAATTGGTAGCATATTGTACTCACTTTGTGATAATTTCACCATGCTGTGAACAGCTGCTTTTTAAAGAATAGAAACGTAGAAATTCCTAGCGTGATGTTGTAAATGATGTATTTATGTTTGTAAAGCCCCAATGCAAGTCCTTGTGTATGTGAATAGTGTGCAAGCAGGAAAAAGTACTAATCAGAGAGATAGGTGATTACTAGGCCAGACAGGAATCTTTAAAAAAAATTAAGATAGTAGAAATCTTGATATATATTTATTCACTTGTGTTAGTGACAAGAACCCCATTTATGTAGCGAATCTTGTGTGCTTAAATAGGTTCTTTACCACCGCACAAAATCAATTTTAAAAGCACGTTGATATTAAGACTGTTTCATTTGCAATTTTCTGAATAGTAGCTAAAATAAATCTTTTCATTCCTGCAAGGTGTAAGCAAAATTACTGTGCAATATTGCAACAAATTAAAACATATCTATTTTTGAAATTACACATATTTTTGGAAGAAAGCAGATGAATGTGCATAAAGTCCAAAGCCCACTGTAACAACATTGCCAAAAAGGCATTAAAAGTTGTAAACCTAATCTTGTGTAGCTTTTTCTCCGGTAATATTACACTACTAACCAGAGCATACAAAACATTTGCTAGACCAATTCTCAGATACAGCTCATCTGTCTGGAACCCACACTGCATAGCAGACATTAATATAATTGAGCGTGTCCAGAAATATTTCACAAGAAGAATCCTCCACTCCTCTGCTCGCAACAAAATACCCTATGCCACCAGACTTGAAATTCTGGGTTTAGAAAATTTAGAATTACGCCACCTTTGGTATGACCTGAGCATAACTCATAGAATCATCTGCTACAGTGTCCTACCTGTCAATGACTACTTCAGCTTCAACCACAACAATACACGAGCACACAATAGATACAAACTTAAAGTGAACAGCTCCAATCTCGATTGCAGAAAATATGACTTCAGTAACAGAGTTTTAATGCCTGGAATGCACTAACAGACTCTGTGGTCTCATCACAAACCCCCCAAAACTTTAACCTAAGACTGTCTACTGTTGACATCACCCCATTCCTAAGAGGTCTGTAAGGGGCGTGCATAAGAGCACCAGCATGCCTACTGTCCCTGTCCTAATGTTCCCTTTAATTGTATTCATTTTATGTATTCAATTCATGCTTATGCTTATATATATATTAACTAATATGTACTCAACAAAATAAATAAATAAATAAAATAAATAAAAAGTTAGCAAGTTAAGAACCAGATTGTTGGGGGGGGGGCAATAAGTTGACTTTGTAAATATACAAATAGAATGAGACTATTGCTTTACACACTGTAAGCCGCCCTGAGTCTTCGGAGAAGGGCGGGATATAAATGTAAATTAAAAAACAAAACAAACCAGCAATTCTCAGACTAAAGAGCACCATCGGGTCAACAGAAATCTGGTATTTCCCAAGACTTACAAGAAATGGCCAAATATTTTTGACTCAGGATGATGGAAAGAAAAAGCCTAAAGAATGTAGTCATTATTTTAGGCTCTGAATTATCTATTTGTTATTATTAGAATGTTTTACATGCATTTCATTCTGAGGACCATTTACCCATTTTTCTGAGAGTAAATTTTATCTTATTTTGATTACTGATACATAGGAATTGCGCTGTTTTAATGATTTCTCATACTAATCTACCATACTAAACTGATGTGCTGATTAAATGTAAAGTGAGATGATATATTTCCTCCTAGATTTCTTCAAAGAATAATAAGATACAACAAATACAGGTAGTCTTCAACTTATGACCACAATTTGGACCAACATTTCATTGCTAAACAAGGTGGTTAAAGAGATGTATTCGATTTTATGAGCTTTTTGCCACAGTTGTTAAGTGAATGACTGCAATAGTTCACTAACTCCAGCTTCCCCCATTGACTTTGCATGTTGGAAGCCAGCTGAGAAAGTTACAAATGATAATCACATGACCTGGGACACTGAAACCATCGTGACAAGTGCCCAAATTTTGATCACTTGACTGGGGATGCTGCAATGGTTGTAAGTGTGAGTGTAGGTCATAAGATACTTTTTTTCAATGCAATTGTAATTTTGAACAGTGGGTAAACATATGGTTGTAAGTCAAGTTCTACCTGTAACTCTAAATAACGAACTTGTATCAGTTTGTTTTATTGATCAGTCAGATTGGATAAAACCAGGAATGAGCTCTCCCTCAAGAGTGCCATATCAAACTGAAAGATAAATGGGTCTACTTTAAAGCTTGACATTTAAGAAAATTATTGCTATAGGGACCAGTTTTTCTCTTTCTCTGGAAAATGACATAACCTTGGAATCAATTATGTAATGCCAAATAATTTAATATGAATAGAAAGAAAACTGAATAGTATGTGGCTGATTAATTATCAACACAATAGTAAAGTACAAAGCCTGAATCACATTGCATCAATGAATAATGATATATAATCATTAATGATATATAATCATGAGCAATTTTTAGGAAACGTACTTCTAGAAAAAAAAATGAAAGGATAAGGTTCCACCACCCTGTTCTTTCTAGAGTATTTTACTCTTATTTACACATTATAATATAGCAGTTATTTTGATACTGAATGTTGATGTTGAATAGAAATAATAGAGATAGGAAGCGGAAGCGGAGAAGAGAAGAGAAAAGAGAAGGGAAGGAAAGACTTTATTGGCCAAATATGATTGGATACATAAAGAATTTGTCTCTGGTGCATAAGCTCTTAGTATACATACAAACAGCAAAGTAATATAATCATAAGATACCAATAGGAGAAAGTAGTAGAAAAGATGAGAGGCATAATGGTAATATAGCCATAACCATAGCCCATGGATAAATATCCTTAGACATAAGGCAGTATTGTGATTATAAGGTGTTTAGCAGAGTGATGGCACAAGTGAAAAAACTGTCTTTGTGTCTAATTGTTTTGGCTTGCAATGCTCTATAGCAGCATCCTGAGGAGAGGTGTTGAAGCAGTTTATATCCAGGATGTGAGGTGTCTGTAGATATTTTCTCAGTCCTTTTTCTGGCTCGTGCAGGGTACAGGTCTTCAATGGAAGGCAGGCTGATTTCAATTGTTTTTTTCTAAAATCCTAATTGTCCTGTTTGGTTGCTGTACCAAGCCACACAGTTATATGCTTACCATTTGTTTTGGGGGTTTTAAATATATAATGTGCAGCTCCTAAGGATGGCCATTTACTGTTCTGGTTCTTTGACTTTTTCCTAATGAATTCCTACAATCTTGTATTTGATACAAATATATGCCCAAAAAATTTTAGGCAGATAAATTTGACACGAACACTGCAGATCACTAACAGATTGCAATAATGTTGAAATTGATATTGATTAAAAAACAACACCTAATAAAATTGAGAAAAGTGAAAAATAAACCAATTTTATTGAAGAAAGAGTACATTATATAATATGGATGGCAATTTTAACGAAACAAGCAGTCATCAATCAAAACACAAAGAACACCATTCACAGATGGCCCTGCTTTATAAATCCAATGCATAATTGTTCCCCACAAGAATTTTAAAAAGTTCAAATTTCCTAATTTACAACAACATTTGCAACAAAATGTTTGTACGTTTTCATATGTGAAGGGTAGTAAGTCAGAGTATCATTACAAACTGATAGATCCTCTGTTCTGAAAAAGTCATCTTCAAGCGCAGAAGATAAACCAGATTGTTCCTCTGTACAATTTCTCAGAGTAAACTCCTTGGTAAAGCAGAATTTAATCTGGCCTATTACTTGTAGCCGTCCCTGAAGAAGGAAAACAAAACAACACTATAGAAAAAGTAGTATAGGAAAGTTTATAAAGGATTATTGATATCTCAGTGGTTGACAGTTCTGCAGAATGAATTTAATCTTCAGAAGCCAACAGTTGCAGCTGCATGATATACTACATTTATAGTTACCAAAGAACACAAACTTACGGTAATATCTACTACTTGGAATACTGCTGAGTAAGATTTTTTTTTTCAGATCAGAAATTAGATGGCCAAGATATAAATTAAGTCTCTATTGACATACAGCAGTAAAATTTATAAACTATTTTGCTGAAAACCGAACTCCAGCAATAGAAAAAAATGAGCACAATTTGAAGTCAGCAACCTTTTACAGAAATAAACTGTACTTGGAAATGCATATTGATTTCCTAGATTATATTTTATTGCTGTTAAATGGCATTAAAAGTATTCAGAATGAAGCTGTTCCTTGAAAATATTTTAAAAACCATACACCTAAAATAGATCTCATAAAAAATAATAGCTTTGGTCAACAGATACAAAAGGCTATGTATTTTCTACTTAGGTAGAACTCTAGAAAATGTTTTCTCAAATCAAATATACCACCAATGAGAACTGACAGAATCAGTTTTCCAAATGGCATTGGCTGGCCAACTCATCAATGAAACAGGCAAACAAAGTAGCCAAAAATGCCACTGGATGAAGTCCAAAAAAGACCTCAGAATTCATATTTTCTAGATCATCTAAAGGTTATTTTAAACTAACTGATCTGCAATATAATCCTACATTATATTTGAAACGGAAAAGGACAGATTTCATCTATAGATTGCCATAAACCTAAATCATATGAAAACTAGCTACCTGCAGTTTTAACTTTCTTTCATTTTTTACTTCCCATTTAAAGCCTAAATCTGGACAGATGGAGAGAAAGAAAGGCGGAGGGAGGGAGGGGGGAGGAAGGAAGGAAGGAAGGAAGGAAGGAAGGAAGGAAGGAAGGAAGGAAGGAAGGAAGGGATTGATTTTCATCATTACTGAGGGCAGACTGATGAGTCTGCATTGAATATGTATCTGAAAGAATGATTAAATAACTAGATGTACTTAATCTTCAATCTTCCAAATATTAAAACAACATTTTTAGAAAAGAATGATTAAATATTAACTAGACAGGCATTAAGAGAAATATGTACCTCTTCAGGAGGAATACACTGAATCTTTGGCATTATATTGTAAAAGCTTTCAAGAGCTTCTTTGATGGCTGTCAGCTGAAGATTTAAACATGAAATAAATAACATAAAAAGAATCAAGCATCTGTTTAACTAAAAATGTGTTTTCATAGTCCATAATTATGAAAACTCTGTATAAAAATGAGAAAAATAATAACACACACATTATGAGATGAAAGTCTGTATTTGTAATATAATTGTCTCTTTTCATACTTCTTCCCAAAGTTAACCCTTAATTTTCCTGAATGAATCTTGTTTAGATACATTTATTCTTCTAATGGAATTCTTTAGTGGAAAGACTTAATTAGATTCTACTCACCACTAAGTATTATACAATGACAATCAAAGGCTACAGTTTTGCAGAATGCAATGCAGAATGACTTTTTCTCTCACCTGATAGTAGGTAGAGCCTGGCTTTATCCCAACTTTCGAGAGAAAACTGAAAGAGAAAGAACTCTTATCCAGCATTAAGAAGATAGAATTCACTACATGCAATTACACAACAGATAGATTCATCATTATTTTCCACATGTAAAAGATTAGATAGAAAAGATAAACAGGGGGAGAAACAGACTCAAGCTCAATCCCTCCAAGACGGAGTGGCTGTGGATGCCGGCACCCCGGTACTGTCAGCTGCAACCGCAGCTGACTGTTGGGGGCAGTCATTGGCCCCAACAGAAAGGGTGCGCAACTTGGGTGTTCTCCTGGATGGACGGCTGTCATTTGAAGATCATTTGGTGGCCGTCTCCAGGAGAGCTTTTTACCAGGTGCGCTTGGTTCACCAGTTGCGCCCCTTCCTTGACCGGGATGCCTTATGCACGGTCACTCACGCTCTTGTCACTTCTCATTTGGATTATTGCAATGCTCTCTACATGGGGCTATCCTTGAAGTGCACTCGGAGGCTTCAGTTAGTTCAGAATGCAGCTGCGCGGGTGATCGAGGGAGCCACACGTTGCTCCCGTGTAACACCGCTCCTGCACAGTCTGCACTGGTTACCTGTGGTCTTTCGGGTGCGCTTCAAGGTTTTGGTTACCACCTTTAAAGCGCTCCATGGCTTAGGGCCCGGGTACTTACGGGACCGCCTGCTGTTACCTTATGCCTCCCATCGACCCGTACGCTCACACAGAGAGGGTCTTCTCAGGGTGCCGTCTGCCAAGCAATGTCGGCTGGCGGCCCCCAGGGGAAGGGCCTTCTCTGTAGGAGCACCTACCCTCTGGAACGAACTTCCCCCTGGTTTGCGTCAACTATCTGATCTTCGGACCTTTCGCCGTGAATTGAAAACGCACTTATTTATTCAAGCGGGACTGGCCTAAATTTTTTAAACTTTTTGAATTTTAAATAATTTTATTGGGGTATTTTTATGAATTTTTTGGGTTAAATTTGATGGTTTTAAATTTTCGGCCATTTATAGAATATGTTATTTTAAGTCTCTGTTTTAATTTGTATACTGTATTGTTTTTATAATCTGGCTGTACACCGCCCTGAGTCCTTCGGGAGAAGGGCGGTATAAAAATCTAAATAATAAATAAATAAATAAATAAATAAGATATACAAGACTTCAAGAATCCTACGCAGGCTGCACTGGCTACCTGTGGTTTTCCGGGTGCACTTCAAGGTGTTGGTTACCACCTTTAAAGCGCTCCATGGCATAGGACCGGGATATCTTCAGGACCACCTTCTGTTACCACATGCCTCCCACCGACTGGTACGCTCCCATAGAGAGGGTCTTCTCAGGGTGCCGTCAGCCAAACAGTGTAGGCTGGCGACCCCCAGGGGGAGAGCCTTCTCTGTGGGGGCACCTACCCTCTGGAATGAGCTTCCCCCAGGTCTTCGACAACTTCCTGACCTCCGGACCTTTCGCCGCGAGCTGAAGACATATTTGTTCTTCCGAGCAGGACTGGCTTAATAGGGTTTTTAATTGGATTTTACTGGGGTTTATTTTATATTATGTATTTTATTTTAAATTTAGGCCATATTGAATAAGTTTTTTAATAGTGTTTTTATCGTAATATACTGTATTGTTTTATCTGGCTGTTCACCGCCCTGAGTCCTTCGGGAGAAGGGAGGTATAAAAATTATTTATTTATTTATTTATTTATTGTTTATATTTATTTATTGTTTATATTTATATACCGCCCTATCTCCCAAAGGACTCAGGGCGGTATATATTTTAAAATTAAAATATTATTATTATTATTATTATTATTATTATTATTATTATTATTATTATTATTATTATTATTATTATTATTATTATTAAGAAGTCAAATGTGCTTCAATTACACAGTATATCCAACATTGTTTGACTAGTATTACATTTTTGTTGCACATTTTCTCTTAAAATTGTTATAATGTAACTGGAACATCAGCGTAGTAATGCTGGATTGATAATTCATAGAATAAGTGAAACCTTACAATGTTCACAAAATAATCCACTCATTTTAGGGCTACTTATACATTGTACACTGAAAAAAATTACATGACATCAATTTTATCAATTTTCTAAAAACAGATTGAAAATTCCTGCTGTATCTTTCAGGGAATGCTTGGATCCCTGAAAGCTCTCTTACTGATTCTTCATTAGGAGAATGTGTTATGGCTTTGTAGACAAAGCTTCTGGCATTAGTAAAATAATTGTGCATATTTTACGATGTCCCGCCAGAGAGGAAACTGAAAATAGCTAGCAACCTACAAGAGCTGAATATTTACAAAATATTTCAAATTATTTTTACTATTTTTCCAAAATGCTGTGTTCCTTATTTCCATTCTTCATTATCTATCTCAAGGGTACTGTATGTACACACATATAATGGTTTCTCGTTTGATTTTTATGACTAATTTGAGGAATTGCATTTCATTTATTGACTCACAGTATCTAAATTTCTCATGTTCATTTATAATATGTATATTTGATAATCACATACAGAACAAATGCTTTCAAGCCAGAATTGTCTTGGACTGGCACTTAGTGATGTCTTCTTTTATCCTTTCCTGGTTCTAAACTTCATGGATGCTTGGAGTTCAAACTTATTTTAAAGAGAACACATGGTATACTATAATCCCTAGAGCTGGGATCTTCCATCCAATACTGAGACTCATAAGAGATCTCAGCAATACCAATAGATTCAAGACTATGTGATGCTATAATGTTTTTGTTATGTATCAGCAACTTCCCTGAAGAAACATTTTTGAACTTCAAACCTTTAAGGAAGCATTAGGCCAAGCCCTCCATAACTGGCAAACTCAGAATATAAGAACCACTTTTATTCCTGTAAATAAATGAAATACTGCATACTCATTAGCAGAGAGTTTTACAAGTAGTATTAGTAGTGACTCTGAGAAAATAATTTTCCCCACCTGTTAAAGTCAATTTTTCTATAGAGTTCCAGTGCCTTCTGAAAATACTTTTTTTGTGAGTTAAGAGCCTCTAATTCAGCTGCACATGTCCCATGTTTTTCCCATTCATGTTTCCTATGTAAAGAAAAAAAAAACGTAAAAAAAACCCTAATATCTTCAAGCACCAATGTATTTGGAAAACTATACAAAAATTCTGTAATCTTCTAATATTTATTTGAGAAGAAAATCTCAGTTTGTTAGTCCAGTCAAGATTCTACCACTTTGCCCACCACATAAGAAATCTAGAAACTTCAAGCATAAAGCCAGCTTTAGTAACTGCTCTTCCTAAGAGATACTATTAGATAAAACAGATCTAACGACAGGTAATATATTTACATTTCTGTATGATAATGCATGTTTTGCAACTATAACATCTTTTATAACTTCTTTATATATTTAAATTTATTGACTCAGTGCAACTCAGTGCAACTCAATGAACTCAGTGCAACTCAAACTATGATTCTTTAGGGATGCTCTAAATCAGGGATGCTTAATTCTGGCCTGCTGGACAGCCGTGGAAATGGCGAAGAACCGGCCAGTGGTGCCTCTGCCAGCGAAAATGTGCGTGCCCCCACCCCCGGGTCCGTTTTGGCTGGCAGAGGGTTTCAGGAGGCCATCCAGGCCGAAAAAACTGCTAGCACAGGGCTTCAGGAGACCATCCAGGCCAAAAATGGGGCCCAGGGTGGCCAAACAAAATAAAAGGAGAAATGTTTCTCCTTTTGCATTTGAGCATCCAAGAGGGACAGGAAAAGAGAAAGAGAAAGAGGAAAGACAAAGAAAAAGAAGGGAAGATGGGAAGAGAGCAAGGAAGGAAAAAGAAGGAAAAAGGGGAAAGAAGAAGAAAGGAGAATAAAGAGGAAACGGGGAAGGAAGGAAGTCCTGCCTTAGCACTTGGCCAACAGCAGACGGGAAGGCTCCTCTGGAGAACAAGAATAGAATAGAATAGAATAGAATTTTATTGGCCAAGTGTGATTGGACACACAAGGAATTTGTCTTGGTGCATATGCTCTCAGTGTACATAAAAGAAAAGATACGTTCATCAAGGTACAACATTTACAACACAATTGATGATCAATATATCAATATAAATCATAAGGATTGCCAGCAACAAGTTATAGTCATACAGTCATAAGTGGAAAGAAATTGGTGATGGGAACTATGAAACGATTAATAGTAGTGCAGATTCAGTAAATAGTCTGACAGTGTTGAGGGAATTATTTGTTTAGCAGAGTGATGGCCTTCGGGAAAAAACTGTTCTTGTGTCTAGTTGTTCTGGTGTGCAGTGCTCTATAGCGTCGTTTTGAGGGTAGGAGTTGAAACAGTTTATGTCCAGGATGCGAGGGATCTGCAAATATTTTCACGGCCCTCTTCTTGATTCGTGCAGTATACAGGTCCTCAATGGAAGGCAGGTTGGTAGCAATTATTTTTTCTGCAGTTCTAATTATCCTCTGAAGTCTGTGTTTTTCTTGTTGGGTTGCAGAACCGAACCAGACAGTTATAGAGGTGCAAATGACAGACTCAATAATTCCTCTGTAGAATTGGATCAGCAGCTCCTTGGGCAGTTTGAGCTTACTGAGTTGGCGCAGAAAGAACATTCTTTGTTGTCCTTTTTTAATGATGTTTTGATGTTAGCTGTCCATTTGAGATCTTGCGATATGATAGAACCCAGAAATTTGAAGGTTTCTACTGTTGATACTGTGTTGTCAAGTATTGTGAGAGGTGGAAGTATGGAAGGGTTTTTCCTAAAGTCTACCACCATTTCTACGGTTTTGAGTGTGTTCAGTTCCAGATTGTTTTGGTTGCACCACAAGGCTAGTCGTTCGACCTCTCGTCTATATGCGGATTCGTCATTGTCTCGAATGAGACCAATCACTGTTGTGTCATCTGCGAACTTCAGTAGCTTAACAAATGGATCATTGGAGATGCAGTCATTGGTATACAGAGAGAAGAGAAGTGGGAGAGCACACAGCCTTGGGGACCCCTGTGCTAATTGTACAGGTATTTGGTGTGAGCTTGCTTAGCTTCACCTGCTGCTTCCTGTTTGTTAGGAAGCTTGTGATCCACTTACAAGTCTGTTCCGGTACCTGTAGCTCGTTTAGCTTAGTTAGAAGAATGTCTGGAATCATGGTATTGAATGCTGAACTAAAGTCTACAAAAGGACCCTTGCATAGGTCTTTGGAGACTCAAGATGTTGTAGGATGTAGTGCAGAGCCATATTAACAGCATCATCTGTTGATCTATTTGCTCGGTATGCAAATTGCAAGGGGTCTAAGAGCGGATTCGTGATGGTTTTCAGGTAGGAAAGCACTAGCCTTTCAAAGGTTTTCATGACTACAGATGTTAGAGCAACTGGTCTGTAGTCATTCAGTTCCTTGATGGTGGGCTTCTTCGGCACTGGGATGATGGTAGAGCGTTTGAAGCAAGAAGGAACATAGCACATCTCTAGTGATTTATTGAAAATATGGGTGAAGATGGGGGCCAATTGGTCAGCACAGACTTTTAAGCAAGAAGGAGTTATCTTGTCTGGGCCTGGAGCTTTTCCTGGCTTTTGTCTGTGAAATAGGTCCTGCACTTCCTTTTCTGTGATCACTAGGGGTTGTGAACCCAATGAAATGGGGTCAGTTGTAGGAGGCTTGGCTGTTGTTGGTGTGTCTGAGATGGGGTTGTGGAGATAGGTGGCTGTAGTTTCCTTTCAAACCTGCAGTAAAACTCATTCAGGTCATCTGCCAGTTGTTGATTACCTTCAGCCTGGGAAGGAGGTTTGCCATAGCCGGTGATATTTTTAAGAGTTTTCCACATGTTTGCTGGTTCATTTGCTGAAAATTGATTCTTTAGCTTTTCAGAGTAGCTTCTTTTTGCTGCTCTTATCTCCCTTGTTAGTGCATTTCTGGCCTGATTGTACAGCATTTTATCACCTTTTCTGTAGGCTTCCTCTTTGGAATGTCGTAGCTGCTTAAGTTTAGGTGTAAACCAAGAATGTGTAAACCAAGAATGTGGCACTCTCCCTGATCTCGCCTTTCTTCACTGGAGACAATGGATCCCCCCAGCCCTGCCCGGGCCACCATACGTGCCCTCAACACGAGTGATGTCAAAAGTTGGCCATGCCCTTCCTGGCCATGGCCACTCAGCCTCCCGAGGTCAAACACAACCCTGATGCGACCCTCAATGAAATCGAGTTTGACACCCCTGCTCTAAATGGTACTCTAAATGTGTATTTCACAAACTCTTGTGAAATGTATATATAAAATTATCTCCTTAGTATATATGAAGTATTTATATATAAAAAAAATATCTTGGATAGAAGGTCTTTTTCTGCCGAGAAAAGGATTTATTTTTATGAATAATTAAATAACAAGAGAAGTGAAGGTGTGATGGTTAAGACACCTGAAATAGTTTGGAGTCTTCTGAATTTGCTTTTCAAAAGCAAGAAAACTTAGCATTTGAGAGAAGACATGCTGCCGTTATGTTTCATGTGGAACTGGAAACTATGGAAACCACAAAGTATAAAGAAAAGCTCTCTTTGTTTTTATTTTGTCAAATGAAAAGAAAATAATCTTGTCCTTGTGCCTAACACATATTCATTTTGTGGCATATCAAGGACGTTGCTACCAACTTGACGGAGACACAGGTTAATTGCTAAATACATTTTTTCACTGAAAAAATGTCAGTACTGAAACTTTACTTCCCATCAAGGTTACAAATCAGAAAAACAAAAGCAGTTCTAGCATAAAACAGAAGACAAATCAGTTTATATGTTCAAGTCTTAAACCATTCATTTTTCTTCCTGGTGGGCTGTATTCATGAGGCAGACTTCAGGGAAATACATGGCATCTTATAATGTAGTCTGCATTTTTCATTCATCATTCCTTAATTTTAATGCTGTGTTCATATCTTTCTGCTTTATGGTATTGTGGTTACTGCCAATGTGGAATTGCATTTGCCCTGCATATGGGCCACATTGCTGTAATGTGGTTCCTTGCAATCTGCTTAGAATCCACTCAAACTAAGTATGCACGTTCCATAAACTTAGTTGCAATTGAAAGTTATGCAGCTGTATAAATGAGGGTAATAAATAAACAGCCATTTCTCAAAAAAAATTAGCTTAATTGTTATTTCATGTTAGGGCTATGTAGTATTTCAGAAATAATTTGGAAAATGAGCTTTGCGGTTTACAGGAGTATGAACTTAATACCTGTTTGCAGTGTTTAAAGCAGCTTCAGTAAATTGGAAATAGGTGTCACGTTTACACTCCTGAGTTCAACAAAGCACATGCTCCAGGGATTGCCTGACTACATTCTATAGTGACTCTGATTCTGGGAAAGTTGTGTCTCTTTAAAGAGTTACATACTAATAGGCTATATATTGTTGGGAAATGCCTAGCCAGGCAGAGAGGAGTCTCAAGTGGGGGATTAGCCTTGAATTGCTGCATAGCTCCAAGAGATTTCCCCTCCCCCCACCTTTTAAGCTCCACAGAACCTTATTTATCTGTTCCTATGAAAAGGCACGCAGTCTGGGGTGATTTTTGTATAATAGGAAGAATATAATAAAGTATTAACTCATTTTCCTTTAATGCCTAGATTGGGTTTTTGTTATACTTCTATTTTAAACAGAAAAGCTAAAGGCAGTCAAAATGATGCAGCAAATTGGGGTTAACGATCTGAATGGTGATGCAGTCAAATTACTTCTTCACTTAAGATCCTCAAGTGCTTAAAAATTACAGCTATTAGTACACTATATCTGTTCATCTTTTAAAAATAAGCATAAAAAGGTGCAGTCAAACATGTACTTAGAAGAAATCTTACACGGATATGTTCATGTAGTCTCCTAAAATCAGGTTTGACTTGGGGAAACTTTTACCTTTCTTTACTGGGAATCAATGGATATTACATACTAGAGGTCTGAAATGATTCAGTTTTGATTCCAAAAAGTTCCTTTGAAGATTACAGGGATATGAGCATAGCACCATTCACTGAAACATATGAATTGTATCTTTTTCTGGAATTGTGCAGTAGCTGCAAAGGGCAGTTTATAATCCTAGTTAAAGATACATATATGTTAATGTGCCAAGATAGTATTTGTCATGTTCTGAAGTAGCTTTATGGAATTGAAGCCAAAGTACTCACAGTACAGTGTATTTTACATAATACAAGCTTAATGGACTTCTTTTAATAATCAATATACTGGATACAAAATAATGTAATAGGACATAATTAGGCCCCAAACTTTTAACTGAAGGTTCTTAATGATGAGTTTGAGTAAAAACATTAAAACTGAATTCTACAGTTGAACTCCTGTGAGGGTCAAAAATACCATCTATATGCCTAAATACCTTATATTATTTGAGAAAGCATTAATGCTGAGACAAAGTAATTGTCAGAAATCCATAGTTTGTATTATCTGCATATCTGACTCCAACTGTTACCTAGGTTGTTTCATTTAGAAAGACAACTAAAATTAAGCATTTTTGCAAAGCTATCAATAGTGTTAAATGTGACACAACTCACCAAAAATGAGTATGGTTTGTATGTAGTATATCTGGCCAATATTCTTTCATGTCTTCCATGAAATCCTAGCAATATAAAAAAATCCTATAAAATTAAAAAGCAAGGATATGATGCAAACTCCACCTAGATTTCTTCACTGAGTATTTTATTTTATTTTGATCTCTTTATTGCTTTATAAATAATTGAAGATGGCAAACATAACCTTTTCTCCACAACAGCCCTGTGAGGTGAGCTGGAATCAGAGAGAGAGTGACTGCCTCCCTTTCATGTATAAAGCAGGACTAGAATTCATAATCTGTTGATCCAGCACTTTAACCACTACATTCAACTGGCTGTATAAAATAGCCTCGTATCTATAAAATACTTCACATAACAGCTTTAGATAACATGTGATTATGATAATATTGGAATTTATAGGCAATTCTGCAAATTATTTAAAAAGGGACTAAAGAATGAATGAGTCATCCTCCTTCTCTAGTTCCTGGTTTGGTAATAAACGTTCACTGATTGAAGTGTATTAATAAATAATACTGCTTTGGCAAGACTACCCTAAAGTCCAGTCAAAATCTTGACTTATAATTATTATTATATTTTTTCTTCAAGTACTCAGTACCTAAAATTTATTTGATTCATACCTTAAGCTCAGATATATTGAAGTGCCAACTTCTATTGCATTCTGCAGTTTTATCAGGCCTGGGGAAGAAGCAGAACAAAAGAATGCAAAGGATGAAAACCAATTGTTCTAAATAGTAGTGGAATGCATTCTCCTTCTCTAATATATATCTTGTGACATGGGAGACATCACAGGGTTGTCTTGAGGAGAGTTAAAGACCGATAATATAGTACACACTTCCTTATTCGATATTATAAAGGTTAAAAAAATGAGAACATGAAAAAAAAGTTATATAATGTAATCTCATGGCAATTTAGCATAGAGATGTATGATTAGTGATTCCCTAACTTCCTTTCTTGGAAGACAAGCAAATCCCAGTAAATAAACTATTTATAAATATGAAAGGAATATTGAAATGTAATTTACCTAGAAATCCTGGTATTTTCATGTAAGTGTTTTGATTCATGGATTACCACAGATTATTTATAATAAATCATTTATAACAAATCATTTATCATATAATAAAAACTTTCACCTTCTATGGCATCAGACCAGAATATTTCAAATATAAGATACTATGAGCTTAGAAAGACTTGCAATATAAGATTTTTGTTTCTCAAATTTATGTCTTACCAGAGTCCATGGATTGTCCAGTACATTGGTGGATCATTGCATTCATTTTCATTCATCTAGAAAAAATAATGGGTTATTAAAGGAAAACCATTTTTATGCAGAATGGGAAAAATAGGGTCTGACTCAACCATGATTCAAATTATTAATTCTGATTATTGTTTCAATTTGACTCAGATTTGATTGAGGCATCTGATTTAATAATTAGCATGAATTTAATCTATTTGTTTTGATTTAGACCTTGGAGTCAAATTTTTGTATAACCCTAGAATGTGTTTTAAAGTAAAAAGCAGAAATCATCAATATCAAATTGGGCTGATGGGCAACCTCACAACATCTGCACAATATAGCAGATGTTCCTATTCACAAGATAAATATGATGGTGGGCAACACCAAGCTGAAGATTCCAAAATGTTGCCACATTGTCCAGAAGAAAAAGCAGAAAGTAATTGAAGCTAGTCGTTTCCTGATGAATTAGAAAGAAGAGCAGTTTCTTCCTGGAATGTTCTTATTCATCATCATATATTTTTATCTATAATAATACCTACAGAGTCTTGATGTAGTTCAACAGTGCTCAAGTAAATAAAAATGATGTGGAAGAATAATGTTTTATTTTGGAACACTTATTAAATTCCCTCTCTCTTAAATAACTTGGACTTAGGTTGTGCAGGACATTGTGGATTATTTTAGACAATACCTTCCCGTAAATGGATGCAAATGGCCTAACAGTTGAAGCTGATAAACAGTACTAATCTCATTTATAATTATTCATGGGCCATATTGTAACTGGGAGAAAGAACCAACAATACAGCTGGATGCAATTTCTCCAGCTACCATTCTTCCTGGAATGTTACATTGAATGTGTATGGAGACTGTGTGGTGAAGCATTTGGTTCTACATCTGCTGTGCTATAATCTCAAACCAGAAAAATTATATGGAGATACTGTTAGCAAGCTTTATTTCATCAAGAAGTGCTAATACTAGAAACTCCACAAGGTTGGTCCCATTTTCATAAAAATAAAAACACTGGTAAACTGTTTGAAAATTGCCTCTTCAGAATACCTAGTATTAGTAAAAAAAAAGTTGATAAAATCAAAGTAATTTGAAATTTATCTAAAATTTATTAATAAACAATTTATCTTAAATGTTTATCTTTTGAATTAATACTTTGTCATATGAAGTGTTCCATTTAATGACAAAATGGGCTGATAAGCCATGGGTGTTTGAAACCAGTTATATATTTCTGGTTTTAAGAAAACAACCCTGTGTTATTCTGACATGCTGCCTATTTGTCAAGGTTTTTATTTCTTTCTTCAGCACCTTTTAGAAGCATTTACGGTAGCTTTACTAAGAGAAATAAAATATTCTACTTGCTCCTTATATTAAAAATGAATTTGCACATCTTTTTTCTCTCAATCCCCTTTTAGCCTTGCAATTTTTTTTTGACCACATTTACTGTAATGGTCACCATCCATGTAAGATGACATCTGTGACCAAATGAAAATTAACCACCCTTGCAATGTTTGTTCTGAATCAGGGTTGGAATTGGACAGGTGTATGTCGGAATACTTTCACATTATTTGAAGCTGTCAGTTTTGTTTCTAATATTGGAAAGGTAATTATTAGTTTTTAAATGGTTGTTTTTTATTTTATGTTAATATTGACTGCTAGCTATGCAAAACTTTCTGAAATAAATGCTTTGAAATTGTATCCTTTTTTCTATGAAATTATTAAATTTCTTTTATATTTCTTTCCTAAATATAATTGCTTTCCTATTTTAAAAAAATGGCTGTAGCTGGTTCTTATGTGGGAGACTATCACATAAGACGATTTAATTGAAATCCAGAAATGGAGAACATATAGGTCCAAACTATTTTGGTGGAGAGGAGTGGATTAGAATCCCATCTAGGTCTAGTATAAAAAAATTATAATGTAATTTTTAAATAGCCCCCCCTTCAACTCCATCTCACCACCCATTGAAGCCCTTACCTTTTAGAGCATGCAGTGCACCATCTAGCTACCAAAAGCGTTATAATTTAAATTGGCAATATTTAAGTAAAAGCTATGGTTTAAAAGTAAACAATCCTGTTACATGATTTTAAGGAAGGCAATACTCTCACGCTAGAATTGTAGAGTGCTATAAAAAGTAGTAATTGCTTAACAAAACCCTCTGGCAGGTAATTTTTCATATGATAAAAAGAAAGTGTAAAGTTGTAAATCCTATCACAACTGTTTTTTCCCCAAACCATTTTTTCAGGCTACTTTAAATATGAGTCATAAAATGCTTCCCATTTTTCTTATTCACCAATATTTCATTGAACTAGCAGAATGCCCTTCATTAAAAACAAACTCAAATCCATTTGCAGTCAACAGTAAGTGTTACATTTATCTTGGCAAGAGAAGAGCAGGAATTCAGCCAGTTTTGCAGTAGAAATAAGTGGGAAAATTCACTGCTTTCAAGAGCTCAGTCCTTGACTATGGTATCAGAGACACTTAAAAGCAGCAAATCTTCATGTTATTTCCAAGTATTTCTGATTGACAGTACAGTTCAGAGAAGCAGCTATGAAGCACTGGCATTTAGCTTAACAAAAAGTCTAATGGAAACGATTTGCTCACACTAGCCAATGAATGGAGATATCAGCTTGGCTTTTCTACAATATTATCACGTGGTATCTTGTAGGTGTTGGGGATCTCAATGTCTATCAGGACTGAACAATACAGCATGGCAAATATTAAAGTACAGCAAGTGTTCTATTCCAAAAGAATGTGAAGACTCTACTTTTATTCCAGCTTTTGTATTAGGTCAGTTGGTATATGTATCTTTATAATGGAGATTCTGGCAAATTCCCCATTGAAATAATAATGTTTCAGCTCTTAATATTAGCAATCCCCAAGATTATTTTCTGCTCACCTGAAATTCACTTATATTTTTTAAATTGCTTCAAATCTTATAGCAAGAACAAAAGAAGCACAAGATGACTGAATTTTAACTTCCTAATCTAAGATGACAGGGTTTTTCCTGTACAGTATATGCTTCTCCTTTTATGATGTAAAGAAACCAAGAAGTTTCTAGCAGCCCTTGTTTTTTTTATTTCACCCACCAATAAAATAAATAGAAGCACAGTTTCACTGTAGGATATCAAAGCTGTTTATAGTTGGATTTGTTTGAGCCTGAGAACTAGCCTTTCCTAAGAAAGAGGTAATCCTACGAGCAAGAAATAAAGGTGCTCTCTGCACAGACAATAGATGTATTCACTGAATGAAACTATTTAGGCTGCATCCACACACCTTCCACAAGATGCCCCATTATTTTCAGTAGATATATCTTCAGGCCAGTTCCCATATCTTGTCAACACACAACTGAAGAAGTCAAAAGATGGCTTAAATCCTGAGTCTCAGTTCAAGAACTTCCATCCAGATAATCCAAGGAGGTAGCATGAAGCGATGCAGTAAATAGTGGCAATCTGCTCAGCCCCAATTTATTAGGTAGGTCTGTTGTAGGACCACTTTCTTCCAAGTAATGGGGGTCTATTCAGTGCCTATTCTGCAGTATGGATTTAGCTGCAAGGGTGACTAGAGTTCTAACTTCTGAGTCCCCTTTTTCCTTTTCCTACATAGGTTGAGTTAAGCTGTTATAAAACCCTGAAATGGATGAATCTGTCCCAGACTTAACATATGTCATTGAAAGCATAATAACAAGGACTCAGCTGTTATGCTTCTGTAACCTGAAGGTCTGAAAATTTCCTACACAGTGAAAATCCAGAAAACCACTACATAGCAATCAAGATATAAAAACTAATTTTTTGCTATCCCTTAGTGGTCTACAGATCAAACAGCCAACTGGGTTTATCCAAAGTTATAAGGAATAAAAAGGAATTCAATTGGTCAACGCTGTGACAGAAATGAAAATGGGAAAAACTTCAGTACACAGAAACTGTTCATATGCACACACACATGCACATTGTACATAGGCAAAGACATGTGTGTCTTCAAATCAATTTTGAATTCTGGCAATTATGCTTTTCTTGGCAAGAATTCATAAGTGGTTTGTGACAGCTTCCTTCCTAGGGCTGAGAGAAAGTGATTGGTCCAAGGTCACCTAGCTCACCTTGTATCTAAAATGGGACTAGAACTCACAGCTTCCCAATTTCTAGTCTAGTCCCTTAAACTTTACAGTAAACTGCATCTTGTGTACTGACTTAAGGAAGCTGTCATGTAGCAGATGATATTTGCAGACTTGGAATTTCAGCCAAGGGAATCACAAATCACAGCCTTTAAAATATCATGTGCATTACATCTGTATGGACAGCAATGCAGTATGGACCATTCTGGGATTGCAGTAAGGATGTTCTTGGGGTGAGCAAGATTTCGGCTGGATGATTTCCTGCTGGCTCTGGAATGGGAGCATAGTAAAGGAGTTGTATGGATTTACTGTTAGTTTTGTTTTAATTATCTCTCTGAACAATCTGCTTTCACGTGTAGCGCTAAAAGATGAGGTTTGAAAGAATAATGGTAACTGGGCTGCTGCTGTTTCCAGCTTTATGAGTTTTTAGGAGATTTATTATGCTGATATGGGGATAGGTTTTATTAGGTTTGTTCTTATGATTTGTATAACATCCGAGAATCTGATATGCTATAAATATTAATGTGACTATTATTAACATTATGTAATCCCTTCCTATAGACACATTATCATTATTACTTTTATAATAATAAAATGTAATATTGTTTGTGCTGTAGTATTAGGACATTGCTTTTTCTTATATCTGAAACAACTGAAATAAAAAATGAAAACATGACACATTTCTCCTACTTCAGAAGGTGATATTCTGAGATCCTCCTCTTCTCACATAGCTTCACTGTGGATAATCTTATATGAATTTGTGTAAGTCAGTGACTATTGTTTAAAGGTGTACATGTCACTTTGACATTGAGAAAAAGTGGCATCTAGTTTTAATAAATAATACCTTAATTCTTTTAAACATTACCTTCTTTGCAAGGTCTGATTTTTGAATTATTTGAAAATTCAGAACAATTCCTCATAGTTGAACATAGCTCTTTAGTCATGTGCAGTGGCCAAATGTTTAAGATTTCAGTAATACTTCTCATCTCTTGCACCTTTTTTTATAATACAGCAAAATAAATATTTTAATATTGGCATACAGATAGCAAAATAACCACATCCATTTAAGAAGATCTTACCATGCATACAGTCACTGGCCAATGATGAACTAAGTATAATTTTTCCCACTTATGATAAACACTGAAATATAAAATATTTAGAATTAGAATAACTTTATTGTCACTTTAAATATACACTAATTGACATACATTAAAATCATTTTTTAAAACACTTAACATTCCAAAAGCATACTTCATTAGTAACATTTTCCTGGTATGATTTATGTAATGCTTTATCAAGGATTTTTTTTTTTTTGCCTAACTATAAACTAGGAAGTTAACTATAAACTGTGAAGTTTGGCAGTATATTTCAAATTGGTTTAAAATGACTGGCTTATTAAATAACGGCTTTTGTCTGAACCCAAAATACTGATATACTCCATTCCTTTTTGTTTCTACAACCTCCTTAACCTCTGAGGTGCAACATAAAATACAGATACCCAACAATTTCTCTCCAAACTACTGAATTCTTTTTCGCAATAGTATTTTAAATTGTATTCAACTCAGAGTACAAGACAACAGTGGGACTATGACTTTTAAAAGCCAAATCATACAAGTACTATAACGTACTAGTTTACATATGACAAACTAGTTGTGCTCAGAAGAAATGCAGACAAACTTTACTCCCATGGAAAATTCTCTCTCCACCCCCATCCCTGCCCCACTTCACAAGGCAACTTAAACATTCCTGTCAAAAGAATCACTTCCGTTAGTCGAACAGGAAGGTGGCCTCTTCCATGTCTCAAAATTACAATAGAAAATTGATAAATCCCCAAACTATATTTAAGAAAAAGACAGAGGGAAAAGAGAGCTAATTTCCACAAATGGGCAAACTATCTGGAGGTTAATCTGTTTGGTTACTGGATAAACATTTTCAGGACTTCTTGTAAAATTAAATGCCATTGTCTTTAGAATTTTCATTTCAGGTTACTTACCTATCGGCCAATAAATGTGTAGCAGATCCACAAAATAGAGCAAACCAAAAACACTCAACAAGCAAACCATAAGTAGTCACTGATTTCATTTTTATTTACAATATATCTATGAAAAAGAAAAAAGAAAAAAGTGTAATACCGATGGTTATTTTCCAACTGATTTTATTAAAAAGTACAGATAGTAATTGGACTGTAATCGCACTAGTTAAATCATGTGGTCATAAAGTAATGTCATAAATTGTGATGTGATTGCCCCACTTATTCATAGCAGTTCCTAGTTATCATCAAGTGAAGGTCATGCAGATCATTAAGTAAGGACCTCACATAATCACAACTTCTGATTTCCTTTTTCTCCACTGACTTTGCCTGTGGGAATCCAACAGGGAAGGTTGCAAATGGTGATCATGTGACCATGGGACACTAAGAATCAAAAATCACAATCATGTGACTAACTGCAGAAGTGGTGTCAGTGTTCAAGAACTGGTCATAATTACCACTCCTTCAGTGCTGTTACAACTCTTTGAAAAGTTAGATGGATTAGTTGTTAAACAAATACTATTTGTATAAGCATTCAGAAGCAGCATTTTATCAGATGCAAATAGTGGCTGGACTGATTTAAATTGGAGTGAGGTGAAGGTGAAGATAGCTTGGTTATGTGGATACAGATTACATAAGGGTCTATAACAGTGCTTTTGGTGTAGATATTGGGGCAAAGTAGGTATCTGATGGAAGTAAACTGTAACTCGGGAAAAATTATGCCTTTTAATAAGGTGTGTTAATCGGAAAGGTTCAGTCAGATGACTCCTGATTTTTTTGCTGCCATAAATTAACATAACTATACTCCTACAATGAATAATCTCTGCTAACTCAGAATTAGAATGTCAGTTTATGCAAGAACATTTTAATACTTTACCATAGTTATCTGAGTATAAAAGTATTTAAAAGAACACTGATAAATAAGGAAAAGAATCATTTACATGACTACGTTTTACAATTTATCATAAAGGTTCTTCTGGACAGTAGATTAAACAGCAAGTTTTTCCTCATAAAATACCCATAATGAAATGTGACCCCCCCGTGCATGTACACATGACCCCCCATGCTCCCGTGCATGCGCACATGACCCCCCACGCTCCCCTGCCCCCACCATGCATTCGAACACGACCTCCTGCCCCGTTTTGGGCCTAGTAGGCCTCCCTGCAGCCTCCTGGCCCAAAAACAGGCCGTGGGGAGGTGCACAGCACCCACCTGTGCTCCCACCAACTCCCGCATGCATGCACAACCCCTGCTCCCCGCACATGCATGCACAACCCCCCTGCGCACGCACGCATGTCTCTCACATGTGCCCTGCCCCCTGCGCATCCCAAAAATCAGCTGGCCAGGAGGAGTGCACACACTTACATGGTTGTTGTGTCTTGCCCGCCCTCAGAGCAGCCGGGGCCTTCTTATCTGCTCCCGAACACGGAGGAATGTATGCCTCCCGGCCCCAGTCCTGGCTCCATGCCCAGACAAACTGCAGAAGAAGGAGCACCTCCCTGCCCCAGCCCTGACTCCATGCCCAGGCAAACGGAGCAGCTAGACCCCTCCCCCTCCTCCACAGCATGTGAGCCTGAGGAGGGTTTATTACCAACAGCTGATTGGAGTGATCCTCGCATCAGAAGATTGGATAGGCGGAGGCAACAGAAGGAAGGGAGGGGCAGGCCTTAATGAGTGCTGAGTCATGGAGCCACACCCCATGGCCTATATAAAGGATCTGCTTTCTGGCAGTCTCTGAGTCAGGCAAAAGTCGAACTTATCTTGCTGAAGTCACTTACTGGTCTCCTGCCTGCTCTGAGGACTTTGCTAGGACTTTGGGCAGAGCTGCAGAGGCAAGCCTGATTCGGATTTCCCTGACCCGGCCGTCAGCGGAGGAGTGGGACACGACAATGGTGGAGCTGAGCTGGGTGATGGCTCACGTGCCCACAGAGAGGGCTCTGCGTGCCAGCTGGGACACACGTGCTATACGTTTGCCATCACGGCTATAAGGGCTCTCATCATTTGACATATTCAGGGAAGATATCTCAAACCAATAGAGAGAAAGGAGAAAGCAGTCTTACACACATCAGATATCATACCTGTATGAGCGATGGCCCAAACAATCATCTGGTTTGTGTAGAATACTTGTAACTATATAGCTTGCAGATAATTCAGAGAACTGATTAGGGTTCCAGTGCTGCTATGGACAGCAGACTGCTCAGAAAACAGGAACTTTTATCTATGGATGGTGTACATGGAACAGATTGTAACATATTTGTAATCAGGTTTGTGGGTTAGAATAAATAAAGGTTGAATTGAAAGGTTGTAGAGAAAAATGTTAAGTCTGCTGGGTATTGGCAGACTTCACTTAAACAGCACTGTAAGCATGCAAACACAGATACCAATTATAACAGATGTTCTGTTTGTTTTGTTTAGCAGTCAACCTCTGATCAGAACATATGCTAGAGCAGAATTATTTTCAAACACAATGAAACATATTAGGACAGAAACAATTCCTCTTATTCATCACTTATTTCTGTGCTGTTTGCATAGTTTTTTAAAATATTATTGTGTTCTCTATTATCTGACTACCCTAATTGGACAGACCTTTAGTGCATTGACTATACTGAAAGTTTTTTTTAATTTTATTTATTTATTTATTTATCTATCTATCTATCACAACAGTATAACTAAGCATAAGCATGAAATAACTATACGATATATAAGCATAAATATAATCATAAGTATGTAATAACTATATGAAATTGGATACAATCAAAGGAACATTAGGACAGGAACAGTAGGCACGTTGGTGCTCTTATGCACGCCCCTTACAGACTTCTTAGGAATGGGGTGAGGTCAATAGTAGATAGTTTTTGGTTAAAGCTTTGGGGATTTTGGAAAGAGACAACAGAGTCTGGTAGTGCATTCCAGGCATTAACAATTCTGTTACTGAAGTCATATTTTCTGCAATCAAGATTGGAGCGGTTCACATTAAGCTTAAATCTATTGTGTGCTCGTGTATTGTTGCGATTGAAGCTGAAGTAGTCTTCAACTGGAAGGACGTTGTAACAGATGATTCTATGAGTTAAACTCAGGTCATGTCGAAGGCGGTGGAATTCTAAATTTTCTAAACCCAGGATTTCAAGTCTGGTGGCATAAGGTATTTTGTTGTAATCAGAGGAGTGGAGAATTCTTCTTGTAAAATATTTCTGGACACGCTCAATTGTATTAATGTCCAAAATGAGGTTTGCGTTCCAGACAGGGAGCTTTATTCAAGAATTGGTCTAGCAAATGTTTTATATTTATAAATTTATAAATATATAAAAATTTATATATATATATATATATATAAATATATATAAATATATATATTTATAAGTTTCCTCAAAATATTAACATTACTGACTTGATCTTGCAAATAGCCTTTTACATGAGCATGAGCTATTTTTTTATGGGTTGAAGAGAGGAGGACTTTATTCTTAATTAATATTTCTAGTACAGCTTCTATAATTAGTACTGAAATGCTGAGGCATGTATTTAATATTGTTTTGCTGATTTCTTAAAAAAAATAGGAAAGTTTCAACTTCCCCTTTCTTGTGCAAAGAAGTTTACCCTGATACTTTTAGCATTCATTCTGTTTCCTCTTTTTCTCTGAGTTGCATATAACAATATAGTTTATGTCTTAAATGGTAAAAAAGACAAACATTAATAATAGTGCAATTATTAATGCACTGTTTTGGATAGGTTCATTGAATAAGTCCTACAGACTTAATATCTTTAAAGGATGTTCAATCATTTCTTAATTTGTCAAGAAGCTCAATAATTATTTAAAGTCACTCATCTGTTCATTTTTCTTCTATACAGTAACTGTTTAGTATAATGCTTTGTTTTTTTGAATTTTGTCTGTATTGTTTCTTTTTCACCTTTTATATTCTTATTGTTCTAAATTATTTACTGTTTTCATTTCAATGATGTTTGCCACTACATTTTAATTCTACAGTATTTTTAGCTGATTTGCTTTAAACCACTACGAATCCTTTTGATTCAGCAATATATAAACAGAACAAAATACTGTTAAGAAATATTTACAAAATTCAGCAGGCTGAATGGAACAAGCACCCTGCCCAATTGTGAGGGGGCCTCAAACCAATTAAGTAAAACTGAAAAAGCTCATTGTATAGAATACTGACTGCCTATTGGAAGAAACTAGGTTAGAGCCAGAAAAAAAGTAAATGGAATGAGGTGGTGTGGAAAATGATAGAACTGATACACAGTGTCCCTTTTATTTTATTTTTTGCAGATCTTAGTTGTGTAGATTAAAAGGACAAAAGAGTTGTTTAAAAGATTATACGCTTGTAACATAAAATTGCTTGGTTCATTGACTGTAAGCATAACATATAAATAAAATAATGTTATGTTTGAACCAATCATTACTTTTCAGCTCCAGAGCATAATAAATCAGCGCAGATAGCCTGTTACGTTCATTAGATGGCTTTGGCTGTACAGGTAGTCCTCAATTTACAACATTATGCCTATTTTTATCATGATTGTTAAGCAATCCCTGCAGTTGTGAAATGAACTGTGTGGGTGTTAAGCAAATCTAGCTTGCCCCATGGAAGCCAGCTAGGAAGGTTGCAAATGGTTATTACATGACCCCAGGACACTGCAACCATTGTAAATACATGCCTATTGCCAAGTGCCCAAATTTTGATCATGTGACTATAGGGATGCTATGATGGTTTTAAGTGTAAGGATTGGTTGTCAGTCAGTTTTTTCAGCACTGTTGCAATTTTGAACATTCAGTAAACAAATGGTTATAAGTTGAGAAGTACCTATACCTGCAGGTCACACAGAAAAATAAACTAGCCAGCCAAATTTTAGATCAGTGTATCATACAAACCCACTTGGTATGATTACTTTATGGTTCAGTCCTTTATATAACAACCTCATATTAGGTTAAGTAAATCATGCTACTATAGCTATCTATGGGCAGGTGCTATGATTTAATCTTTGATATGGTTGCCTTTCAAGATTCTGAAGTTAATGTAGTTAGACCAAGTTAGTTTTGAAAGATTATTGCTTCATGTGCACAAATGGTAAAATAATCTTTCAAAGCTAACTTGGTGTAGCTATACTCAGTGCCTAGATGGAGGCAGCCAGAGATCTCGTAGAGTGTACCATATATTTTATGGAAGTACATCTATCATTGTCATATATCTAATAATTTAAAGTTATATGCAAGAATTATGCACTAGTTCTTATCCAGTTTTCAGCTAAACAAAATTATACAGAAGAGTTCTGTCAAATTATACAAAACAAAAACTCAAGGCATATTTATTCAGAAGAATATCCTGCATATTTTAAGAACACATCATGGAAATTTATTTCCTAAAAACATTAAAACAGATTGAAGTAGCAAATTCTTAAATATTATCCAAAGGTTTAATTTCTGATTTTCCATAGGTATTTTTTTTTTGCTTCAAATGAAATAAGTCATACTGAAGCAAGTGCATATAAAACATTTGCTAGACCAATTCTTGAATAGAGCTCGCCTGTCTGGAACCCATACCTCATTTCGGACATTAACACAATTGAGCGTGTCCAGAAATATTTTACAAGAAGAGTTCTCCACTCCTCTGATTACAACAAAATACCTTATGCCATCAGACTTGAAATCCTGGGTTTAGAAAATTTAGAATTCCGCCGCCTTCGACATGACCTGAGTTTAACTCATAGAATCATCTGTTACAACGTCCTTCCAGTTGAAGACTACTTCAGCTTCAATCACAACAATACACAAGCAGACAATAGATTTAAGCTTAATGTGAACCGCTCCAATCTTGATTGCAGAAAATATTACTTCAGCAACAGATTTGTTAATGCCTGGAATGCACTACCAGACTCTGTGGTATCTTCCCAAAATCCAAAGCTTTAACCAAAAATTATCTAGGATTGATCTCACCCCATTCCTAAGACGTCTGTCAGGGGCCTGCATAAAAGCACCAACGTGCCTACCGTTCCTGTCCTAATGTTCCCTATGATTGTATCCAATTTCATATAGTTATTACATACTTATGATTATATATATGCTTTATATTGTATAGTTATTTCATGCTTATATATACTGTTGTGACAATTAAAAAAAAAAAAGTGGGCTATTCGCTAAACAAAGGCAACTTCACAGATTCTAAACGCACAAACCTGAGAAACCCTGTTTCTTTTTACCGAGATTTATCGAAGGTTTTTCAGACGTCATCTCTGATAAATAAAGCATTGTGTGCTCTTCCATCCGAAAGGAGTTCAAAAAAAACCAAACTACAAATCTTCAAGGACCCATTTCGTACAACCTGTTCCAGATAGTTCGCCGTATTTTTCGGCGCATATATTCGGGCAAAGTACCATCATAAAATGTTTCGTTACAAAGCCAGTTTTAGGTGCTTTGTAATTAGCCAATCCGAATTCCGATTTGTTTTGAAACGAAGCCGCACACTAATTAAAGAACTTAAATTATCCCCAATTAAAAATCCACTTCAAAACAGACTTACTGGCCAAGATGCACTCACTCTTCAGGGGCTGAAGTTTTTAATCAGTCAAAAGCCTCGAGACTTTGTTTTGCCTGGCTTACGAAAACCAATTAGGGAAGCTCGTGCCCCTGTTAACTTTCGCTTCCCTGTAGGGGCCAGCACTTCCGCTGCGGCATTAAATCCCGCCCATTTAACTTTCTTTCCCTGCTAGGTGGAAGACAAAGAAAAAGGGCTTCTGCTATACATTGCCTCTCCACGTTGCTTAGATTCTAATCGCTTGTCTTCCATTTGATTGATATTAAACATATGTACATAAATATATGTAGGACTAAACCTATGTACTTTTTAAAATGTCCCATATCCCTGCTGTAGAAGGTAGATAATACTATGAAAACACAGTAATACCATAAGCAATTATACACTGATAGTTTGTGATTTTTACATATTGATAACTTAAGTTTATTAAATCGGTCTAGGTTTTTTTTTTAATTAAATCAGTCTAAGGGTATTTTTAACTCCAAAGTGGGTGTATATCCAATATGCTAGAAAATATCTCCTTTAAAATTGGTGATCTGATAACATGTAATTAACAGTCTGATAACATGTAATTAATTAGCACACATCCACTGTAACCAATGGGCTTTGCCTAGTCTGATATCATAAATGTGCATTTTGGTATTTTTTGTAAAACAGTTACAGGCTATATGTTTAATCTATAGCAGTCTCCAACCTTGGCAACTTTAAGCCTGGAGGACTTCAACTCTCAGAATTTCCCAGCCAGCAACGCTGGGGAATTCTGGGTGTTGAAGTCCTTCAGGCATAAAGCTGCCGAGGTTGGAGACCCCTGATTATAGAACAAAGTATTGGAAATGTTCTATAAATTCTATAAATATTTTCAACTATTTAAATAACCAAAGAAAGACAAATGCCTTGTATCCAAATGTACTATTCAATCCTAGCCAGTCTGATTGATCAAACTCAGCTTAAACATAAGTATATTGTGTAGATACCAACAGTATCTGATTGGTTGCAAGCTCACAAAATCAGAAGGAATTATAAGGAAGACTAATTCATATTTTATAATGGAGATCCTTTTGATGCAGAAATGCTGAATTTGTTTGGCAATATTTGTGATTTTCCAGATGTTTTCTAAATATTTTGAGAAATGTATTCAATTTTTATTTTTTACAAGATTACTGTTGCAAACATAAAACAGCCAAGTACCTAAACAACCCACAAATTACCTCATAGGCAGGGGTGTCGAACTTATGTCGTCACAAGACATATCAGGACTTTTTGCCCCTTCGCTAAACTGGGTATGGCCGTGGCCAGCGCATGATGCATCCGGCCCACTCTAAGGCATGGCCACAGTCTGCACAGGCCTTAGTGTTTCATTATTTTCTTTTATTGCATAATGTTAATGCTACTTAGGCACATAACAGATCCTGATAAATTTAGTGGAATCTCTGAGGAAATTGGCAGGAAATGCCACCAGAACATACACACATACATACACCAGGGCCTCTGGTGGCTCAACAGACTAATGCAGTCTGTTATTAACACAGCTGCTTGCAATTACTGCAAGTTCAAGTCCCACCAAGCCCAAGGTTGACTCAGCCTTCCATCCTTTATAAGGTAGGTAAAATGAGGACCCAGATTGTTGGGGGCAATAAAAGTTGACTTTGTATATAATATACAAATGGATGAGACTATTGCTTAACACAATGTAAGCCGCCCTGAGTCTTCGGAGAAGGGCGGGATATAAATTCAAATAAAACAAAAACAAAAACAAAAAAAACACAGAATTAGTATAATTACAATCTATTTACAATCTAATTTGGAAGAATTAAAAATATAAATAAGCAATACCTCATTACTACTTCATAGAGTTTAGATAAAAAGTAATACAAAATAAATCGTCTCAGAAAGTTTCAGCTAGTAAATAACCTTTGCAGTCAGATTTGTTTGACAGATTACTTTAAATATTGTTGTATTTTTAGTGCCACCTGCAGCATGATTCTAGAAGTAATAAATGCCACATGTTAGTCTTTATCAGAAAGATAAAAACACATTAACAGATTTAACTTTAACATTACCCAGTATCATGCAGAAAAGTTAGACATATCCCAGTAGCATAGAGTTAATCTATACTACTGCTTTTGGGGGAGGCATTTCAGCATTGTATTAACACAAAATATTTCACCTTTTGTTAAAGACTTGGAGTTTACAGTGTTAGCAAAAGTTGGCTCTTTTAGAAAAGTTTGTTGAAGTCGGTTTGTACTGATGAAAATTCTTAGACTGTGCACTGCAGGAGCAGCAAAATCCAAAGGAACGCTAACATTTTGGAAATAAAGAGAGTTGATCAAGCTGGTAAATAATACCTCAGCAATTTATTTATTTAGGGAAAGTTTTTTTTTATATTGTACAGGTAGTCCTTGACTTACAATCATTTGTTTAGTAATGTTTCATAGTTACAACAGCACTGACAAAATGATTTAAATGACTTAAACCAGTCTTTACATTTAAAATTATAACAGCATCTCCATGATCACATGATCAAAATTTAAGCCATTAGCAACTGGCATGTATTTAGGATGGTTGTAGTGTCCTGAAATCATATGATTGCCTTTTGGTTCCAACAAACAAAATCAACGGGGGAAGCCAGATTTATTTAACAATGCATAATTCACTTAACAGCCATAGCGATTCACTTAACAACCGTGACAAAAAGGGTTAGAGAAGGTTACAAAATCATAAAAACAGATGCCTTGCTTAGCAATGGAAATTCTGGTCCCAATTCTGGTTGTAAATCTTGGACTACTTGTATCATTATATCAACTAACATGGACAGCAATTCCAAATAACAGCTGGTCAAAGTACTGCACTCTAGAAAAAAAATAGTTGATTTCATCTACTGGGTACCATAATTCCTGCTCCAGCACTGATAGTGACCTAAAACTTAGAAGATTTATACCAAGGGGCGTGCATAAGAGCACAAAACTGCCTACTGTTCCTGTCCTATTGTTCCCTTCATTATATCAAATTGATATAGTTGATGCATATTTTTTACTTATATATATATATTTTCTTCAAGATATGTTGTTTTATCTATGACAATTGTTTGTGTATACTGTTGTGACAAAAATAAATAAATAAATAAATAAAAAGAAACAGGAATGGAAAACAACTTACTCATCAGCATTCTGTACTTCTAAGATTTAGAAAAGGTAAATGTTCTAATTGACCATATTACCATTACTTTCATAGTATTGCCAAGAAAATTGTTTGCTAGTATCTTTTTTCCATTTGACTCTCTCTTGGCTTTGGAAAAAGTGCAAAGAAGAGCAAGTAAGATGATTAAAGACCTGGACACTAAAAGATATGAAGAACTGTTGCAGGATTTGGGTTTGGGTAGTCTAGAGAAAAGGACTAGGAAGGGACATGATGGCAATATTCCAGTATTTGAGAGGCTGCCACAAAGAGGAGGGGGTTGATTTATTTTCCAAAGCACCAGAAGGCAGGACAAGAAACAATGGATGGAAACTAATCAAGGAGAGAAGCAACCTGGGGTTAAGGAGAAACTTAACAGTGAGGACAATTAATCAGTGGAACAGTTTGCCTTCAGACATTGTGGGTGCTTCAGCACTGGAAGTTTTAAAGAAGAGACTGGACAGTTATTTGTCTGAAATGGTATAGGGTCTCCTGCTTGAGCAGGGGGCTGGACTAGAAGACCTCCAAGCTCTATTCTGATGGTGACAGCGTAATTTCTTGGGTTCCCTTGCAAAGTCCAGATCCAGCCCTCCTTCTCTGCCCCCACCCCAATAATAAAGTAATTTTATTTTACTTTATTTTTGATATCACATATCTAGGAAATGCTACCGGCTATATATGTATTTATATATCTGCATATATATATATATATATATATATATATATATATATATATATATATATGTCTTTGGTTATTCGGGTTTTCTCCCGCGTAAAATTGGAAGTGTCTTGGCGACGTTTCGACGAAGTCTCATTCGTCATCTTCAGGCTTCAGCTTAGTGCTTCTGGGATCTCTATATATCTCTCTCTATATATAACTATATCTGTATGTATGTATTCTCTCCCTCTTCCCCCCCTCCGTGATAGATAGATAGATAGATAGATAGATAGATAGATAGATAGATAGATAGATAGATAGATAGATAGATAGATAGATAGATAGATAGATAATCACTGGGGATACTTCGATTCTTATGAAAGTGATATTTGAACGACAATTCCATCTGAAGGAGGCCATCCAGGACGAGGGGGGGAAATATCCCCCACTTTTTTTTTCTAGGGAAGGGATTGTTATTTTGCTGGAAAAACACCCAGCCACCCTGGGCTGAACATCAATATTCCATTTCATCCAGCTGGCGTGACCTCCCATGTGGAAAGGCGGAGAAACTTCCTTCGCTCGCGCAAATCCAAACCGAACTCCATCAAAATTCGCCGCTTCGTAAAAACTCCCGCTTCCGCGCCTCTCCAGCCAATCGCAGAGCTGGGTCCCCAAGTTGCCCGTCCTCACGCTCGAGGCGCCAAAAAGCGCGGCTGCCCGCACGCTTCGCGCGGGTGACGCTTCCCCCGGCACCTTCGGGCGGACGGGAGGCCGGCCGGTCACGTGCTTCGGCGAAGCCCCTCCCCTTCCTAGTAGAGGAACGAATCTGCGAGGCTGGGCAGATCGCGGCTTACAGTTTAGGCGGTTGTCAGGGAGAAACAAGATGGCGGCGGCGACGACGGAGGAAGATACGGAGCTGAGGGATCTCCTCGTGCAGACGCTGGAGACGAGCGGGGTGCTCAACAAAATCAAGGTGAAGGGGGCGAAGGGCGGGGCTAAGCCTTGGGTTTGAAGGGGCGGGGGAAAAGAAACGGGCGAAGCGCCCCGGTTGCACGCTCGAGAGAAAGAGAACGAGCGCGCTCTAGAGCGAAGCTGCCGGTTGCGCGGGCCGCAGAGGTGGTCAGGAGACGTCGACCGTACCAACCTGCCTGCCGCGCGCGACCATTCCCGCTTTCAAGGGAGGCGAGCGGGGCAACGACGCTTTGCGCCGCTCTCGATTAAAGGCGCATGCGTCGAACTTTTACTTGGCGGTCGGGAGGTGGAAGGTGTGAATGGTCGTTAAGAAAGCCGGACTGGAATAGATAAAGGCCTCTGAAGCCCCAACATTCTGTTTCCATGGTTTCCGGTCATTGGCAGCGCTAGGGCGCTACTTCTGCTCCTGCAAATTGCCTATGGTCATCGGGTGGAGAACGGCAACTGTTAATAGTCGTATATCCAGGACGCTTAAAAAAAAAAAGCACGTCTTTTAAAGTTGTGAAGTTGGTGGCATGAGCCGTAAGAAAGACTCATTCCTGTGGGTTGCACGAGAAAGGGCTTCCCTTTGTCTGCCTCTTGCCACTTTGGCTGCCCAGTTTCATTATATGATAGAATGTCAGGCTTCTTGCACGTGTTGGACAATACTAGGCTGGTTAGAATTATATGGGAGCTGTAGCCCCCCTCCACTTATTTTCGAGGGCATCAGGATAAGAAAGTCTGCCTCAGGTTCCGAATGAAAAGAAACCAGTTATAACCAGCTATTTTTCTAAGGAACCCAAGATAATCTACTTGATTATGCTTCTCTCCCTGCTACCTCTCTTCTCACAACAATCTCATGGTGTAAATTAAGTTGAAAACTAGTGACTGCCACCAGATTATCTGCTACACTTTGTGTCACAGAGGAGATTAAAATGCAGGTGTTTCTTTTCTGTCACTATGTCCCAGCGTTATAATTTTATAGTCCAGGAAATACCATGCCTGCTGGGTATTGTTTAAAAAAAAACCAAAGAAGAAAATGGGCCATGAGAAGATATGTAGCTTTTGTTACAGTGTTGCACGGATACTGACATGAAGCCATCAGGAATTAAACCTGAATCAATGCGATTTTTTATTTTAGCTATCTTTTGTGTTCTTACATTAAAAAGGACTGGATCATGTATCTTCTTACTCTTGGACAACTCTGCAATACTGTTTATAAAAGATTTGATAATTGAATGGGAACAGTTGAATGAGAACATATTACATCCTGTTTGCTGTGGAAAGGTAGATAAACGTTGCTTTCTTTCATAAGAATCTGGTTTGAATAAATCTAGATGCAAGGAGATCCAGGATGAATAAAAAGTAATATTTCTTTATACAGTAGTATACATGTTTAATCATTTCATTCATGGCAATCAGTTCAATTAAGGACCACCCATTAATAAGGGGATTTGATAATGGAGGACAGGATTATCATGTGTAACTAGTCTTAATAGTTATACTATCGCCAGAATTGAAGGCACAATATGCTGAATAAAGTTGCAAAAGATAGCCACAGAAGATATTCATCACCTATATGAATTGCTTGCAGGCTTCCAGATGAATCTGAATCACCATTGTGTGATATAATATTAAAATAAAGAGGCTTTTGACTTTATCTAGCAAGATTCTTTCTCTGTTTCTCTTCTACACAGGAAAGTACTCCTCTTTATGTACCATTTCACATTTAAAATGATTTCTTACATTGTAACTTTAAAAGTTCATTTCCATTTAGTTTATTCTCATTTCATATTCTTCAACTGCTTCCCAGTCCTAAACTGACCTGTTTCTCTTGTCTAAGTTTACTTGTGTTTGATTGAAGAGCTTTATCAAAACAAAATGTTTTTGACATGCCAAATCTTATATTTGCCAGAACACTTCTACTCCAAAATAAACTCCATAATGTTCATGAGTGGAGCCATCCAATCAGGAATGAACACTATTGGTGCGTAAGATGAATTTGTGCAAAGGCATTCTTAGTCATGGCTACCAACTGCTTTTAAAAGTAGGAATTGACAGTTCAAGGGGGTCCCCAAATTGTGCATAATTTCTGTTTGAGGTAACTGCAGCCAGTGCTAAAGAAGGAGAATACCTTGAACAAGGAAACTTCAAAACCTTTAACCATTTGATCTTGCTTGGGATAAGCTGAATGCGGTTGTTCCGCATCCTGAGCTTTACTGTCTCCAGACACTAGGTAAGAACCTTGACTGCATCACTTGGTTGGCCTAGGGTAGAAATATATAACTGGATATCATTAGCATATCGATGATACCTAATTTCTTAATAAATATTCTCATCCAATGGTTTCATGTAGATATTAAATATAAGCATATTAGGGTTAGGGTTAGAGTTGAACCTTTTCAGCAATATGCTTTACTTCTAACCCTCAGAGCTGATCTAGAAGGATACCAGGATCTATGGTATTGACAACTTCTAAGAGATTGCATGATGCACCACCCATCCCAGCTGTGCCAAAATTTATCTACAAGTGAAATCAGTACATCTCAGTATTGTAACTCACTCTGAAACCCAACTCAGGGGTCCAGATAATTTGTATTCTGGAGACATTCTGGAGCTCCAAATTGACTACCTTCTCAGCACTTTCCCTAAAATGGGAGATTTTTAGATTAGTTTTAAAAAGTGTAGTATTGTTGGATCAGGGACAATATCTTAGGGAGGAATGGGTCACTGCCTCTTTAATTGCTGGTAGAACTATTCCATCCCTCAAGGATGATTTAACACAGGGGTCTCCAACCTTTGGAACTTTAAGCCTGGAGGACTTCAACTCCCAGAATTGTACAGCCAGCAAAGCTGTGGAATTCTGGGAGTTGAAGTCTGCCAGGCTTAAAGTTCCCAAGGTTGGAGACCCCTGATTTAACACCAGCAGGATCCAACAACACATCTTGGAGGCCTTAAAAAAGGAGTAATATAGATCTTAATTACCATGGGTTACATCCATGGTCTGAAGGACCCTGTGTAGTTCTTCAGTACCATCCAATTTTAAACTCTTTCCTAGTAACCATTTAGACCATGCCTCAATCAGCTGCAAGTGATTTATATAACCAGAGTTCAACTAGAATAAATCTATGTGACTTTATCTGGTAAGGGCAGGGCAGAATAGAATAGAATCTAATTGAATCTGGAAGGGACCTTGGAAGTCTTCTAGTGCTCAAGCAGGGAACCCTCTACTTTTTCAGACAAGTGGCTGTCCAGTCTCTTCTTAAAAACCTCCAGTGATGAAGCACACATTTCTGAAGGCAAGACATTCCACTGGTTATCTTCATAGTAACCTTGCAAATGTTTCTCCAACTCTCTTTTCCCAGGAAGGAATGAGTCATTTAAAAAATGTCACTGGATAGTATTATCTAGAAAATACTTTTGTTTTACCACAAAACTGAGCTTTGGCTTTGCACATTGAAATCTGGATCTTGCTTCTGTTTTGTCTTAATCAGAATTTTCTTTAATTGCTGATTGTATGTATGTATCCATTCAAAGTATGTGTGGAAAAAGAAATGGGTGTAGTTATCTCAACATTAAAGATAGATTTTAGATTTCATGCAAGTCATGTATCCCAGGAAAGAAAAATGGTTTTAAATGAGACTTTTAATGGTAATATCCAGGAACTATAAGTTAGTTTTTACGATTTTTTTATTTGATGTATAGATTAAAATTTAATGAAATTGTTTTGCAATAATAAAATTACAATTATTTGATTTCTTGCTCAAAGTTGATAGTTTGATTGTGTAGTATTAAGTTGGCTTCAACTCTGAGTGACAGCATAGACTTTTTCCATGATGGTCCGTCCCTAGCCTGATCCTTCAGGTCTTCCAATGATGCATCCATATCCACCACAATTTAGGCCTTCCATCTTGCTGCTGGTCATCCTTTTCTTCTCTTTCCTAGCATTAGAACTTTCTCCAGGGAGCTAGAGAACTATACTTTGTATAGTATGATAATTTTGTTCAGGTGAGACATGTATGTGTTTAAAACATTTAATTTTATTCTTCAGTCAAAAGGTTCCTGGAACATTTTATAAGTAAGATTAATAGGCTTATCCCTGCCCATAGGTTTATAATCTCACAAAGTAAGGCATAAAAAACTAGTGGAAATATGTCAGTTCTTAAAGTTTCATTTCATATCTCAAGTAGTTGAGATGACAATAGATCAGGACTTGCAGTGGAGTAACTAATGATTATAGTTGAACATAAACCATGAGCAACCGAATTGTGAAAGAGCAGGTGGAAATCCAACTTTTTTGTCCCTCTGTCACTTCACATGTGGCTTTTTTGTTATCTAATTTTCTTAATATACTTAATGTACAAATACATCATCTTGCACAAAACTTTCATTACAGGCAGAATTGCGGGCAGCTGTATTTTTAGCACTTGAAGAACAAGAAAAAGTTGAGGTAAGGCACCAAAGTAATAAATATTTAAATTAGTTGTAATGGTATACATTATCTCCCTTTGTTGACACTTTTAAGTAAAGGAATCTTAGCTATTTGAGTGTTTCTTAATTCTAGCTATTTCTGGTCCTCAGGTAATGTCTATGGAGATTCTCAGTCATCCAGGTCATAGTTGTCCCAAAGGTGCTTTTTCAAGAGGCAACTGGACTTCCTTGTTTTTCTTTGAAGACGTTTCACTTCTCATCCAAGAAGCTACACATCTTCAAAGAAAAACAAGGAAGTCCAGTTGCCTCTCGAAAAAGCACCTTTGGCATCCTCAGGTAATGTTAAGTGCTAACTCTTAAAGGGAGGGAGAAGACTGGGGTTTCTTTTTGCTTGACAATTTGTAACATCTGAAAAAGCTAAAGATGAGCACAGTATGTTTTCCCAAGATGTCAACAATATCAACCCAGCCTGCATTTGTTGTGGGACCATCATTGCAGAAATAAAACTTGTGCTGGTTCAGGCTGTTATATTACCTTTCTCTAGCAACTCCATGCTGGAATGCCTTTTTACTCTCCTTTCTTTAGCTGGCAATCCCACCATATACAGGTCATTTTCAACTTGCAACTTTAATGGAGCCAGCCCATTATAGTCATAAGTTGTGATGATTGTAAAGTGGATCATTACATGATTG
Source organism: Ahaetulla prasina (assembly GCF_028640845.1). Classification (NCBI taxonomy): domain Eukaryota; kingdom Metazoa; phylum Chordata; class Lepidosauria; order Squamata; family Colubridae; genus Ahaetulla; species Ahaetulla prasina. The sequence continues at coordinate 88,093,143 of NC_080539.1, read as the reverse complement.
ACCCAATTAATGACTTTTTTCAGCAGTCTTCATCAAATCATCATGGTCATTAAATGAATCCACAATCATTGTGAATGCCAGGATCATTAAATGAACTAATTGTTCTCTATGGGGCATGTTTGCCAAAAATGACTAAGTAAATGGCACTTTTTGGCAAAAACAACAACAACAAATCACAGTCATGTGACCAAAGGACATTGTAAATGTGGGCCAATTGTCGAGGGCTTGAATTGTGTTTACATGACCACAGAGGGGAAGCCATAGGAGCATCACAATTAGATTTGTAGCTACCTTTTGGGGGAGTGATCTGTTGTAACTTTGAATGGTTTCTAAGTTATAAGTTGAGGACTATCTGTATAGTATTGACTATTATTTATTTAGTTCTGATGGTTGTTGAACACACAGATCAGCTTGGTATTTCTACTAAACCTGTGATGGCGAACCTATGGCGCGTGTGCCAGAGGTGGCACGCAGCACCCTCTCTGATGGCACGAGAGCTGTCGCCCCAGTTCAGTTCCGCTGCACATGCGCACACACCTCCCGCTGGCCAGCTGGTCTTTGGGTCTCTGCCGTGCATGCACGGGGGAGGGTGGAACATATGCGGAGGGGCTGCGTGCACATGTGGGGGGCATGCAGGGGGTATGTACACATGCACAGGGGTGGGGCTAGTATAGGGGGCCACACGCCCATTGCAATTTGGGGGTTCGGGCGCATGTGTGTGCATTCATGCCGCTTTGGGCACTCGGTCCAGAAAAGCTTAGCCATCACTGTACTAAACCCCAGATATGCGCATGTCCAAGATGGCGCCGCCCTGCTGATCGGGGGCGCGGCGACGGGCCTTTCCGGGCTCTTTTTGGGTCTGGGGGGGGGCCTTGATACCATCATAGGCCCCCCGCCCTGATGGAGGAAGATCCAGCCGTAAATAGGGTGGCTGGGCGCTGTGCGACTCCGCGGGGCGTTGGGAGAAGCCACGGAGCCACGGAGGTAATCCTGGCGGCCTAGCGGCCTGCCGAGCCGCCGCCAGCCTTTGTCGGCGGTTTGGCGGCGGCGGCGGCGGGGGGTAGGGGGGCGTTGGCAGCGCCCCCTGGACCCCTGCCTGGAAGACTTGGCCAGTGGAAGTTGGGTTTGGAGTTTTGGGCGTCTCCGGTGGCGATGGGAGGAGCCCGGAGGCTGCGCCCAATGAAGATCTGGAGGGCCGCCCGGCCCATCGGCCTCTTTGAACCTGCGGTGGCGAGGGCGGCGGCCTGGCCCTTCCTCTCCGCCGGGCGCTGGCACCGTGAGCCCTGGGTCTGCTGGCGGATTTGGCGACGGGTGTCCCCTCTCATCTGGGGAGCTCCAGTGGCCTGCTCACGGTGGCGGCGGCCTGGCGGAGGCGGTGGCGGCGGCCTGGCGGAGGCGGTGGCGGCGGCCTGCCCCGGTGCTTGAAGTGGCGGATGGCCCGATAGGCCCAGGGTGGCTGTGACCTTGCCCTAGTGGCGCGGATATGTGGCAGCGCCGAGGAAGGCCCGCGGGTCCAGCGGACACCCTCCACTATTTACCATCTTTATAACATCCCTACCATCGCTCCTCTCCCTTCTTCCTTAGCCCACCCCAGGTCGCTTTGTATGGGGTGGTGAACTGACTGAGTCAGCGGTTTTGTCATCTACCGCACATGGATTATCTCGAACTATTTCCCATCAGGACAGACTGGTCATGGTCATTTTATCATCTGTTATGACTTTTGCTGCCAACTTGACCAGCCCAGGATGGGCCTTGCCCGGACCGTCTCAGTGATGCGAACATTTACTGCGGCTGACCTTCTTGCCCTGCGAGATGCCCTCCCGGGTCTGGCCCTCCAGATTATCGAGGGCCCACCTTGAGGACGGGCTTTGGAGTCCCGAGAGGTGGCATGCGAAAAATAGGAGGCTTAGGGGTTTTTTAATTGGCTGTTTTAATAGATTTTTTAAGGGGAGTTTTAAAGGGGATTTTAAGGGGGGGGGGAAGGAAACCGACGGGCTTGGGTTGGGGGTGGGAGGAAGGGGTGGGTGTTGGGGTAACCCGTCGGGGGAGTCCAGTTCCTGCACATGCTCGTGGCGGGGTTGGTGGGTCCGAGGTCATGGGGAGTCGGTGTTCCATTGGTCGAGGGTGGTGCTATTTCCACGGTAAGGGGAGGGGCAGATATGGCGGAAGTGGGGCTCATATCGTGTTAGGGGTGCGCGCCGATGCCTACAGGCGATCGCGCCCGAGCCCTCAAACTTCTCCTGCCTCGGATGGTCAGGATCCTCAGGGCCCTGGCCTTCGCTGATGTTATGCAATGCACGGTCCGTGGCCAATAAGGCCCCTAATTCACGATCTTATTCAGGGGTGCCATGGACCTTATGGGCGTTACGGAGACCTGGTTGGGCCCAGAAGGGGGCGTGCCCCTTGTTCAGATGTGCCCACCGGGTTTCCGAGCATTTCATCAGCCGAGGGGCCAGGGTAGGGGTGGTGGGGTGGCGGTTGTGATTAGAGAGAGTCTAGAGCCGAGGGAGACCACTGTACCTCAGATTGCCGGGTGCGAATCCTCTTGTGAGATGGGGTCATAGATGTCAGATGGGCTTGCTGGTGGCGTACCTGGCTCCTTGCTACGTGACAGCTGCCCTGCCCGAGCTCCTGGAGGTGCTTGCTGGGTGGTAGTTGAGACCCCAGACTTTTAGTCGTGGGGACTTTAACTTGCCATCGTCCGCCTGCCATCGACGGTAGCTCGGGAGTTCATGGCTTCCATGACGGCCTTGGACCTGACCCAAGTAGTTGATGGCCCTACTCACGTTGGGGGTGGCACTCTGGACCTGATTTTTGTCTCTGGTCAGTGGTTGAGAGATCTGGACTTAAAGGAAATAGTCATTGAACCTTTGTCATGGTCAGATCACACTCTTCTCCGTCTGGCCTTCCTGCCCGCCATCCACCACCGCAGGGAGACGGAGCCGACACGTTGGTTCCGCCCCAGGCGCCTGATGGACCCGGAGGGGTTCCGGACGGAGCTTGGGCCATTTCCTGAGGGTCTGGCACACGGCTCGGCTGAGGAACTTGTTGCGGCCTGGGAACGGGCCGCGGCGGGGGCCTTAGACCGGGTCGTGCCTTTGCGGCCTCTGACCCGGCGGGTCCCAACCAGCTCCTTGGTTCTCCGAGGAGCTGAGAGGGATGAAGCGCCGGAGAAGACGCCTAGAGAGTTCCTGGAGGTCTAGCCGTTCAGAAGCTGATCGGACACTAGTGAAGTCCTATACTAGGGCTTACCTAGTGGCAATGAGGGAAGCGAGGCGTACCTACGCCTCCTCCCTCATTGCATCGGCAGATAACCGCCCAGCCGCCCTGTTTCGGGTGACCCGCCCCCCCCCACACCCCGGGGGGCGGGATGGCCCGGTGCAGGGACGTGCTGAGGAGTTTAACGGTTATCTATACGATAAAATCGTTCAGCTTCGGGATGGTTTGGACCAAGATTGCGGTGATACGGGTGAGACGGCTGAGGGTGGTCTTGGTGACATTGTATGGGATGAGTTTGACCCTGTCGCTCCCGAGGACATGGACAGGTTGTTGGGGAGGCTGAATGCCACCACATGTTTACTGGACCCGTGTCACCTCCTGGTTGGTGCTGGCCACCCAGGAGGTGACACGAGGCTGGCTCCAGGCGATTACGAGCGCTTCTTTGGTGGAGGGTGTCTTTCCGCCGCCTTGAAAGAGGCGGTGGTGAGGCCCTCCTCAAGAAGCCTTCCTGGACCCGCTGTTTTAGGTAATTATCGCCGTCTCCAACCCGCCGGCGAAGGTTGTAGAGAGTATGGTGGCATATCAGTTTCCTTGCACCTGGATGAAACTGTCTATCTAGACCTGCTCCAGTCCGGTTTCCGACCCGGTTACAGCACGGAGACGGCTTTGGTCAGCAGGATGATCTCTGGAGGGCCAGGGATAGGGGTTGTTCCTCTGCCCTGGTCCTATTAGACCTCTCAGCGGCTTTCGATACCATCGACCATGGTATCCTGCTGCGCCGTTGGAGGGATTGGGAGTGGGAGGCACCGCTTATCGGTGGTTCTCCTCCTATCTCTCCGACCGTCGCAGTCGGTGCTGACAGGGGGCAGAGGTCGGCCCCGAGGCGCCTCACTTGTGGGTGCCGCAGGGGTCGATTCTCTCGCCTTCTGTTTAACATCTACATGAAGCCGCTGGGTGAGATCATCAGTGGTTTCGTGTGAAGTACCAGCTGTATGCGGATGACACCCAGCTGTATTTTTCACACCGACCACCCCAACGGTTATCAAGTGCTGTCCCGGTGTCTGGAGGCCGACGGGTCTGGATGGGGAGAAACAGGCTCAAGCTCAATCCTCCAAGACAGAGTGGCTGTGGATGCCGCATCCCGCACAGTCAGCTAAATCCGCGGCTGACCATCGGTGGCGAGTCACTGGCCCCGGCGGAGAGGGTGCGCAACTTAGGCGCCCTCCTGGATGAACGGCTGTCTCTAGAAGATCATTTGACGGCCGCTCCAGGAGAGCGTTCTACCAGGTTCGCCTGGTGCGCCAGTTGCGCCTTTCTGGACCGGGAGGCCCTATGCACGGTCACTCACGCCTCGTGACGCCTCGCCTGGATTACTGCAACGCCTCTACATGGGGCTCCTTGAAGGGCATCCGGAGGCTACAGTTAGTCCAGAATGCGGCTGCGCTGGTGATAGATGGAGCCCTCGTGGCTCCCGTGATAACACCCATCCTGCGCAGGCTGCACTGGCTACCTGTGGCCTTCCGGTGCGCTTCAAGGTTTTGGTGACCACCTTTAAAGCGCCCATGGCATAGGGCCGGGTTATCACGGGACCGCCTACTGCGACCAGATACCTCTCACCGACCCGTGCGCCTCACAGGAGGGACCTCAGGGTGCCGCCAGCTAGGCAGTGTTGCCTGGCACGCCCAGGAAGGGCCTTCTGTGGGGGCTCCCGCCCTCTGGAACGAGCTCCCCCCAGGACTCCGTCAACTTCCGGACCTTCGAACCTTCCGTCGCGAGCTCAAGACACATTTATTCATCTGTGCAGGACTGGCTTAGATTTTAAATTTTATAGGGGTTTTAAATTGATTTTAATATTTATATTTCTATTTTTAATGATAGGGCACTGGAATAAGTTTTTTAAAGATTATTTTAATTTTGTACATTGATGTTTTATATGCCTGTGAACCGCCCTGAGTCCTTTGGGAGATAGGGCGGTATATAAATTTAAATAATAAATAAATAAATAAATAAATAAATAAATAAATAAATAAACCATTGCCTGCTGCACTCTGATTCTGATGATGGACCAAAAAGATGTTCATTTAAGTTAACAGAAATATCAATACCTGTTATGTGCCTCTTCAGTAAAAACCCCATCATTACTTATTTATTAAATTCATATGCTGTCCATCTCATTGATAAAGCAACTCTGAGTGCTTTACTGCTTGTATTATATTGCTTTGAAGTACTGATAATTTTGCAGTGTAGGAAAATCTCTTAAACTGTTTTTCTTTTCTTTTTTTGAGCAGAATAAAACTCCTCTGGTAAATGAAAGTTTGAAAAAGTTTTTAAGCACAAAAGATGGTAAGCCTCTTTCTGTTCATTAAAGTTAAAATATTTGTTTTACAAATAATGATTACCTGACAATGAAAGGGAGACTATAGAGAACAAGGAAACAGCCTTGACAAAACATTGCAGCAACCATTTTCTAGGCAAAAAGAGCTGGAACATTTTTTTTAAGTCTAGTTAAAATTAGATAACAATTGTAATTCACTGGAATATGAGAAGGGGAATTCTATTATAGCCAGTCTGAGGTAAAGATGTTTTAGCCTTTCTGCAGAATATATTTCTGGTATGGTCTACATAGTGGAACTGACATGGATTGAATGAATGATTATGAATGAATTACTTTTGTACTGAGCTAACAGAATTGTTTCATTTTTTCTTGTAGAGCTCAAAAAAAAAAATTAACCTTTTATGGGTCCTTGAAAAAGCTATTATTCACATTCTTTCCACATGGCAAATGAAAATTATAATATATCCATAGGTGTTCAGTAGAAACCATGTGGGTCATTATAATAATGTATATTATTTGAAAAGATGTTTTTCACAAACAACTAATAGTTTAAATTTAATGTAATTTAATTTAAGCACGAATGCCAAGATTTAGTATTAAAAATCAGTTTCAAAAAACAAATCTGCTGGTAATCTTTATAGCTTTACCATTTTCAATCTTTACAATAGGGAAAAACAATTTGGGAAGAAAGGAGTTTAATGAAGATACGAAAATCAATATATATTCCTTTATGTTTTAAAAATAATAATAATTGTATTTTTTCTATTTTGCTATTTATTACATTTAGCACTAAAAATACTCCAGATTCTTCACATGCTGGTCATATAAAGATGTAAAAATTTTATTAACAAAGTATTATATTGAGATTTCTGGGTAAGAAAGCCTTGGTAGCGCAGTGGTTAGAGTGCAGTACTGCGGGCTACTTCTACTGCCTGCCGGCTGCCTGCAATTTGGCAGTTCATATCTCACCAGGCTCAAGGTTGAGTCAGCCTTCCATCCTTCTGAAGTGGGTAAAATGAGGACCCAGATTGTTGGGGACAATATGCTGACACTTTAAACCGCTTGGAGGGCTGTAAAGTACTGTACAGCGATATATAAGTCTAAGTGCTATTGCTAAGAAGAGAAATCAAGCTTGCCTGAATCATCCCAGGGAATATATAAATATATTGTAGTTCATGATAAAGTGACTTTCAAACTGAGAAGTCCTGCTTCACAACTTAGGCTACAGTCTTTTTCCACTTGCCAAATAATAGCCATTGAATTCAGTTGGAATTGTGATGTCATTCTCTTAAATGCTAAGATACATCTATTTAAAAATATACAGGCCAATAAGAAAATGTAGCCTTGCAAAGTTATTTATTTATTTAGAACATGTATATGTTCTAAAACATTGCTTAACTCAAGCAATAAATGACTTCGTGTAGCTTACAAAAATCTCTCACCAAAATAAAAAAGTAAAATGGAACATGAGCCTAAAATAAAACAGTTAACTGGTGATCAGAAACTAAGATTTGTTGTACCCCATGAAATGGGAACTCAGCTCAACTCGACCCAGGTGCCAGGGGAAAGAGCTGGGTCTCAATTTCTTTTTTAAAGTCTGCATGTAGCAGGAGGTTGTTCCAAAAGCCAAAAGCCATCTCCAAGAAGGAATACCTGGGCCTCACAAGGTAACATTGTTTCAGAAATATATCATGGAGTTTAAATGGATAATTGTGAATGTCCATGTCCCATCATGTCAAGTATTTTGCAAAAAGGCAAGCGTCTCAAGGCAGTCATTTGATGAACATGCCCACATTTGTATTCTCAAAATTCTAATCCACTTCTATCCATACTATAGAGCATTAGTGAACTTTGAAATGCTTTTCTTTTATATTAAAAATCCCAAGTAACTTTTGGATGTTAAAATCTTTTGTTTTTTAATCCAAAATGTATTTATTATGTTAAATTATGTGTCTTAATGATTAACAATTGTAATTAAAAGACATTTAATATGATTTCTTTAAAAGGCCGGTTGGTGGCAAGTCTTGTTGCTGAATTTCTTCAGTTCTTCAATCTTGATTTTACTTTAGCTGTGTTTCAACCTGAATCAAGCACAGTAAGCACATTTAATATTTTTATTTCAACATTATGCTCTGAAATTGTTCTGGTTTAATGGAACCTGAATTCATTTTTAAACTTAATTAGTATGCTTTGTATTGCTGTTTTGGCATATCCTGAACGGGAATATAGTCATGCTCACTATAGATTAAATGCAGGAGAAGTTTAATCTAATGTTTCAGTGTCTTATTTATGCTGTGATGATATAATTAAATCACAATTTTCTGAGTTTTTGTTTATTTCACTTAGACCAAGATAGAAGTAAAGAATTTCAGATTTGGGATGGTTTAATATTTGAATAACAACACCGAATGGATCTTGCCTTTATTTTCTGTATGCATTCAAAACTTAGTTTTATACTTCTGAAACAAGAAATTTAAAATAGATTTAGCTTACAAGCAACTTTATATAGGATAAAAATAGGTTTTATCCCTTGATATTGACCAAACCACTTGTATATTTGATGGCTCAACTATGTGAAACATGAAGAACCTCCAGTTCCCCTGAACATTTACATCCACATTTAAGATTATAGGAAGTTCTATACCTCTGGGTTAGTTTCCCAATTATTTTCTTCCCTAATTTTAATATTAAAATGAATTTTAACCTTAATTATGGAAGTCTCCATACATTAAAACCTTTTATTTATATATGTATTTTACATATATATTAGCCCAGTTCTGAATGGATCTAGGTGACATAATGTGTAGTATAATGTAAACTACAATACAATACATTTATTTACTTACTATAATTGGAAGTTATACTACAATAGCCACAATAAAGTCACAGCATAAATTAACATTTTTTCCAGTCCAAACATGGTTGGCTATGTTGATATCTCTATATTAATTCATTTAATGAATTTGGTTTGTAATATCTGGTAGAGAGCTCATTTACTTAACTTAAAATTTAAGCTGGAGAAGAACTTAGAAGGTGAAAGAGCGTAATACCTGTTATATGTCAAGTTCATTTGTATATCCTCAATGAAAAATGGGGAAGTTAAAAGAAAAAGATGACATCTGTGGCACAGACATCTGCATATTGTAAAAAGGAATTTATGGCTATGAATTTTGACATAAAATGTTTTATATTTAGTTTGCTGTAAAAAAAATTAGAGAACTACTGAATTACCTTTTGGCTTAGAGTTGCATATAAGTGTACGTATGTGTGTATCTTTGTGTTTTTGCAGTCAAATGGACTTGAACCTCGAGAAAGTTTAGCTCAAGACTTGGGCATTTTAGAACCTAAAGCCCCAGTAGATGGGCCCTTGCTACTGGAAGTGGTCAGAAGATGTCAGCAGAAAAAAGGCTTTTCTAACAGTGGAGACGTAAGACTGTTAACATCCTAACCATGTTAATGAATTCTTCATTTTGATGTAGGTACTTTGAAGAGCAAATTACTGTTGAAATAGTGATGTTGATTTAAAATGTTTTGTAATGTTTCCTTTGGAGAGAGTATGTCAGTACCGTTTTTGTGTGCATGTCCAAGTCAGTCTTGATTCCTAGTGGTTAAGCAAACATGTTCCTTAAGTTTTCTTGGCAACATTTTCAGAAGTGGTTTGCCTTTGCCTTCTTCCTTAGAATGACTGGCTCCAAATTGCCCATCTGGCAGGACTTGATTTCCTTAGTCCTGTTCATACATCTTAACCATTAGACTATACTGCCCTTTATTTCTCTAGTGCTTAATTGTATTCTAATAAAATCATATTTTATATTGACTGGTTTTCTACATTTCTAATTAGGTAGCTCCAGTAATATCTGAAAATGTACATTCACCTTCAAAATCATCAGATGAAAGATCTAACATACTTTCAGTGCCAAGTAAGGTAAGCTGAAATAGTAAAATAAAGCATATCTTTAAAAGTGATATTTCTAAAATCTAATGCTAGTCTACAAATTCTTTGTAATGGGAAAATATATATTACCATAATAGCAATACCACAAGTATATACATATATTAAAGCTAGAAGCATGCTTTTATAGAAATCATTATGGAACTTTATATATGCACATACAGAGCAATTGTTGTTGGATCCTTTATTGTTTTTGTAAAATTGCTGACTTGTGGTTGTCAAAATTGGAGGTGAGAAGGGCTTTGCGAGGTTTTTTAGCCTATCAAATCTTTGTTTTTAAATTATTTGAACTACCCTACTGCTGAAAGCTGTTTTGAGGCCTAATCACTGGCAGTTTATGGAGATTTTCATAGTTCTAATTGAAGCTCCACCTTTTCTTGAATAACTCCCCCCAGCTTAATCGTAAACTATCCTGGGTGATTCTTCTAAAAAGTTAAAATTATTCTGCCTAAAGCTTTGGGTTCCATACATTTCTTTTAGGGATGAAGTTGTAAAACAGCATTGCCAGAAATTGCTTATTGGGTTTGATTTGGAAAATATTGTTAAGTCAGCTTGCTATTTTAAAGCAAAACAAACTAATATATAGTTAGCAGAAAACATATGAATGGGTTTTTATACAATTAAATATCGGAACTGATGGTAGAAAACAGCTGTTATAGCCTCCTATTAAATGTGAACCAAGCCGGTATGGCTTGTTCAATAAACCATGAATAAAAATTCTTAGAATTATTTCTGATTCTCAAGTACCATGTTATTGGTCTTAGGAAAAATTATTCAGTAATTTTATTGTCTTAACAATCCAAATTAACTCTACAGGTAGTCCTCAACTTAAACTGTTCATATTGTAATTATTCGGAGTTACAATGGTACTGAAAAAAAGTGACTGATTTTCACACTTACAACCCCATGCTCACATGATCAAAATTCAGATGCTAGGCAACTGACTCATATTTCTTACCTTTTATAACTTCTGACAAGCAAAGCCTATGGGGAATCCAGATTCACTTAACAGCCGTGTTATTAATTTAACAAGTGCAGTGGTTCACTTAACAACTGTGGCAAGAAAGATCGTAAATTGGAACAAAATTCACTTAACAAATGCCTCGTTTAGCAACAGAAATTTTGAGCTCAATTGTGGCTGTAAGTTGAAGACTACTGTATTTCATATTTCTCTCCTGTTTAATTTTTATCTTGTTAAACCATTCTTGACCTTTTTGTAATTTTCAGTGCTTATGTTCAAAAACTGTTTAATTAGATAGATGAAGTTCTTTTTAGGACATATTATTTTGCATTATACATAGAAACTTAGTGGGGCAGATTTTGATAGTGATATCTGAGTAAGTAATAAATAGTGTTATAAGTTTAGTATGTTTACTAAAAAAAACAACTCCAGGATTTTCAAAGGGAATATATGCCAGTAATGTATAGCATTAAAATAAATATTGAATAAATATTAAATTGGCTATGGATACTTCACTATATGATTAAGAGATAATTAATGCTTTCCTCTAGGAGGGACTGATGCCCATATATTTAAATAAAAAGTAGTGATACTATTAAAGCAAGATAGGACAAATATGAAGATGTAGCTCCTGGAGTTCTTTTGAAGTTTTCTGTTCGTTCCATAGGGAAGAGGTTTAAGCTTTTTCCACAACCCCCATCAAATTTGGCCTATTTAAAGCTAGATCTTTCTTTTCACAGTTTTCCCACCAAGTTTTTGCCCCATTCTGTTTTATTTTCAGAGACCGACCAGACAGACAAATTCCAATCTTGTTTATGTAATTATGTTTCCATCATTCTATTGGGTTGGAAAGTTTTTTTTGCAAATAACCCTTCTTTTGATCATGAAGAAGTTGCTTTCTCAAGTGTACAATTCTAGTTAAAGTTAAAAAAGAAATAGTTACAAGCCCAGATATTTGGAGATACTGACTACCAGTATCTGAATCCATTGCTGTCTGCCTTTTAGCCAGGAGATTGGATTGAGTTTGTTTTGGTTGCCTTGGTGGGGGATGTATACCAGAATCTATATGAGAGAAAGTCTGTCTTTTAATTTTCTTCAGTATATTCAGTCCTTGCTTATTAACTGCCTTATTCAGCAACCATTTGAGGTTACAATGGTGCTGAAAAAAATAACTTTATGACCAATGCTCACAATTGTGACCCTTGCAGCATCTCATAGAAACACGATCACCATTGTACTCATTGCTTGTTGCCCTAGGCTTGACCTGTTGTAAGCAGGCACATAATGAGGAATACACTTCGAAAACAATGTCCTGGCAAAAACAAATGATTCTACATTGTGTGCCTGCTTCCTTTCCAATAAATGTAAATACAAACATCAATCCCATTCTTGTTCATTATCGCAGCGCAGGGGAACATTCCAAAGGGCAAGGAGTTACAAGGCAAACAAAAGTCAAAGTGTCAGACTGATTAGTCTTGTCAGTTTTGAGCCAGCTATCCCAGTGCTGTTAGCTCCAAAGGGTGGGAAGTGGGGAAAAGGAAAGCACAGTCTCTATCACGTGATTTCCTACTTAGGTACCACTTCCCTTAATGACCAAATTGCCAGTCGCAATTTTGTTAGTTAAACAGGGACTATATGTATTTGAGGTTTTTGATAGTATTTTCTGGAATTTGAGAATATTATTTTGTGGTGTAGTTTTCTAGGTCAAGCCATATTCATACGGTGGTGGGTGCTGTGAGCCTGCTGCTTTATATATACACTGGCCTTTAGTATCCTACTAGATTTTATCTTGTCCTCATACTGTATCTGCTTAAATTGCAAAGTGAAATGATCTAGAATAAAAGTTCTTGACAACAAGTCATTCTCTATTTATTTTGAAGGAAAAAGGAAAAAAACTAACGTCGATTCAAATATAGGTTTAAAAGGATATAGAAAATACAGTTTATATGTTTATATATGTATATATATATATATATATATATAAGTCACAGGACATGATATTGACTTTAAAAAGACCAGAACTATCGCCAAAACTGAACACTTTAACAACAGAATAATCAGAGAAGCCATTGAGATAGAAAAACGCCCACACAGCATGAACAAACGAGATGACACCTCCCGCCTACCAGCCATTTGGAAACCCGCCCTTATTGACAAACGAGTCCCTAACACGAGGAATGACACCAGGCCCACACTCACAAGGTCCACACAGGATGTCACCACCGCACATCCACCCAGAAAGCAGACCCAAACCCACACTGATCACGAAGCACGACCAAGGACCAGAAGCCAGACCGCAGCTGCAACATTAGCCATTTCAAACCCCTCCAATCCATTCATGCAGCAGACTGACACCCACTATGAAGTAGCACGACCACAAAGCCAAACAACAGCTATGCAGCTCACCAGCTCAAATCCCCCTGCAGCACAGACTAGACTAAGCACAACCAAGCCCCCACCAACACAGGACACCCCCCCAACCAATCAGAGCACAGAAAAAACCCCATCCAATCAGAGCACAGCCAAGCTCCCACCCAATCAGTTCAAACCCCACTAGCAGTTAAAAGGAAGAACCAGCTGCGATCACCCATTGCTCCCAGAAGCACGAAGCTGAAGCCTGAAGATGACGAATGAGACTTCGTCGAAACGTCGCCAAGACACTTCCAATTTTACACGGGAGAAAACCCGAACAACCAAAGACCTCTCTCTCTCTCTCTCTCTCTCTCTCTCTCTCTCTCTCTCTCTCTCTCTCTCTCTCTCTCTATATATATATATATATATATATATATATATATATATATATATATATAAATATATATATATATAAATATATATGTTTTCTGAGGTTTTCACAGGTGTTTGTATATAGGTCTTTGGTTGTTCGGGTTTTCTCCCGTGTAAAATTGGAAGTGTCTTGGCGACGTTTCGACGAAGTCGAAGTAGAAAAACGCCCACACAGCATGAACAAACGAGATGACACCTCCCGCCTACCAGCCATTTGGAAACCCGCCCTTATTGACAAACGAGTCCCTAACACGAGGAATGACACCAGGTCCACACTCACAAGGTCCACACAGAATGTCACCACCGCACATCCACCCAGAAAGCAGACCCAAACCCACACTGATCATGAAGCACGACCAAGGACCAGAAGCCAGACCGCAGCTGCAACATTAGCCATTTCAAACCCCTCCAATCCATTCATGCAGCAGACTGACACCCACTATGAAGATGTAGCATGACCACAAAGCCAAACAACAGCTATGCAGCTCACCAGCTCAAATCCCCCTGCAGCACAGACTAGACTGAGCACAACCAAGCCCCCACCAACACAGGACACACCCCCATCCAATCAGAGCACAGAAAAACCCCCATCCAATCAGAGCACAGCCAAGCTCCCACCCAATCAGTTCAACCCCCACTAGCAGTTAAAAGGAAGAAACAGCTGCGATCACACATTGCTCCCAGAAGCACGGTTGAAGCCTGAAGATGACGAATGAGACTTGTCGAACGTCGCCAAGACACTTCAATTTTACGGAGAAAACCTGAACAACCAAAGACATATATATATATATATATATATATATATATATATATATATATATCACAGGACATGATATTGACTTTAAAAAGACCAGAACTATCGCCAAAACTGAACACTTTAACAACAGAATAATCAGAGAAGCCATTGAGATAGAAAAACGCCCACACAGCATGAACAAACGAGATGACACCTCCCGCCTACCAGCCATTTGGAAACCCGCCCTTAATGACAAACGAGTCCCTAACACGAGGAATGACACCAGGCCCACACTCACAAGGTCCACACAGGATGTCACCACCGCACATCCACCCAGAAAGCAGACCCAAACCCACACTGATCATGAAGCACGACCAAGGACCAGAAGCCAGACCGCAGCTGCAACATTAGCCATTTCAAACCCCTCCAATCCATTCATGAAGCAGACTGACACCCACTATGAAGATGTAACACGACCACAAAGCCAAACAACAGCTATGCAGCTCACCAGCTCAAATCCCCCTGCAGCACAGACTAGACTGAGCACAACCAAGCCCCCACCAACACAGGACACACCCCCAGCCAATCAGAGCACAGAAAAACCCCCATCCAATCAGAGCACAGCCAAGCTCCCACCCAATCAGTTCAACCCCCCACTAGCAGTTAAAAGGAAGAAACAGCTGCGATCACACATCGCTCCCAGAAGCACGAAGCTGAAGCCTGAAGATGACGAATGAGACTTCGTCGAAACGTCGCCAAGACACTTCCAATTTTACACGGGAGAAAACCCGAACAACCAAAGACCTATATATATATATATATATTTGTTTTCTGAGGTTTTCACGGGTGTTTGTATGTAGGTCTTTGGTTGCTCGGGTTTTCTCCCGTGTAAAATTGGAAGTGTCTTGGCAACGTTTGACGAAGTCTCATTCGTCATCTTCAGGCTTCAGCTTCGTGCTTCTGGGAGCAATGTGTGATCGCAGCTGTTTCTTCCTTTTAACTGCTAGTGGGGGTTTGAACTGATTGGGTGGGAGCTTGGCTGTGCTCTGATTGGATGGAGGTTTTTTTGTGCTCTGATTGGCTGGGGGTGTGTCCTGTTTGGGTGGGGGCTTGGTTGTGCTCAATTTAGTCTGTGTTGCAGGGGGATTTGAGCTGGTGAGCTGCATAGCTGTTGTTTGGCTTTGTGGTGGTGCTACATCTTCATAGTGGGTGTCAGTCTGCTGCATGTATGGATTGGAGGGTTTGAAATGGCTAATGTTGCAGCTGCGGTCTGGCTTCTGGTCCTTGGTCGTGCTTCTTGATCAGTGTGGGTTTGGGTCTGCTTTCTGGGTGGATGTGCGGTGGTGACATCCTGTGTGGACCTCGTGAGTGTGGGTCTGGTGTCATTCCTCGTGTTAGGGACTCGTTTGTCAATAAGGGCGGGTTTCCAAATGGCTGGTAGGCGGGAGGTATCATCTCGTTTGTTCATGCTGTGTGGGCGTTTTTCTATCTCAATGGCTTCTCTGATTATTCTGTTGTTAAAGTGTTCAGTTTTGGCGATAGTTCTGGTCTTTTTAAAGTCAATATCATGTCCTGTGACTTTAAAGTGTTGGACCAGGGAAGAAGTTGGTTCCTCTTTTTTGACTGAGTTCTTGTGTTCTTCAATGCGTGCACTTATTCTTCTGTTGGTTTGTCCGATGTATGTGGTGGGGCAGGCGGTGCATGGGATTTCATATACTCCTTGATTTTATTTATTTATTTATTTATTATTCGTATTTGTATACCGCCCTATCTCCCGAAGGACTCAGGGCGGTTCACAGGCAAATAAAAAACATATATATACAAATTAAGAAAACCATTAAGAAACTTATTCAAAAAGCCAAATTATTAAAAATAGTATAAATATTAAAACCAATTAAAACCCCTATAAAATTTAAAAACTAGTCCAGTCCTGCGCAGATAAATAGATGTGTTTTAAGCTCGCGACGGAAGGTTCGGAGGTCTGGAAGTTGACGGAGTCCTGGGGGGAGTTCGTTCCAGAGGGTGGGAGCCCCCACAGAGAAGGCCCTAACTTTTTCTAACTCAATTTTGTCTTTGGGGTTTCTTAGGATGGTGGATATTTTTCGGTTTGTGCAGAATGCTGTCTTGATGTTGTGTTTGTGGAGGATCTTGCTGATTCTGTCTGTGGTGCCTTTTATATATGGGACGAGGGCTGTGCCGTTTTCTTGTTCTCTCTCTAAAAACCGAACTAGACACTCTCACTAACGTACTAACATCCAATGGATTCCAAAGAAATAAGATTACCAAGCTAATCCAAAAAGAACCCCCCACTAAAATCCAAGACAGAGAACAAGAAAACGGCACAGCCAAGCTCCCACCCAATCAGTTCAAACCCCCACTAGCAGTTAAAAGGAAGAAACAGCTGCGATCACACATTGCTCCCAGAAGCACGAAGCTGAAGCCTGAAGATGACGAATGAGACTTCGTCGAAACGTTGCCAAGACATTTCCAATTTTACACGGGAGAAAACCCGAGCAACCAAAGACCTACATATATATATATATATATAATTAATAAAATAAAATAAAATAAAATAAAATAAAATAAAATAAAATAAAATACAGGTGTATAACTAACAGTTTTACTAATGTTTACCATCTGGCTTTAAGGATGTAATCAATATTGTCATGTTTAGGGATGATGTGTATAAGGGAAAACAAGTTCAAATGAAATCTAGACAAGAGATAAACATCCACAAATTGTTATACGTGGGATTGCATTCCTCCTGGAAAAGCAGACCAGGAATATTTCTCAATTTCCAGCTGTTGACAGTTATATAAACGTGGTTATATCAGACCAATCCAATGTGCTGTATGTATGAGTACCTTGAAGAGTGTCCAAAAGCTTCAGTTAGTGCAGTATATGATAGTTGAGCTGCTCAATAGTCGTGCATAATAACAGAAATCATGCTTGTATTGAAAGACCAGGTTTAATTGCTGTTCAAGCTGTTGATTTTATTCCATGCATAAAAATGGTTTAGGGCAGTGGTGGCGAATTTTTTACACACCGAGCGCTAAACAGGTATGCGCTTCATGCGTGCGTGTGCTATCTGCGCTAGTGCGTGGCTCCTCCCCTGTGTGCTGCACGTGCAAACACACCATCTGCACATGTATGCAGGTTTCGTGCGGCTCTCCCGTGTGCTACACATGCACGGGGGATCTGCGTGTGTGTGTGGTTTTTGTGCTCGCAGTGCACACGCATGAATGCCATTTACTCGTGCAAATGTGCGCACATGCGCAGGAGAGCTCCGAAGACCAGCTGGGTCCCTTGAATTGAATGCATTCGCACCTGAGGCCCGAACACCAGCTGGGGTGCACACGGATGCGCAGCTGCAGGTGTGTTGGGCAACAGCTCACATGCCCGGAAAGATGGCGCTGCGTGCAACCTTGGCCACGCATGTCATAGGTTCGCCATTACGGGTTTAGGGCCTCTTTATCCGAGGGACATAATATGAATCTTTAGAGAAACTAAGTTCGGCAAGAGAGATCTCCTTGCAGATAACTGAATCTTCACTGTTTGATGGATACACAGAAGCCTTTTCTCTATGTAAAACAGATAGAATCTTTTCACTGTAGTTAACATCTCTACTGAAGAGAGAAAGGGTAACAAATGATACTTTGTTTTAGCCTGAATATAGTGTTTGGGAATGGAGAACATAGATCCCAGGACTGCTTAGAATCAATACCATAGATCAGAATTTGCCACTAATATGTTAAGTATGATTGAGCTGTATACAGGTAGTCCTTGACTTACAACTAGTCACTTAATGACTGTTTGATGTTATGATGGACTTGAAAAATGCTACTTACTACCTGCCCTTGAACTTACAACTGCTGCCTCAGCCTATTACCACATATAGTCATATGATTGCATTTTGGGCACTTGTCAACCAACTGTTATTTATAACCAGTTGCAGCATCCTACAGTCATCTGATCATATTTTGCTACTTTTTTTGATGTTTTGGACAAAATCATCCATTGAGTAAGTACTTACTTGATTCGCTAAACAACCATGCGTTATAATCACCATAAAAATAGTCATAAAAGTGAGTTTGGTCATGTGTTGACTCAAGTTACAACTGCAAGAACTGCAACTTACAACTGCAAATTCTGGGCTCAATTGTGATTTTAAGTCAAAAACTACCTGTAATTGCAAATCCAGCAGTACTCTGTAGCATGAAATAGCCAGAGAAGAAAAAAACCCCTAACACTCCATGGGAGCCTGAATGTGTATTCCCTTCCCTCCAAGTTATATTCTAAGTACTTAAGATAAAGCCAATTTGAGTTTCTTTTTTACATTTTCCTCATTTCCCAGACTTAACTTGTGTTTTTAAGCACTTTTCTGTAACACGGAAAGGGAAGAGAAATTCATGGGAGTCGTTTATTTATTCCTTCAGTCTATATGAAGAACGTATTTTCTGCAAAGAAGCCTTGAGCGATCAGAATCAGTTAAAAATGATAGTATCTGTTTCCATTTTCCAGTCAGCTAGATGTTGCAGAGAAGAAAGCAAGATGGCACTATACACTAAAATTGCATCATGAAATCCAGCCGGATTTTTTTTTATCAGCTACTTGTTTCAGTTTTCAAGAAGACCTATAAATTTTAATGCGAAATTTTTAGTAATGCAGAATTGATTGGAGAGTTATATAACAACATTTGTATTGCCTAGCATGGTTGTAATGTTTTTCTACATATAAAATGCTTGGTGTTATTGTGACAGCAACATTGTCAGTGCTGGTTGACAGAGCATTTGGATTTCAGATTGCTCTAAATAATCAGTAATGGTCAGGGATGTTTGTATTTAAGAAATACAACCATGATACAGCTAAATTAAGCTAACATTACCTATGCTGCCTTCAGCAGATAAATTGTGTTTTTAATGTATGTACAGTAGCATTACATAATGAATTATAAATACATTTTATTCAAACCATGTTTGATTAGTCTGGATGTTCTGTCTGAATTTTCAACTCAAGTTGTATACGTTATGTTAATTTTAAGGATAATTTCGTAAATACTAATAGAAGCTATATAATCAGACATTTAATATACTGCAACACGAAGCAGTATGTTTTTTGTGGCAGAAAAATAAACATATTCTCTATATCAGAGTTGAAACCTTTCTCCTCCTCAAGGCTCCAGTTTATTATAGGGTTGCACATTGAAAATTCTGTTCAAAAAGGGGTGCAGTCAGGATAGAAAAGTAAAGTCAGATAAAAAAGTGGTGGACTCAGGACAACATTTTAAAGAGTTAAAAAAAGGCCTAGCAAAACAAAACAAAACAAAATCATATACTTAAAATTCTCTTAAACTAGTATTACAGTATTTTGCCAGAAATGAAATATTATCGATATTATAAAGGTTTGGGGTAATAAAAGAGTAGAGATCCCAGAGTAACAATTCTACTTTATATAGAAGATAAATTATCAGTATCAGTTTTTAATATTTCATTAAAAGTAAGATTCAGTTTGCATAATGGATTTATTTTATTTTATTTATTTTATTAATCAAATTTATATGGCTATCCATCCCATGTAAAGTGACTCTGAGCAGCATGCCATAATGAAATGTAAAAAGAAATGGAGAATGGTCAGTTATCTTTTAGCAATACTGGATTTAATTTCATTTTTGCTTGTAGAAGGAGATCCTAGATAAGCACGCCACTGTCTAATAGAAATACTGCTCCGGACAGTAAAATCAATTCGAAATTTGACTAGATAAGAGACTATCACCAGCCCAAGCAGAATACATGATTCATTCCATATCTAATAAACTGTGAAACTGAAGAAGTCAATTAGCTTTTCCAAGTGAAAGAGAATTGCAAATAGCGGTGTTCATTTACAGTTCATGTACTATTCCACAAAATCAACAATATTTTTAATACCAGGATTTTAAAGGCTTTTCTTAGTAAACACAACATAATTTTGTTATACCAGTATTTAGTTTTACATGATATACCCCACATACAATTTATTTTCATTTTTATGCCATTATTTTATTCTTATGTTCAGATACCAAGGTATAAAGGACATCGTAAACAGAAAAGGTGCTTGAACACAACTGAGCAGGTAAAATGCATGAGCAGAAGAACCTGGCAAGTGCCTCTGTTTCTAACTTGAATAAA
Organism: Ahaetulla prasina; assembly: GCF_028640845.1. Taxonomy (NCBI): domain Eukaryota; kingdom Metazoa; phylum Chordata; class Lepidosauria; order Squamata; family Colubridae; genus Ahaetulla; species Ahaetulla prasina. The sequence continues at coordinate 88,072,992 of NC_080539.1, read as the reverse complement.
AGAGCAGCTTGCACTAAAAAGTAAATGCAACTGGCTCAATTGCATTTTGGTAAACTAACTCCACATATATACAGATGTAACATGTATTTTGAAAAACACAATAATCACAATTATATGACCATTTTAATGAAATGGGTATAATTAAATTAGGTTGACAAATGCTTATGAAGTGCCCATTTGTCTGGCTCCTTAATAACTTAAGTTAAATGTTTCTACATGCTGATGCTTTGTGTCACGTTTGACAACTGAATCCTTAACGTACACCTATATTTATATAATTTAATTGATATTGTTCATGGATACTATCAGTTCTTGATTTCTGTAAACTAATTCATGTATGACATTTACTATGAACAAATGCAGAGGAACCTGGAAAAGTTTGAAGTACTTCCCCAATCTTGTTTGCAGGTTGACCTAGAAATGAGATAGGAAAGCTCCAGGTTGCAGAGGGCCTTGGATGAAGCAGATTAGGTAGAGAGCCTTTTTAGTCAGGATTTAAGTTGGGCTATAGTAGTGGGACAGCATTGGTTGCACTTGTCAGTAACCATTGGACAGCTTGGGATAGAGGTTGTGTGTCTGTCCCGAGACTTTTGGCAGCTTCTGATATCACTTGACCGTGGTAACTTTTTGGACTGACTCTGCAAATTGGGAGGCAGTAGTTTGTGGTGGTTCTCCTTTCTCTGTGGCTTTTACCAGTCAGTTGTGGTGTGGGAAGTGATATGCAACCCTAGGTTACTAAGGGTACCTCAGATCTCAGGGCTCTGTCTCAACTCTAGCAAGATAGATTGATTGTGGGTTTTTGGCTCCCCAGGGTCAGGAGAGTTGCTATCTCTGACTCTGGATGGGATAACCCTCACCCAGAAAGATCTAGTGTGCAATTTGTGTTGTTTTTTTCTGCTGTTTGGGAGCTTTTTTAATTCTACCGTATCTTTCTATGATGTTTCAAAAACTGCTCAAATGCCCAATTTGCAAAATGTAGCCTACAGACATTTTTGCACGTAGTAGCTATCAGGGATTGTGTATCAGGATTGTTTCGTTCTTAGTTCATCACCCTTGGAAAGTAAGGTTTAGTGTTACTTGATCTTACCAATAACAAAGGTCAAATGTAGTATCAAAACCAGGCTTATCTCTTGAAGGAATGAACCTGTAATACAAATAACTTTTTCCTACAGTGAGTGGAGTTGGTTAGACTACTCACTGAAACCCAGGAAGAGAACGTTGGTGATTAACCTGTTCTGACCATTGCTTCTTCCCAAAAGACATTTAATCAAAAATGCTTATAATACCATCTCCTTAAGACCATAAAACAAAACTTTATTTATCCAATCAATCCCATGCATCTAGATGAAATAAGCTGAAGAAATGAACACAGATGTTAACTGAATTTCATGATGTTCTTGTTCTCACATGTTAAAACTCCATTTTTACTCCCTATTTACAATCCTGTAATCCCTTAATTTGGAGTAGAGTCAAGGTGACTGGATGGGGCTGAAACATCTATCTAGCTATCGTGTTTCCCCCAAAAAAACACAACCTACCCCAAAAATAAGTCCTAGCTTGATTTTTACACGTGTGCCCAATGTAAGCCCCCCCCCCCAATAAGCCCTAATTAAGACCCCACCCACTCCAGGGTGCACGGGTAAAAACTAAGCTAGGGTGGGGATGGGGGGGTGGAGCTGCCCTACGATTTATCTTCAGACAGTTGCAGCCAGGCCTCACACACCCCGACACCTGCCTTGTCGGCCCATTTCTTCTGAGGCCAGCAAGGCTTTCCTGAAGGTCTCTGTAGCCGATAACAGAGCTCCGGATCGATCCAGAGCTCTTTTATCAGCTTCAGAGACCTTCAGGAAAGCCTTGCCAGCCACAGAAAAAGTTCCTGAAGGCCTCTCACAGCGAAAAAGAGGCCAGGGGCGATGAATGCAAGTGAGGTTAGTCAGTGGATGACATCCCCCCCTGAAAATAAGACCTGGTGCCTTTTTGGGTGGAAAAAATATATAAGACAGTGTCCTATTTTCAGGGAAACATGTATTTTCATTGACCATTTTTCACAAGTGAAAGTCCTTGACTTAGGATCATTTGTTTAGTGGCTGTTTGAAGTTATACCATCGCTGAAAAAAGTGACGTATAGTTGGTCCTCTCATTTACAACCACCGCAATTTGCCCACAGCCATATATTCAAACTGGCAACTGGTATAGATTTATGACACTTGTAGAGTTCTGGGGTCACATGATTGCTATTGGTGACCTTCCCAGTTGGCTTCCGACAAGCAAATCAATGGTAGCCTGATTCACCGAACAGCCATGTGATTCACTTAATGACCATGGTGATTCACTTAACAACCCCACCAAAAGTCTTAAGATTGGTTATTCATTTAACAACCCCCTTGCCTAGCAATGAAAATTCCAGTTTTAATTATGGTTGAAAGCCAAGGGCTACTGGTAGTTCAAGAATCTCAGTTATGGTGGATATGCATCATTTTATATGATAGAATATTTTAATAGTAATATTTTTTTTCATTTTTGTACTCCATTCACATTATATAGAATAAATACATTTTAGCATTGAACTTGCAATTTAAAGGAGAGATCTCTTAGCTTTTTCTATTGTGGTTTTTAATATAATTTAAAAAATCTCCTGTTTATACCTCTATATGTTGGGGGGGAAATGATATATTTAGCAGGTATATGATTATGGATTTTATTTTTAACTTATTTATTATTTATTTAAATTTTCCATATTTTAATCACCTCACATTCACACAATTCTTGTGGTTTATAAAGTTAGTATTTTCCTCATTTTTTCTTTGCAGCAAATTACATATTTAAGATGCTGAATGTGGTAATTTAACTATGAAGATACGATAACTTGTAGAAATAATTGAACAAGGTTTTTAGTGCTGGTATGCCTGACTATATCAAGTAATAATTTTACATCTTTGGTATCTTTTTTGTGCAAAAAATAGGGAATATATTCAAGCAATTTTTTTCTAATTTCTAATACCCTTTGCAAAGAAAAAGTAAGGCCATGGGTAATTTTTTTGAAGTTTAGATCTTTTTAAGATTATTTATGAAGTAAATATGTAGCAACTGATGCTCAGTGGTTGGTTTTTTGCCTTATCTACAAGTATTCACCAGTATTCACACTCCAGTATTCAAAGCAGAATTGTACATTTTATAAGATCATGTTTACCATTGAAGTATCATAGTGGAAAAAAAATAACAAGGGAGTGGGAAAGAATGCTTAATCTCGTCTATATTTTAATCCTTTATTACTAATTTGGTTTTTTAATTTTACATGTCAATTTCTTTAGTATTACAGATTGTTTGTATTCATTATGGGAGTATTGGATACCTTAATAATAGCAATAAGCAGAAAACTATTTTTAAGACTCTTAAAAATTGTAAACAGTTCAAAGAAAACAGATTATGTGGCATTATTTAAGAGAATGTGTAATTTCTTTAAGGTTATTGAAACCAGTCATAGTGATACAAGCATCTTGTCTGGAGAAGCAAAGAGCAAAGGCAGCATTCACTTCTTACCAAATGAAATAAAAGTAATTTCTGAACCAAACAAAGAAATAGATACCAAAGAAAATAATAATCTAGCAACAGAAGAGGATGCAGAGGGTGATTCTTTCTTTGATGATCCATTACCAAAACCAGAACAGTCATATGGTTGGTAAGTTAAATATACCGATCTAATGTATTTATTAGAATATTTTTACTTGAAAGTTGCTGAATTTACTTTTACAGTAAATAAAGGATAGGCTTTTTAGAAGCTTTTCTTTTGCACAAAACAAATGATGAGTGGCTTGTTCTATTGCCTGTTTTACACTGCAAAATCTTTTCTTAAATTCTCCAACGTATAGGTTATACTGCTAAAACCTTTCTAGTGTCTTCCTGCCTGAATAAAATACTGAAACCCTTTTTAAAAATATATCTTCTATTGGCAGTAGAACCTTTTGACTTAGAAATATTTACATTGTATATGGACATACATTTGAACATCCTGTAATAACCTCTGTACTTGCAAGGAATCTTCAGAATATGTTATACAGGTTGTCCTTGATTTAGGACGATTTCTTTAGTGACTGTACAAAGTTATGATGGTACTGAAAAAAGCAACTTATGATCAGTCCTTATAGTTAAGACTGTCAGCATCTATGGTCACATGCTCACGATCCAGGCACTTGGCAACTGGCTCACACTTACAACACTCGCAGCAACCTGAAGTCACATGATCACCATTTGCAAATTCCCCAGCTGGCTTCTGGCAAGTAAAAAGGAAAGCTGGCAGGAAAGGTCATAAATCAAGGTCACACGATTTCTTGCTTAATGACCACACTGCTTAACAATGAATTTGCCAGGCCAAATTGTGTCTGTAAGTGAAGGACTACCTGTATATAAACCTGACTATTTAAACTTTTCTAGAAATTTAATTTGGCATTAGGAACAAGTGTCTACACAGTGTAAAATATATGTTCAGAATGATAAGCCATGAAACGTGCTTAAGCCTTTTCATATATTAAATTGTCCTCTCATTTTACAGTTTTATTATGGTGATTCCATTTTGTATATGCAGTTTTTTCAATTTCAGCTAAACAGTCAAAAGGCTGTTCATGAAAACTATTTTTACAAGTTCATAGAATTAATCTGACTAAACTGTGTTCCCTCAGCATTGACTTCTGTGTTAAGAAATTTTTTAACTAAATCCAGAATTCTAGCTTAGTTGTATACAGGTTATATTACAATGTAATCTCTTTTTTCGTAGAACTATTGATGTTGGTGATCAATAATTTTGTAACATAAAAGTTTTAAAGAATCTTTCTATAAGTGAAAGCAGCAGAAGTCTGAGATTAAGTAGGAAATCAGTACAGAACTTTGCATTCCTCACTTTGTAGCAAAAGTCATTATTCATTTTGCTAGTTGTCATATTTTATTAATAAGTGAATGGTAAAGTAGTTGGAAGATGACTGCATTTCTCACCCCTTTTTATTAAAGGAGAAATGATTACAACAAAGCAGCAAATGTTGCATCTCTTTCTGATTCATTACCCATAAAGAGTGGTCTGAATTCTTTGAGTGGAGTACTTCCATTAAAGGAATCTGAAAGTAAGTATTTACATAGATATCTTGGCTGTACTAAGCACAATGTAATGGGAATTGGCACTTCCACATCCTAAATTTCATGGTTAGCTTGTGTTACATTATCAGACATCTAATCCATTTGTCATTCCTATTTTATAAGAAAAGTGAGAGAATGGGATATACATGACCTGTGATAGCTAATTCATTGCAAAAATACAGATCCAATAGCTGGCAACAAGTTGTATTGTTTCACTGCTGAACTGAAGTAGCTTTCCTCCAAAAGCCAGGTTAAGTGTTAAAAATGGGATAGCAAAAATATACTATTTGTCCTTAGATGTACCCAAAGACACGAGTGGATTTTGACTTGCGCATTAGGATTTCTTCTTACGCATTCCCACTGCATACTTCCCTTCCAAAAGCAGGAATGGATAGTTTGAACTCATTAGTACTGAGCAAGCATATTTGAGGCCTCGTACTACCAGTCAAGAGACATCCCACTGGGCAAAAGTTGATCAACTATAATTTCCTTTCTGTTTCCCTGGTGCTAATTCTCCAATTTCCATTCATGTTCTCTCCATTTACATATAAACTTTTTTTCATGTGTACACATAAAATGTCCCTTTTCTAGGCCAGATTTTTCAGATTGTGTTCTGCAGAACCTTAGGGTTCCATGAGAACTTGATGGGATTCTATGAGAAACTTAAAAGGAAAAAAGTTCACTCAAATGCAGCATTAGTGCTTTGCCTTGGTTAAAGGTCCCAAGATTTTTTTTTCTTTAGATTTAACAGGTTCTGCAGACTGAAACATTTGAAAGTCCTCCTGTAGGTTATCCTTTTCGACCACTACAGCTCTCTGCACCCAAGCAGTGCAGGTGATAAAGAGCAAGCAAAGATTACTGTGTCCAATTTGGACAATTCCCATTGTTTAAAAAGATTCACAAACTCCTTCTGGAATCCCTTTTTACAGACGTAGAGAAAAAGAAACTAAAAGATAGATTTGTGCACCCATTACTAGTCATAATAGTAATATATTAACCTAAAATAGGATTTAATATTAATAATGTTTTCAAACTCTTTGATTAACAGGCTTTATGTAAAGTGCAAGCACCATTTTAATCTAATTTTTATTTTCCAGATGCAAATTCAATTTTGAAAGATGTAAAGATGGTGAATTCTAAACTCGGATCACTTGAACTGGGCAAGTAACTTATCTGCAGAAGCACAGTTAAAATTTGTATCTGTAATTGCAGAATGTTTTTTTTTCTAGGAATTAATATGGTTTGCCCTTACAGGTAGTCCTCGACTTATAACTGTAATGGACCCTGCTTATTATGGTTGTTAAATAATGATGTTCATAAAATGGGTCATCATGTGACTGACTTGATTTTATTACCTTTTTTGAGGTGGTTATTAACCAAATTACGATAGCTGTTAAATGAATCTGCAGTTGTTAAGGGAATGTTGCAGTTGTTAAGCAAGCCCATTATTTTTTATGGAGCGTTTTTGTCAAAAACCAGAAGTAAATTCAACTTTTTGGCAAAAATGTCATAAATTATAGTCATGTGGGATATTGCAAATAGTTGTAAATGCAGGCCAATGCAATCACATGACTGTGGGGGGCAGCCATCGGAACTTTAGAATCGGGTCATAAGTACCTTCTGGGAGTCCATCGGAACTTTGAATGGTTACTAAGCAACTGGTTATAAGACAAGGATTACCTGTAAGTGGTATACATTAAGCATGTGTTATTCTGCTCAACTTTATTTTTTTTCCCTCAAAAAATACTTGTGTTTTATAATAACATATATCAAAATCTTACATTTATATGCTGCCTGACTCTCTGACTTTGGGTGGTTTACAATCATTAAAAACGTTTGAAAACAGAACAATACAAACTACAACAGCACAAAAAAAAAAAGAAGATGGTAGGAAAAAAAATCCTGCAGAGGAGCAAGGAAAAGGTAGAAAGGGGTGTTCCTCACCCAAAGCCTGGGCAAAGAGCCATGTCTCCAGATCGCACTAGCTATTGATGTTGATGTCAAATATACCTATATAGTGAAATATTACATTTCAGGTCTTCTAATTCTTCATTTAATTGTTTACAAACAGGAGAGGAAGATGAATATATCGATGATTTCAACAGGTAAGAGGAAAAATATTAAAATTCCTAGGTTACTAATTTTCAGGAAGACGGCTATAAATGCATAACATTCAAGGATAGGTATATATTGAAGTCACTCTGTAGGCCTAGGAGGACTTTCCCAGCCTGTACTCCATAGTACAATTTCACATATTTCTAATTAAGCTTACATTGTTTATATTTTCCTGCATAGTAATTATCAAAAATGTTGTATGAAACAGAACCTCATACGTCTCTGGTCCTTTTAGGCCTGCCATGATTGAGTACTTCCAAAGGAAAGAGATAACACTTGAGCTAAACTGAATGGGGAAACAGCTAATTAAGAGAAGCAGCTGGAGGAAAAGCTTACTTTTAGAAATCTGAGCTCCTACTTGGCTATGCTCTGCACAGGAATAAAAAATAGAGACCATCTTTTTTCAGGAAAACATAATACTCGCCTAAATCTCTTCATTGTTATAATTGTTTTCTGCAGTAGCACTATTCAATTCACTCTAAAAGGGCTTTGCACTTTAAAAAGTGTTGCTGGAAAATTTGTATACGCCATATATTTTATACCTAATATTTTAAATGTTTTGTAAAATTATAAGTTTGGCTGATTTTATCAATTCTTTGATATCTGGCAATTGATATGTCATTAACTGCAAAGTCAGTTGACATTGCATCTAATTAAATTGTTAGATGAGTTTTTAGGAGCAAGCTATTTGTAAATCAATGTCAAATTGGATTTGATGCCAAGTTATGAACTTCGTTTGTTTGTATCATTTTATATGCACAATATTCTATGTAGGAATAAATCTTTTATGATATATTTCATTGCACAAGTACTAAATAATTTCAAAAAGAAATCAGGATTTATGTTATTGTGTAATAAATGCTTCTGGCATCTCTGGATTACATATTTTTCTTGTAGAATTTTCAAAATAAAGAATAGATGGGAGTAAATATTCTCTCTCTCCCCCCCCCCCCCGTTTATTGTAATGTTATAAATCATATATTGTACTGTTTGAAAGCAAATTTCAGTGCAGTAATATTTATGTAATATGATTAAATATAAACATTTAATTTTCATATTTTAACTTTTTCTTTTGTTAGTACCAGTCATCGGTCAGAGAAAAGTGAAGTCAGCATTGGTGAAGAAATAGATGATATTTCTATGGAATTAGAAGACTTCATTACTAGTGAAAAAGTATGATTTACTTTAATTTAATGCTAATTGGGGTTGATGGTATATCTATGTAGTATATAGCAAAATAAACCATTACTGGTAAAGGAATTAATATCACAAATTAAAATATATATATTTAATATTTAATAACCAGCTCAATTATATTTTATAGGGAACAGTTCTGGAGATATATGGTTATAGATATAGATATAGATATAGATATAGATATAGATATAGATCCAGAACTGTTCCCAATAAAATATAATTGAGCTGGTTATTAAATATCAGCAGATATCAATATGGGATATGTTTTAAAACAATATTAATAAATGTTGGAGACAATCATGGTAAAGAAAAGGAAGGAAGATGAGATTTTTGTAGCTGAGTTGAGAATATTACCCCAAGATAAGTGAACAACTCCCATATTTGTGCAGGTTCCCGGTTTATACAAAAATATGAAGTAGGAATTGCACGAATACTAATTGTTACAAAAGCATATGGACTGTTTGCTTTTCTGTGGCTTTTCACATTAGTGTAAGCAGTGCTAAATAATCAGAAACTCAAAGATTAATATGATTAGATACACAAGTCTAAGAACCTAGCTGATTTTACTTTTTCTTTCAGTCCACAATTTATAAGCAAAAAGCAAATTCTCATTTATTATCTTAAATGTAATAACAGGCACCACCATACATTTTTTCATCTTTGATTAATATAAGTGTTGGCATGAATGGGAAGGGCTAGAGAAAAAGGGAACACAATGCATGCACTGTTTTTTGCAGTGATCTATACAATTGGAACTTTTAATAAAGCTTACAAATAACAAAATGAGGGCTGGGGGAAGGCTAATGAGAACAATGACCACAAGAGTATCATCTGTATACTCTAATATATTGCATGAAAAAGAAAACCACCTGCTTTAGAAGGGATGGGAACGTGGGGGGCAAACACAAAATCTGCTCCTACTTCGTCCATTAACAAAGTAGGAAAATGCTGCACTGAAAAACTTGGCCATAAGTGACAGAATTTCATTATTTAGTTAGTTAAGCCCCAGATTCTAGAATAATATTAGAAGTGGTTGATGGCCAGATATTCAAGATATGCAGAAGGCAATAAATTTACCTGAAGAATAGCAATAGCACTTAGACTGCTATTTTTCCATAGCACTTTACAGTCCTCTCTATGTGGTTTAGAGTCACCATATTGCCCCCAACAATCTGGGTCCTCATTTTACCTTATCGGGAGGATGGAAGGCTGAATCAA